>NC_081415.1:333869400-334469400 GCF_030272615.1 Cryptomeria japonica
TTAATTCTAATTCTTTTTCTCAACAAACTGTACACTATATTTGTAATACAAACAGTAATTGTTTTTGAACAAACAGTAAATTTTGTATTAGTTTAATAAAATTACAAATTACAATGAACAATGAACAAATGTTCATTTTTTTGTCATTGTGTCTTATTGCAGCAGCCATGAGCTTTTGAAAATCAAATTTTTCACAACGTCTACTCCTAGAACCCCAGCTAGAAAGGACCCAGCTTGGAAACATGTTGAAATTTTTGAAGGGCATAAAAAAAGAAGCGGCCAAATGTAAATATTGCAAAACAATTTTTCATGGAGGCATAAATAGATTGAAATACCATCTTGCCCTCGTACATGGCCATGATGCTGAACCATGCACCCTAGCACCTCCTAAGGCTATTCGTGAGTGCCAAGTGCAAGTAGAAACATTTGAAATACAAAAAGAAATGAAGAAGAGGCAAAGGGAGGAGTTGGTGAGCATTGGTGGTGTTGGAGAGGCTTCTTCCAAGCCTCCACTTCGCCCTAGTGCTAGAGCTAGAGCTAGTGCTAGTGATAGTGCTTCTTCTAGTGTTGGTTTAAGTGCTTGTGCTAGTGTTAGTGGTAGCGACAGTATTAGCATTGGTCCTAGAGTTCGTAAATCCAGGATGGATTCATATTTTGGGCCACACACTACAATAGATACATGATGCAGCTAGACATGCAATTGGCCAATTTTGGTACTATTGCACCATTCCATTCTTTGCAGCCAGTTAGTTCTTTTCTTTTTTTCTTTTTTTCTTTTTTTTTCTTTTCTTTTTTTTTTTTTTTTTTATAGTTTGATTCTTTGTCTAATGAAATTTTATTGGACATACCTTATTTAATTTATTTGTGACGTGTTAGGTCTCCTTATTGGCAAAACATGGTTGATGCCATAACTATTTGTGGGGTAGGGTTGAAAGCCCCTTCTGAAGCTGAGTTAAGTGGTCCAATTTTGGTAGAAATGGTAGCTGATGTAAAAGCCACATTAAAGTAGCAGCATGAGATATGCAGCAAGAAGGGTTGCACCAATAGGACAAATAGGACGCTCCTAAATTTTCTTGTTTCTTCTGCAGGTGATTGATCATTCTACTTCCCTCAATGCATTGAATAATTTAAATTTGTTTTAGTGATTAATATTTTTATTTTATGATTTATTGAATGATCATTGATTTTGCTTCATTTTTAGGTAGCACCATGTTCCTGAAATCAATTGATGCTTCCGCAAATTCAAATTTAAATTGAGGCTATAGAGGAAGTCATACTTGAGGTTGATGAGGAGAATGTAATTTAGTGGTGACCGATAATGTAGCAAATTATGTTGTTGCGGGTAGACTTTTGATGGAGAGGCACCGAACTATATTTTGGTCTCCATGTGCCACTCAATGCCTTGACCTAATATTGGACAATATTGGCAAGCTTCCATGGATCGGGGCATGTGTAGATAAGGCCAAAAATATTTGCAAATGTGTGAAATCAAACATGGGTCCTTAGCCTAAAGAGGCAATACATGGGGCAGAACGAGTTGGCTCATCCTAGAATCACTAAATTTGCCACCAATTTCATCACATTACAATCCTTGATTCAATCAAAGGAAGCTTTGTGGCATATTTTACTTGGTGAGGAGTGGACTTCCTCGTCCTATGCTACGACCACTCCAAAGATTGATGTGACGGATTGCATTTTTTATGACCTAGGCTTTTCGGTCCCTTGTGCAGAGATTGTGAAGGTAAAAATTTTATAAATTCTACATTATGTTTTAAGTTTTATTCAGATTTTTCATTCATTTGCTTATTTTCATTCACACATAAGTTAATGGTTAATGTTTCACAATATTTGCAGTTCATTGAGCCATTGGTAGTTTTCCTAAGAGTTTTTGATGCAGAGAAGCCTACAATGAGCTACATATACGAGGGCATGGATAGGGCCAAGGACGCCAATGTTAGATCCGTCTATGCAAGGGATGAGAGTAAGTATTGTCCCATTTGGGAGATCATTGATAGGAGATGGCACCTCCAGCTTCACAAGCCCCTCCATGTAGTCGCTTATTACCTTAATTTGGCATTCCATTTCAGCCCTGATTTCAAGGTGGATGAGGAGGTTCTTAATAGGCTCTACTCAGTGATAGAACGGATGTCATCTGATGATACCAGCACTATAGTCCACAAGATAGAGGCCTTTTCTAATGCACAAAGGGAGTTCTTCTCTCATCAAAATTGCAAAGAAAATCAAACAAAATTGCAGTCATATAAAAATATATTTTAAGGGCATAATTTTAATTTTATATTATTAGATTTATTATTAAATGTATAAACCTGAAACTTAAAGTCTTAAAGTTGGAAATGAGACTGATTTTGTTCTCTTTTTCTCATCTCAGGTAGATGGTGGCAAATGTTTGGTCCTAAAACACCAAATCTTCAAAGGATAGCCATTCACATTTTGAGTCAACCAAGTAGTGCTTCTAGTAGTGAACGCAATTGGAGTATGCTTAACACATACACTCCAAGAGGTGCAATAGACTATCTATGGAGAGGTTGAATGATTGAGTCTTTGTTTATTACAACCTCCATCTTAGACAAAGATAGGGTTTGGACCATGACTCCAAACTGATCACGCTAGAGGAGGTCGATCCAGATTCTAAGTGGATCACTAAGGCTACAGATCCTCTCTTTAGTGACGAGGACCTTGATTGGGTCGACCAAACAAATAGAGAAGTTGAGGTTGTAGCCATAGCTGAGGAGGATAGAGAACGAACAAACACAAGCACAGCCAATGTTGGTGAGGGTGGCATGAAGTCACAGGTAGAGATTATGGTTGCTAAATCATCCAGGACCTACCTTAGACACCTTCGTAGGAGGGATGGATACTTTGAGCCATAGACTTGTAATTATTGTTTTGATATTTGCTTGGAACACTTGATGTCATAGATTTCATATTCCATGAGTTTTGTATACATTTGACAATATTTATAAATCTAAGTTTGCTATTTCCTTCAACTACAATTTACATTTATACTTATGTGATTGATGTATACTTGTGGATGTGATCAAATTAGTTTCTATTTGATGAGGTTATTTTGTCTTTAAGGTTTATTTAATAAAGGGTGCATGAGTCAAGTTTTAAATCCTTAATAATCTCTAAATTTCCAGGGTTTTTCACTTTGCCTAGTTTGCATAAAGTTTTTTTGCTGAGTCTCGAGTCAAGTCACCCTCACCGAGTCCAAGTCTTGTTTATTTGATATATATATATATATATATATATTTTACTCGAACCAGAAACTTATAAATTAGCATTATCTATCAAACAAATTTTATATGAGACTCATAATGGTTGGCATCACTAGACAAGTAAAACAAGAAGGCACTAAACATGAAGATAATTATATATTTCTATGATACAATAAAGCATTTCAATAGCAAGTTCAAAAAAGAGGTAACAATACAAGTTCTAAAGTATTCACATACATTTATTACAAACTGCATTAACCTATGTAAGAGAATAAGAAAAATTGACTTAATCTTGTGACTAGATATCATCATATGTGGCAACATACTTCTTACTGTTCCAGAATGCATCAACAAAGATCTTGTTGTACTTTATTGCAATTGGACAAATAGTACACCCAAGCTCAAAAGCACCCTACAAGACAAAAGAGAGGAAGAGTAATATTATGAACGCAAGAGAATATTCACTATCAATTCAATGATTAGCAAGTACAATGTAGATTTTTGCTAAATATATTTGTGATATCCTCCATATGTAAAGAATCATATAACAATTCTATGAAAACTTGTCCTAATTTCCAGCATTCTAATAAAGAGAGACCCAATTCAAACTCAGAGGGCACCTGGAGAAACAAATAATGGCAGACCACAATCATCAAATCGCACAACAATAGGTGGATATTTGTGTAGTAGAAATGAAACAATGATGCTGAAATCTTCTAGAAGTGAATTTGATCAGAGGGATGTACTCAAGGCATTTGGCCTTAATACAAATCCATTTAGATGACATCTATCAGCAATCATCTAACATCTACAAATTAAGGGCCAACAGCAATGCCACTGAAATACATCCTATCAGAATTGATGATGATGAGCCCATTCCTTCTCATGTGCTTCTCAGAGCCCCAGTAACTCTTTGCAGCCTCCAAGAATACAATAATTTTGAGGTCATCTTCAGCAACAAGCCAATGTCCATTTTCATCATATCCATGTTAATCCAAGAATATCAGTATCTAATATTCCACCTAAACATACTCCCCACACTTGAGCATATTCTATGGAAGCTATTCATATATTGTGTCAACTAAAAATTCGTAAGTCCCTTAGTTTAGACAAGCCAATCAACATATTGTCCCCTTATCTTATAGTATTTTTGTTCACTAATTGTTTGTCACTCATAATAGAGAAATAGCTGCAAGAAGTTGTGTTCTAACTCAGTCCCTTGAGGCTCAGAGGCATGGTAACAACAGTTGGGCTCTATCCCTTTTGTCTGAGGCTTGGAGTCTTGGTAACAACAGGTATGCAGGATACAACAGATGGTATGGTAGACACCAGAACTGAAAATGGATTCAATAAGGTTGTCAAAATTTTGATGAAAAACGCCTTGAAATATGTTTCTTTGAATAATGCATTGCTCACCTAGTTGATTGTTCTCAGGGTCCGAAGAAAAACAACTAGTTGTAGACAGACTGAATAGCGGAAATATTTAATATCCTTAAGTGGACGCTATAATGGCCTTCTACCTACTGATAAGGCCAGAAGAATTCAGTATGAACATTTAAACAACCATAGTTTTAAGACTCGTGGACTCGCCACGGCCACGGACTCGCGAGTCCAGTGGCACCACGAGTCGACTCACCAAGGACTCGTGAGGCGAGTCCTGGCGAGTCAATTAGAAAGACTCACGAGACAAATGCATGGAGTCGCAAGTCATTTAGGACTCACGCAACCCAGAAATACGCCCAGCAAGCATAAAAAGTGGGTCTTTTTTGTTTTTTTCCACTCATTTGGCATTCTTTCTTGGTTAAAACAAGTTTGTAGGGTTTGGAGGAGAGTAAAGAAGATTTAATCAGCAAAAGAGATCTAGGTAAGGATTTTTCGTCTTTTTTTTTCATTTCCATGTTTTGAAAATCCAAAAAATCTTGAAAAACAAGGGGATATGCTGCCAAAAAAAATTATATTTCCCTTCCTAACTTAATTCCTCACATTTTTTTCTTCTTTTTGAATGCTACTTTTCCCAAATGATTCATTGTCATTTTTTTTGTTGATTTTCCACAAAACCCTGCTGTTTTTTTTTTTTTTCAAGTTAAATCAGCAATGGCAAGTTCAACTCCAAGGGCAACCCCAAGACCAAGAAGACAAAGAGATAAAGCATGGAAAAATGGGATTCCTGGAAGCAAAACGGGGGAAGTCACTTACACCAAACGTACAAAATGGATGCACGTGGAATCAATAGATTAAAATACCACCTTGCACAAATACCGATATATGGTGTGGACATATGCCCCAAATCAACTCCTGAGATTATTAGAGAGATGAAGGCCCTTCTTGCTGAGCATGATATGCAAAATGAAGAAAGGCAAAAAACAAAAGAAGCCATGGAAGCTGCAATGAATCCCACATTGTCCACTTCGAGTCCCATTGGTCACACTCGTGGTCGTCAGTCACTTTCATCTTTTGGTCACAATGAGGGTGAGGGTAGTGGCACTCCTATTAGATCAGACCCTAATATTTTTGTACCATGCAATGTTCCAAGTGCACAACCTTCACTTGAAAGTATAGGATGGAATAGAGAGAAGCATGAACAAGAAAAGATAGCAGCACCAAACGTTTGGTTTTACAATAATATACCATTCAATGCAGCAAACAATGTGTATTGGGAAAGTTTGGTTAATGCATTAACAGTTGCGGGTAACGAGTTTAAGGCCCCAACAAGTCATGACTTTAGTGGGCCATTGCTAGAGAAAACTGTAAATAATACACAAGTTGTAGTTGATGATCAAAAAAGGTATTGGAAGAGAAAAGGATGCAGCATTGTATCTGATGGATGGACAGATGGACAGAATAGGACTCTTCTCAACTTCTTGGTGGCTTCAAACGGTGCAATGGTATTCCTAAAGTCTATTGATGCCTCAAATGAAATAAAAAATGTAGAGACTTTGTGTAATCTATTGGATGGGGTGGTTCAGGAAGTTGGAGTTGAGAAAACTATCATGGACAACAGAGTTGCATATGTATCTACAGGTAGAATGCTTATGGAGAGGCATCTTACGATTACATGGAGTCCTTGTGCTGCACATTGCTTGGACTTGATGCTAGAGGACATTGGGAAGATTGGATGGGTGAAAAAGGTGGTTGAAGATGCAAGAAGTGTCACCAAATTCATCTACAACCATACTTGGGTGCTTGCTTTGATGAGAAAACACACAAATAGCAAGGACCTTGTGTGACCTGGAGTGCCACGATTTGCTAGCCACTTCATCACTTTGCAGAGCATTCTTAGTACCATTCCTCATCTTAAGCAGATGTTTGTGTCTGATGCTTGGTTGGGGTCTGCATAATCCAAAAGACCTGAAGTAGAGAAGATTGTAAGCATTTTTTTTGATGAAGGGTTCAGCAAAAGTGGAGAGGAGTTGACTATGGTAAGTAACAAACACAAAAGTAAACTTTATACAATCTTGTCTATTTGCTGATTTTATTTTTTAGGGGTTAATTTTGTACTAATTTTGAAGTATCCCCTACTGTTATGTGATTGTCAAACAATTCACAGATTTCATGTTGTTCTTGTTTCAAACTGTATAACCTGTGTGTTATGCGGTTTTCTAGACAATCGTATAATCTTGCGTGTTATGCTGTTTGGACTTAGCATGCAAATACATGCACTAAAATATAGAAAATGTACACTAATAGCTGACAGGAATTTTGTCAAACAGTTGGCATACAATCATGTAACAACATATAAACTAAATGTAACCTTATATCTCCCTTTATTAGAAGGCAATAGACTTATTACAAATGTCTAAATAAGGGCCACGACTCTTAGCTAATAACAAACAATTTTTAGAATGTAATCATAACTAGCTCCAAACTCTTTAATTGCAGCATTTTAGATTGATTACAATGATTGAATATGCATGGGCATTATTACAAATAGTTGGCATGCAATACTTTCATACCCAGATTTCCATGTCAATGACTGCAAGTCTGAAAATGTTATGGCAGCAAATTCTTCAAGTGTAAACCAGTAATTGAAGTCCTCAATAAACATTCTCCAACAAGTATGCAATCTGCATTAGATAAACTTCAACCATTGCATGATATAAACCCCACATGCCAAGAGGAACGTACTGTAGCAACTACTGTTCATGGGTACTATAGCGTCACTGTTCAAGGGTACTGTAGCAGCAATAAAGGCATGGAATCTGATCGATAATGACTGCCAATGATAAAGACTTAGGTCTGCAATAGATATACCTTCAAATTGCTTCAAACCCTATGTTGATTCTTCACCTGTAAGCTCCAAAATAAATCGCCTATCTTCTTCCTCAAGGTGCAGATACAACGAACATCAAAACACCCTCAAGCTTAAGTATGACTCTATTGATGTGTGTTTTAGGCACATAACATTACAGAATAAAATACCAAGGTAATTTAACCTCTCTTGAACAAAATCACCTCAGATGCTAAGATTAAGATCAACTAAAATGATTCCAAGGTTTCTACATGTCAGGTCTTGACGAGTGCGTAACTCAATGGTCGATGTGAATTGTTGTGTTTCACTTGGGGACTTACGCCAATGTTTGGATTATCATGAATGATGCAGAGTAGGTGTGCTGACAACTTACGATTTATCAATATGGCTCTGGATTTTATTTCTTACTAAAAAAATGGGCAAAAGGAATAGCGTTCAGGAAATCTATTCTACACCTAGGAATTTCAGAAATGATGAACAAATCTAGTGGAATCAAACTAGGCAAGGTCTCACAAACAGTATTGACACAAGCTTAGTGCAATCATCTAAGGTATACTTAAAGATTTTCATGCTATCACCATCAAACGTTGACACCATCCAAGTTGATGCTTGTCAAGGGACGCGTAATAGTTGAAGTTAAGATTACTTAAATTTCCAGTTGACCACACAAGGCGCACTTACCAGCAGCAAGAGGCTAGTGGTATGGATTAAGGATTCCACGCAAAATATGTTCAACAAATCTTTCACTCAATCTAACATACATGAAAATAAATTCTAATTTAACTTAGAGGAATTGAGAACCATGAATGCAAAGACAAGACTTGAAGAGCAAAATCACCAACAATTGAACAATGATAATGATTCAAATAGCTGCAGCATATACCAACAATTCTACAAAAACTCTCTCTTACAAATGAGAGACAAGGAGGCATATATAGAGTCTCTTACAAAATGGAGGGTCAAGATTGATACAAGATCAACGGCCGAGATCATGCCAACAAAACCCTAGAATTGCCCTAATTAGGGTTTACATCAAAAATGGTGCCACCTACATATGGCCCAATGAAAAGATACCTAGTCATCAAATAGGGAATCTTCTAGAAAATTCCTCCCTGCATCTCTCTCCTAGCATACACCAAGAATCTAGCCAATACTGAATCTAACTCCATGGAAATGCTAGGCAAGGTATCTTGTTGTAAATCAATCACGTCTAGTGAATCCGAGCAAGCATCCAAAGTGTTCTCCCATTCTGGCATGAGCTTCTGCGAACTATGAACATGAATCAACAAAGAGACCAATTCATCTATCTAAGAGTCCAACTAGCAAAAATACATAAATTTCATCTTGTCTCTTAATTCGGCTAAGTGTAAACCACTAGCATCACTAACATCAACACCCAATAATTCCTCAATCGAGGCAAGGATCTTCATCTGAATGTCCTGAATTAATCCTTCCATCTCCATACAACTCGACTGGGCGTTCTCATAAGTTGATTTCTTCACGGCTAATGAACAATACCAGCCATGGAAATCGTATCTGTCTCCACTGTGCACAATGTTCTCACTGACCAGGGTGGAATTAGGAATCTTCTTCAAAGCTTGGAGGCATGGAATAGTCTTCTCTTGAATAGGCCAAAATTCTTCCCAAACTCCCTGCAAATACTGGATTCTAAATGCGAGCCCTGTTGTCCTATCATATGCATTGACAAACTGAGTAAGGAAATCATTTTCCTGCTTTCTTGTATTCTCAACCCAATTTTCCACCTCTGAGAGTTCATCTCTCGCTGCCTCATAGTGTGAATGCATTCCATGGTCAACTGCAATAAGGGAAATAAGGGTAGGATTTTCACACCTTATCCCTGCAATATACTCTCTAAGTCTGATATTCTCTTCTTTGTACCTTTCTTTCTCCGCAATCTCTCTGTATAAGGAGCGTCTTAACTGTTGCATCTGGGACAATGGCATGAACTTTTTTCCTCAAAATGTAATGTCTGAATTTCTTTATTGCTTTCACCAAAGCATAAGCTTGTTTCTCTACGTTCGGATATCTTAGCTCCGTATCTTTCAACGGTGCGCTCATAAATGCTATGGGATGTTCATCTTTATCTTCGTTCTTCTGTGTAAGGACTGCAACTAAAGCATGTTCTGAGGCGAATGAATACACATAAAAAGGTCTCGCATAATCAGGACTGACCAAAACAGGAGCCTCAACGATGGTGGACTTGATTTCTTCAAATGCTTTCTTTGCTTCTGTCGTCCATTCCATCTTAGCATCTTTCTTCAACATTTCATTCAGTGGTCGTACTATCTCAGCAAACCTAGAAATAAATTTCCTCACAAAATTGATCTTACCAAAGAAGGACTTCAGTTCTTTCTTACTGCTTGAGAGGTTTATCTTGGATATAGCCTCAACTCTTTCTAAATCAATGGAGATTCCTTTCTCCGAGATAATATGTCCTAACAATTTACCTTCTGTAACCCCGAATATGCATTTCTTGGCATTAAAAGATATCCCGTACCTTCTACATCTTTGCAACACTTTTCTCAAATCTTCAATGTGATCTTCTCTTTTCTTTGATAAAATTGTAATGTCATCCATGTAAATAATGATGCATTTTCCAATCAAATCTTGAAATGCAATATCTATAGCTCTCTGGAACGTGGCTCCAGCATTGATTAAGCCAAATGGCATCCTTCTGTATGCAAACGTACCCCACTTTGTAGTGAAGGATGTCTTTAATCTATCTTCATATTCTACCATCACATGATTGTTTCCTGAATATCCGTCCAAAAAGGACATCATCTGGGATCCATTCACAATTTGTAAAACCTCATCCAACGATGGAAGCGGGTAGTTATCTTTCTCCGACGCTTTATTCAAATTTCTGAAATCAAAACAAAGCCTTATCTCTCCACTCTTCTTTCTACTGGGACCAAATTGGTGACCCACGTCAAGTGTCGCACAGGAAAGATAATCCTAGTTGACAACAATTTCTTCACTTCTTGATATATGAGAGGCTCCAGCAAAGGGTTCACTGGCCTCTGTCTCTGCCTAAATGGCTTACTGTCTAGTTTCAAGGGAATAGAATGTGTAATAATTGATGTATCATATGTCTTCAAATCATCATATCCCCATGCAATCACATCGGGAAAATCTCTCATGTTCTTCAGTATGTCTTCCCTTTCACTGGGTGTGCATTCTTTCCCTATGAATATATTCTTAACCTCTTTGTCATTTCCCAAATTCACCGTTTCACAAGCACTTCCACTTGAGCCATGCAATCTTTCTATCTTCATTTTATCTCTATCAAATATTCTTTCTATCTCTATCATTCCCTTAGGAATGAAGTTTGTCTTCAAATCTAGGATACCATTTGAATCATATTCTTCTTCTTCGGCTCCCTCTTCATCAATAACCTGACTCAAAAAAATATCTGTATTTGTCAGAAAATCCAATATATGCTTATCATCTTCAAAAACTTGGAAACTGGTGACATTATCTGGTACGGATGGAACTGATGCGAGTTCCACTGTAAACTTCTTTAATCCTTCCATGGCGATGGGTGCCAAGGAACTAGCAGCCTGCGAGAGTGCACTTGCCACTTGATTCTGTGATCTGTATATTGACTTGATATTGAAAGCATCAAAGCTCTCGATGAGTTCACATATCCTGTTGTGGTATTTTGTCAATCTTTTGTCATGGCAAACATACTTCTTCCGCACTTGTCTTACTACAATCTCTAAATCTCCAAACACGTGTAAAATCTTCAATTTATAGCTAACAGCAATCCATGAACTAAGGATTCATACTCAGCAACATTGTTCGTACATGGAAATTGTAATCTATGGGAGGCCAAATAAGTTTCCCCTCAGGGACTAATTAATTCAAATCCAGCTCCTAATCCTTTCTTTGACTTTGAACCATCAAATCTCAATGTCCAAACTTGATCTTCGTCATGTATTTCTTCTTTGATTTTATCTGTCATTTCTTCATCTGGCCTAGGAGAGGCCTCTTTAATTTCTTCAAGTGTCAGAATTTCAGGAATTCTCTTGTGTATTTGATTCAAAGCTACCTTGCACATCGCACAAGAGAATTCAGAATGAGCAGTATCGTGAATTCGGCACCAATTAGGCAAAAATAAATTTTGAATGCGAGCACGGTTGCCTAACTCAACTCCCTACTGAAAATTCTTGAATACAAATCCTCTGAAACTTTCAAACATATCGACTTCCTCATCTGTATCATGATCACTTTCTACTATAGCTTCCGTGGAATTCACAATCTCATGGTTTTCTTCTATCTATTCAACTGGGTTTTGAAGCATCAAAACCTCTAAAGCTTTTGGTCTGTAATTCCCTAGATCTGTTTCTAGGAAAACAATTTCATTGTTTTCCCCATATTCAGTTATCATCAATCTTAATCTTGGGGTACTATCTATCTTGATCTGGTTTGGTACACCTCTCCATGGCAGCCACATGTGAGAGAAATCGATCGAAAAGTAACCATTCAGTCTTCGTGACCAATCTCGACTCAGGAGCATGCCATATCCGTCTGGAATGTCTACAACTGATATATCTATGAAGTGCTAGACTCTTGGATCCGTAGCCATCTGCATATGAATATTGTTTAACTCTCCAATCACAGGTACCTCTATCTTGTCTAATTGTGTAACTCTTTTACTAGTCTATATGGGAATGAGACCCAATTTCTCGCATATAGCCTTTGGCATTACATTACTTGAAGCTCCAGAATCTACCAGACAATTATGCAAAAGCTTGTCGAATATCCTTACTGAAAGAAAGAATGGGGTTGGCTCATCTTGACAATTCACTGTTGGCTTATCCCTATGGACTTGCAAGCTCTCTTCTTTTTCACACTATCTTTGGAAACTTCATCTTTTTTAACCGTGCTTTCGACAAAAGCAATCTCACTCTTAGGAAGAATTTCACCCTTGGTAGGATTTTCAGTCATAACTGGTGAATCCTTAACTCTCTTTACATTATCTCTTGTGAGAAAAGCTTTGCCTTATAGCATATCTTCTTTCTTTGGCACATTTGCCATCTTTACTAACTCTTCTTTGTTGGGCATATTAGATGAATCTTGAACTGCACATGCCTCTTCTGATGACTGTTGAATATTTGGTTCATCTTGAACCACATTTATGCTCACTTGAGGAACATTTGAACCTCTCTGAATGTTGGAACTGGTTTCAGTTGTTGCTTTCCCGACAGTATTCTCATTTAGTCCATTCATTAATGTATCTCTGATATCAGGTACCTTCATTAGTTCAAACAATAGTAGGCTTACCTTGACTTTCTTGAATTCTTCTAGCACACACAGACTCAGCCGCTTCAGCTCCTCTCTTGGAGGGGGAATGCTCTTCTGTCTATACTCAGGTGAATCTTGTGGATAGCTTGGTGTATTGCTAGCACTTGGATTTGGTGTCGTAGCAAAATTATTTGGAGGAACGGAAGTAGTTAAAGGCTCTTGATTCTTCTGATTCCTCGGATAAACTCTTGGTCCAATGTTTCCTGACGACTGATGAAACACTTCTTTAATTCCTTCTACTATAACACTGTTATTAAATGGTGGGAAGTAGTAATCTGGATCTTCAATAGGTCCATTGGTTGAAGCAGGTGGGAACTGAGAATTAGGCAGAACCATAGGTCCATTCACCGACTCTGGAGGAAATCTCCCACCTTGTTCGCATATTAAACTTTCTTCATAAACTGGAGGAAACTTGAAATCCTCAATGATTAATGCTTGGTCATATCTTGTAGTGGGGACAATTTCATATCCCGTTGTTGGAGTGCTTTCTGATGCTTCATTATTTCGCACTTCCTGCTAGAAATTATCAGCAGCAACCTTGAATTCGGGAAAATGCAATTATGAATGCTGACTAGTGTTGTGTAATCTGCACCAATTTGATAAGGCAGCCTCCGCGATGAAGACTTTGTTAGCCGGTCGACTTTCCGAAGCAGGCGGATTGTCAAGAGGTGACGGCACATTTCCATTGTTGGGCGTAGTATTCCACGTTCTCTTCTGATAGTTCTGATTATTGCCACGATATCCTTGGTTATTCTGATTGTTGTTCCGATAATTCTGATTGTTACTTTGGTAACCTTGATTGTTGTTTTGATTACCACCTAATTATTATGTATATTGTAGAGCTGATTGTTCTGGTTCCTCAAATGAGTAACTTCTGTAGATAATTTCTTTACTTGATCTATTAACTCTTTCATTTCTTCTCTACTCCTGTGTCCTCGTGGATGTCACCGCATTTTGCAAGTACACTGGATGCGTCTACGGAGCTTGAGAAATGGGTGCTCCAGGGTGGAGTACCAACTGATTTGATGGCTGAGCAACTGGATACATCGGTTGTGGAACTTGATTCATTATTGGCGTATGATGCACCAAAGCTTGACTTAAATTCTGAATTTGATTTGCGGCCGCAGGTGACCCCAAATTGAGAAAAGGTCCACTAAGATTCTAGCGCAATATTTTACTAACTTCTATCGCCTTTGCATATGCTTCGTTCAAACTTGTTGGAGAGGGATGAGTTCGCAGAAACATAGCTGTAAGTGGATCTAAAGCATGATAGTATATCTCTCGAGCATCTGGAATGAGATAAGGAGTCTACAACCTTGTATAAGCTTTGTGGAATCAGTTGTTGAATGAATTGATAGGTTCATTCTCTTGTCTTTAACACTCAACAAACTGTCTCTGCAACTCTGATGGGGAAATTTGGATTCCAAACTTTCCAATGAATGTCTCCTTTAATTCCTCCCATGAGGTGATGGATCCTGCAGGTAAATGGATGAACTGATGATACGCTTCTTCTCCCAGGGAATAGGAAAAGTGTCTGCAAGCCACATCTCCATACTCAATTGGTCTATTTCTCAAATGGTCTTCAAACATCTTGATGTGATCTTCTGTCGTCCGGCTTGAGTCACTAGCATTGTACTTCGAAGAGAAATTCTCCGGATTTTTTGGCATCTCATGAATGTCATCGAAAGCGAGCAGTGACGGGTTGGTAACCAACCAAGTAGCACCGTTTGGAGGTGGTCCTTGATTCTCGGCCATCTCTTGGTCTTCTTGTTGAAACTGTTGAACTTCCTCTTGATTTGGATCTGGAGGATCTGGAAAAATATTGTCTTCTCTCAGCACGTCCCTTTGATTGAATAATCTATCTCTATCTGCTATATCTAAACTTGGTGAAGTCTCCTGCCTTCCAAATCTGGATCTACGAGGGGTCCTCAACTCACAATGTCTTCGTTCTCTAGGAGTTCATCTTAGAATTCTCTGAAGTTTCTCAGGTGAAAAGGAATTGATGCGATCCAGCGTGATCTATCTAGGATCAATCCGGACTTTTTGTAATCTTTGAGCAAGTAAATCTCTTTCAATCTGCTCTTCAATTTGTTTGTCAATTCGTTCAGCTATCTCTTCTTCTTCGTCCAAGACAAAAGAAACTTCAATGTATTGTGGTGCACTTGTTTTCACTTCCCAAGCAAAGTTGTTCAAACTAGATATAATCTTTCTTTCGTCTCCCAGGTTTGGTTGCTTGAACTCAAGTTCGTCCAATTCAAGCTCGTTCGTTCTATCAGGATCAGGCAGCACCATTGTGTTTCATACTATCTTGAAATCTTCAACTGGTTCAATTTCTTCCAAGCTGATTGGTAGACTGGTCCTCACAATCAACTGCTCCAGGAACAATGATAATCGGAGTCAAGTTTCCCAACTGCTCTTCTTTGTCTATGACTTCTCACTTGTCTGAATTCAGAGTGACTACTTTGGTTCCTCCAAGCAAGAGTGTTGAATTGTGAAATGATATCTCTTTGTTCACCTTGGATAATTTCTTCCTCAGGCAACACCATTCCAAGACATAATTTTCGAATGATTGCAAATCAGAGCCCTCCTTCTAGCGCCAATTCTTTGTCGATGTGTGTCTTAGGCAAATAACATTACAGAATAAATTACCAAGATAATTTACCCTCTCTTGAACAAAATTGCCTCAGATGCTAAGAATGAGATCAACTAAAATGATCCCAAGGTTTCTACATGTCAGGTCTTGATGAGTGGGTAACTCAATGGTCGATGTGAATTGTTGTGTTCACTTGGGGACTTACGCCAATGTTTGGATTATCATGAATGATGCGGAATAGGTGTGCTGACAACTTAGGATTTATCAATATGGCTCTAGATTTTAACTTCTTACTAAAAAAATGGGCAAAAGGAATAGGGTTCAGGAAATCTATTCTAGGCCTAGGAATGTCAGAAATGATGAACAAATCTAGTGGAATCAAACTAGGCAAGGTCTCACAAACAGGTATTGACACAAGCTTACTGCAATTGTCTAAGGTATACTTAAAGATTTTCAGGACCATCAAACGTTGACACCATCCAAGTTGATGCTTGTCAAGGGACGCGTAATAGTTGAAGTTAAGCTTACTTAAATTTCCAGTTGACCACACAAGGCGCACTTACCAGCGGCAAGAGACTAGTGGTATGCATTAAGGATTCCACACAAAATATGTTCAACAAATCTTTCACTCAATCTAACATACATGAAAATAAATTCTAATCTAAAATTCTAATTTAGCTTGGATGAATTGAGAACCATGAATGCAAAGACAACACTTGAAGAGCAAAATCACCAACAATTGAACAATGATTATGATTCAAATAGCTACAGCATATACCAACAATTCTACAAAAACTCTCTCTTACAAATGAGAGACAAAGAGGCATATATAGAGTCTCTTACAAAATGGAGGGCCAAGATTGATACAAGATCAACGGTCGAGATCATGCCAACAAAACCCTAGAATTGCCTTAATTAGGGTTTACATCAAAAATGGCGCCACCTACATATGGCCCAATGAAAAGATACCTAGTCATCAAATAGGGAATTTTTTAGAAGATTCCTCCCTGCATCTCTCTCTCTCCTAGCATACTCCAAGAATCTAGCCAATACTAAATCTATCTCCTCCATGGAAATGCTAGGCAAGGTATCTTGTTGTAAATCAATCACCTCTAGTGAATCCGAGCAAGCATCCAAAGTGTTCTCCCATTCTGGCATGAGCTTTTGCGAACTATGAACATGAATCAACAAAGAGACCAAGTCGTCTATCTAAGAGTCCAACTAGCAAAAATACATAAATTTCATCTTGTCTCTTAATTCGGCTAAGTGTAAACCACTAGCATCACTAACATCAACACCCAATAATTTCTCAATCGAGGCAAGGATCTTCATCTAAATGTCCTAAATTAATCCTTCCATCTCCATACAACTTGACTTGGTATTCTCATAAGTTGATTTCTTCACAGCTAATGAACAATACCAACCATGGAAATCGTATTTGTCTCCACTGTGCACAATGTTCTCGTTGACTAGGGTGGAATTAGGAATCTTCTTCAAAGCCTAGAGGCGTGGAATAGTCTTCTCTTGAATAGGCCGAAATTCTTCCCAAACTCCCTCCAAATACTAGATTCTAAATGCGAGCCCTGTTGTCCTATCATATGCATGGACAAACTAAGTAAGGAAATCATCTGTCTGCTTTCTTGTATTTTCAATCCACTTTTCCACCTCTGAGAGTGTATCTCTCGCTGCCTCATAGTGTGAATTCATTCCATGGTCAACGACAATGGGGGAAATAAGGGTGGGATTTTCACGCCTTATCCCCGCAATATACTCTCTAAGTCTGATATTCTCTTCTCTGTACCTTTCTTTCTCTGCAATCTGTCTGTCTAACCTTGCATCGATTGCCTTGAGGTTTTCACCAACCTCCTGAAATTCTTTCTTTCTGGATGTATGACCAAGGGCAACTGAAGTGATCTGGAAATCCATAGGAGTAGCAATGTCCGCTGTCACGCCTGCAATAGGAAGAGCAATCTGCGCAATCCGCATTGCTATCTCATCTCTAGCTATGTGGGACAAAAGCTCTGGTCTCTTTGTCTATGGTTAGGCATCCTTCACAGGGCAGACTTCAAGAACCCTTTGCCATGTTGATCTTTGCTTGGACGGAGTTTAAGGCTCCTTGGACATTGTCTTCTTATGTGCCTTGGGCGAGCTTTACCCTCTATCTGCCATTCTTTCATGTGCTTGGTTGGTCTTCCCTTGGACAAATTTTCATCTTCATGCCACTTTCCTTCCAAACATCTTCATTCAAACTGCCATGTCCATCTTTGACTTGCCATGTTCATACCTGGATCATCTGGAACAAAAACCCTAGATTAGGGTTTTCACCCTGCTTTTTACACTTGAAGACATAATCTTTCAATTCTGACAACGTGGGCAGTAATGATATGGCTTGAGGATAAAAACCCTAATTCCACAAAAAAGAGAAAAAAACATAAGCCTTCTTTTTGTAAGGCAAAAATTTCTGAATCTGAAGACATGGGCATTGACCAAATGACCTAAGGAACAAAACCCAGGTTGTACTTTCAAAAAAGTAGAAAAGAGCAAAAAGCAAGCCAAAAAAGATGCTTCCTAGATTGTGCCCAAAGTGCCAAAAAACAAACAGTCTATTTTTAGAAAAAAGCAAAATTCCTAAAAATAGAAAGTTGTCAGAAATGACTCAAAGCAATTGCGATCCTCGTCCTTCAGACCTTCTAAACACTTTGACAACGTTCACACACAAATTTGAGCATGACTTCTCTATTTGGCTCAGGATGACTTCAGAAACTCTTCCTCATTTGCAAAAAGACTAGTGATTAGAAGTTATGATGCCAAAGCAAAACCCTACAAAGCAAAAACAAGGGGGGTCCCCATTTGCAATGGGGTGATGTGTGAAATAGACCACAACAAGTCCAAAGTCTGTAAAAACCCTTACTGATTGTATACTAAATTTTGCACTTTGCTACCAAGTAAGTTTGACAAACAATGGGCATGCAATATAGTTCTCAATAATTCTTATAACCACATATGTTAACAGCAACAGTGTAAGCACTTAGATTTATAATACCAAAGATAATAAGTCAGATGTAATAACTTTATTTCTGCAATGTTCAAATCTGAGAAAGTAATGTTGTCTTGAATACACTCAACAATTCATTACACATATAGAGAAATATCTATAAAGAACATATAAACAAATTGCACCTTGAGATTTCCAACGCCCAGCAAAACTTAACAGCAACCTAGTAAATTTCTTGCACCTAGCAATCCTGAATGAACGATCGATTTCAGAATATAATGCCTGTGTTTGGAAACCTCACATCACAAGAAGAATGCAAACAATATTTACTTGTGCCAGACAAAGGAATCTTCATTGGGTCAGAAACATATATCCAACCTCTCCCAACACCAGCGTCTAAACCTCATGGGTTGATAGACTCAATCCCGACTCCAAAGAAGAATAGCATCAAGTAAATAGATCACGCCACTCCAGGTAAGAGGATCTCACCAAGAACATCCTCATACTGGGAATACAAAAGCAAGCTCGACATTCAGCACTCGATGCAAGGAACTTAAAATCCCTTGCCAGACGTGATAAGACCAAACTCCAAAAGCATTAACCAACAAGTCTCCAAGTCAGCAGATATACTCAAGAGCCACGCATTATGGAGATATCACAGCGGCAGAAATTCACACCAACAATTATACTTTTCACATCCCCAATAAACAAGAGCTTCCAATCACTTAGAAAACACTATGCCAAACATCAATGTTGAATGGCTATATCCTTTTGATTTCTACGCACTAGAATATTATCAATATCTTTTAATACAAACTCAAATAATATATGAAGCAGGGCATCCAATAGATGTACCTTTGAAAACCAGCTCCTTCATAATTTTGACTTAAGCCAATAAACCTGCAAATTTGTCTCCGACAGAGACTTCACAAATTTAAAATACTCTACAGATACACTAAGAGATACCTGGATGATACTTCCAACTTTGTCTTGGGCAAATCGTTGCACTATCAAAACAAGTAAACCCTTAGGGTTTTCATCCTAGTGCTCAAGCTCCAAGAGCTCTCAAAATCAATAAGTGAAATAAACAAAGCATATCTCAAATGAACCCAAACTACTCTTTTATAACCACGAGAGACAACTTTTAGTTTTCCCTCTTCTTTACCTATTGGTTTCCCCTATCTTTTAATTTAAATTTAATCTTGAGAGAAATAATAATAAATTGACTTTATTAAAATCTCACATAATTAACCATTAAAGTCACTTTATAACTTTGTTAAATTACTTAAATAATATTATCCTTAAGATTTACTTTTAAGGGATAGTATTAAATATTGAAATTAATTAATTCCCTTAATCCCCACTATAGCCTATGGGAATTAAATAGACTAATAAAACCTCCAGGAGCAACTATGCAGAAGGGGACATTATAGTCCTCCCTTCCTGAACTTGCATGCCCTCAAGCAATTGTAGATTAGCATGCTATAGAACCTGCTCTCCTACCTAAGTGCATCCTTCACGAGCAAGTTCCTCCATCTAACAAGGTACTCCTTAATTGTCTTGCTCCTCAACGTTCTCTCCCTAACATCCAAAATCTCATCGACAACCAAAAACTAATCGGCTTTCCTCATCCTGTGGTCGTACTTCTCTTGAAGTGGTAATCTGTTGCCCCAGCACCTGCTTGAGCCATGATACATGAAACACATTGTGGATCTTGCTACTCTCTATTAGCTCAAGCTCGATCTCATAAGCCACCTCCCCCACTCTCTTAATAATCCTATAGGGCCCATAGAATTCAGGTTTCAACTTTACTACACCGCTTTTCTTTAGTGAAGACTATCCGTATGGCTGCAATCGTAAGAAGACCAAGTCCCCAACCTTGAAGCTACATTCAGCTCTGTCATTGTCTACATAAATCTTTTGTTGATTTTGAGCATTCTATAAATAATTCTTAAGAGACTTAACAATGTCCTAGCTCTCCTAGATCAATCTTTGGCTTCGGGAGCCCTGCTATCACCAAAATCCAAATCTAGAAATGAAGGAGCATCATACCCATACAAAGCCCTAAACAAAGACATACCTATCGACATATGATAGGTGGTGTTATAGTACACTTCCTCTAAATGCAACCACTTGATCCAGGCCTTATGCTGCCCTCCAATGTAGCTTCGCATATACCCTGAAGAGCACACGATTATACTAAGGGGGTGGGGGTGAATCAGTATAATACAATTCTTACAAACGATTATACTAAGGGGGTGGGGGTGAATCAGTATAATACAATTCTTACAAATGATTATACTACGAGGGTGGGGACGAACCGGTATAATACAATTTTTAACTTTTCCAAACTAAATACCATAAGTATATCAATTGCACAACATCAACAACATAAAATGCAACACAAATAGAACACAAGATTTACCTAGAAACCCTTTCGGAAGAAAACTACAACACAATATTGCTTATATATAAAATCTTCTTACAACTTCGTAGGCATCAACCCACAAGGGACACCAATCCACTCAATTCATAGGCACCAACCTTCTAGAGGCACTAACCCCTACAGCTAAGCACCAACTTAGCGAGAGACAAAAATCTCTCCAGTATGAGGCACCAACCTCTAACTCTAAAAAATTTTGTCTTCTTGAATATAACTTCTTTAGCGAATGACGATCAATAAATTTGCCTTCATAAAGATCTTGTAGATGTAATGCTTTTCACAAAATTGATATAATCATTTTCATAAGCCTTCCTATACACATATGCTTAGATAAGATGTATCATCTTCATACTATAACATTTTTTCAATGTTTTTGTTCTTGGTTTGCTCAAGTTGAGGTAATTATCATTGCATGACTTCACATATACTTTTGCTACCTTGATCTGCTCTGAATATGCTTATATTTCTTATGTATGTATATATATGCTGGTGTATACCTGATTTATCTTCAAATCTTGGGGACGTTTCTAAGGCATCCCTAAAAACAAAATTTACACAAGAAATATCCCTGATCAGTAGGGATGTCCCATAAACGCAGTGGAGATGGTTGGCTATCCTTAGGACACATTGGGGACGTTTTAGACATCCCGAAACGTCCTAGGGACAGCCAGCTATCTCTATTTTCATTTCAGCTACACCCCCTCAATCATTGGGTTTTTCTCACATCTAACACCTTGTGCAACTTATCATTGCTGCCCCTCAAACCCATTAGGGTCTCCACTCCCAAACCCCCAGTAGCTATTGGGATCTCTTGTCATACAAGAAATTTGATTACAATGATGGGGTTTGGGAGTGAAGACCAAAAAAAAGAACTTAGACAACTAATTTACTATCATAATATCATTGATCAGTAATAAAGTATCATACTATCAATATCAAAGATACAAATGTGATTATTGGAACCTCTACTCAAGTTTTCACTAGACCAAGGAAGAGGAAGATGTAAAGTGTTGTAATATTCATTAATTTCTTCTTTTTTGTATAATTCTACAGTTTTTCTATTGTCGAGTCCTTGCTGAGTTTTTTGCTAAGTCCATGCTGAGTCTTGAGTCCGAGTCAAAATTTTGCATTGTTGAGTCAAGTCTCTGTCCAAGTCATAAAACTTTGCTTTTCATCATTTTTGTTTTACAGTTTTTAACATTTGTGACTTTGTCATTTTGACATTTGTAGTGCAAACTTGTAGCCTTTGGGCATTTTGATGTATACAGTATTACTATTTTTCACATGCACATTGACATGAATTATGGAAGCAATTAAGTATTGCTACTAATTTTTTTGACTCTCATGTGAACTCTATTATTGTGTTTTACTTTTGATTCTATAACATATATGTCAATATAATTACATCTGCAACTTTATGAATGTTATGATTTATCATATGAATATCTGAAATTTCTCTATATTTTTTTAATATATATATATAGCCGTCCCCAAAAATGGTCTTAAAAAAATACTATCCCAAAACACATCCCCCATCTAGGAAACTTGGTGAAACATAGCTACATATGCATCTCTTTTCTATCTGCATATATCCCTTCACACAATTCTCTTTTCTTCTAATTCTGCCTCTTAGTCCCTCATATGCAGATCTGATGTTGGGTATTTGATATTACTTGTTTATTCATTACGCACCTCTTCTACATCTTATTCATCTCTTTTTCGATTCACATCTTCTATACAGATTACATTCATATCTTATATCTTTCTGCTTTCTAAATGAAGAGAGACATCTCTTCATAATGGATGCAATTCCTCCAAGAGAAGCACCCTTCCAAGACTTAATTGCTACTTTTGAATAATGACATTATGCTGCCTTTTCACATTATAAATCAATGCTTTTGAATCTTAACTAATACCCAGAAAACACTCCTAAATTGCTGCCTCTAAATTATATTATTAACTGCCTTATATAGCCTCACTCCGCTATATATTAATTGCTATCTTCTCTCAAATCTTATCACTACCACCTTTAGCCTTAATCGATGCTCTTCATAATTTAATCACTGCTTACTAGTTTTTATATTTGTCATCTTCTTTTCTATCATATGACATTTTGTCTTTCTTCAACTTGAACTCTTCGCGTCCAACAAGTGGAAACCCCTTTTCTCTTCCCTTAACTGATATTTTGGTGACACATGTCATCATTAAAAACCAATAGGCCAAACTCGGCCAGCCATTCAGGGTAATATTTATGATTGAAAAAATAAGAAAGTAAAAGTGAACTTGACATGTCAATTAAAATTATATTTATACATTTAAATATTAAAATATTAATATATATATCTATTAATATGAATATATGTATTAATATATATTATTATTTATAAATATATATATAAATATATATCTATATTGATATATACTAATATATCTCTATATATATATTCATATGTAAATTTGCATAGATTTATATATACATCTACATATGTATGAGCATGTTTAGGTGTAAATTTATAAATTTATGCTCTAAGAGCTTACCTACTAGCATTACTCCTAAAGAGACAAAACCAGTATTTCATTGTCTAATTGGGTAATTCAACACCCTCCATAATTGTTATTATCTTTTTATTCAGAACCCCATCATCTCCTAGATTTGTCAAGTTGTCTGATTTGACATTACCTTCTCTGTAAGTCGAGAGCTCTCTCTAATTGTCAATTCAATTCCAGTTTGGGGTAGAACCAGACCTTAGAGCATTGATGATTATGGCCGAGTCTCCTTCTATTTCTAGTCTGTTGATGAGAAGCTTTTTAGCATTAACCAAGCCTTTTGCAAGGGCTTGAAAGTCTGCCATGTTATTAGTTTCTACCCCTATATGCTTATTGAGGCTGGCAACCTCTTTCCCCATCCAATTGCGGATAATGCATCTTATCCCAGCCACTCTCAGGTTACCTCTGGAGGCTCCATCGAAATTTAGCTTGTACCATCCATTCCGAGGGGGGGGTCCATTTTACTTGATTCCTTTTGCTTCAATTACCTCCACTTCCATTACCAATGTAAGGTGGGATTTTTTAGACCTTGCCATTTGTTCTTGATTATTTCGTCTCATCTTGTTAAGACTACTTCCTTCTTTTGTTGCAGGAGCAACCTGCTATTTCTAACTTCTATTGTTGTTGACTCTACCTTATTAATTAATTGATCCTCATTCATATGTTTTGCCTTGAAGATTCTCATGTTCCTCTCCTTCTAGATTTCCTAGATCAAGATGGAAGGAGCTATAGTCAATAAAATACTATATATTCCTTTGTGATATGGTGTTGGCCAACTTTGAAACCAACTAAGAAGATCATTATGGACAGTTGTCGACTAGCCTAATTTGTTACATAACTAATTCCAGCATTTGTTATTGTATTGGCAATTTATTAGTAGGTGATTGACTGTTTATTCATCGTTTTCACATAAGGGGCATCTTCTTGGTCCCTCAAACCCAAGCTTAGTGCACCAATTTGCTGTTAGAATCCTCTTTTGGAGAGCTGCCCATGTAAAGACCTCTGTCTTAGGCAAACATTGACTGCTCCACCAAAGCTTGACCTGTAAATTAGTGTCGGGGTATTGCAATTTTTTGTGGAGTATGTTGTACCCTTCCTTCACATTGTAGGACCCCGTTTTGGATCCAGCCCAAAGAAGTCTATCATGCCCTGACCTGAATGAAAGCTTTCTATTTTCTAACAGTTTCTTAAAAGCCTCTATGCCTTGCCTCGGGAGGTTTAGATTGTCCAGAGACTTCCACTTCCATCCCAGGGTGGGGTCACCTTTGGGTAATTCTACATAATCTTTGACATATTTGCCCCATTGATTCTTCGGCCTTTCTTTTACTAGGTTGTTGTTAAATAGATTGTCTAATGCTGGGCATCCCCCCAAGAATCCTCCCAAAATAAGGCTTCATCACCTTTAAGAACATCCCAGGTCAACTTTTCTAGAATAATGTCCCTGCAATCTAGAAGGAAATTCCAGATCCTAGAGCCTTTGGGAGGGGAGGCTGTTCTAAATGTGCATAATGGGTCGCAATTGGTGAGATATTTAAATTTCAGAATTCTGACCCACTTAAGGTTTCGTTCCTTATACATTTTCCAGATCAGTTTGGCTTCAAAAGCCTTGTTCTGCCTGATTTGGTTCTTTAGTCCAATTCCTCCCTCATTTATTGGACAACAAATTCTGTCCCAGGCAATCAAGGCAAGTTTCTTTTGGTTAGACAACCCGTTCCAGAAGAAGTTTTTCAATTTCTTGTTGAGTTTTCCATTGATTCCTTTAGGCAGTGGAAGGCATGATAGTTGGTAAATTGGAATGCCGATAGTACTGTTTTTAACATTGTTACTTTCCTTGCTGAGGACAGCCATCTATTCTTCCAGTTTTCTAATTTCTTATCTATTTTGGTTAAAATACTATCCCAAGAATTATTGTTTCTCTGTCCCTTATCTAGAGGTAGTCCAAGATATTTACTTGGAAGTTCTCCTTTTGTATAACCCAAGATGTTGCAGATATCTAATTCTATTTTGGGGGTAGAGTTTAAGAAAATCATCCGCAAGATGTTGTAGATATCCCTTTTTTGAAATGAGATTACAATAATAATAAATTATATATATATATATATATATATATATATATATATATATATATATATATAATATAAAATTAAAGTTTAATCTAATCAAAAGTCAAGGGGCATGTGAAGAATCATGACTATTGAAGGAAAATATATATAAGAGACATACAAACAGTTGTGATTCTCGAGGGGAAAGGATATTTAAAGAAGACCAAGCAAAGGAAAAGGATATTTTTAGAAAAATATCTCTCATATATTTATTTATCACTCCTTGTGGAGTATGAACCAATATTCTATATCCTAAACACAAAATCTCTCGAGGACTAAAATCGATGGATGAAAATCAATGTTACACCGAGTTTCTTGACGCGGAGGTGAAGGGAACCGTCCAACGGATGGGGGTTCTTGGGGCCTAAGTTTGGGAACAACAGGGGGGGCGGCTGTAGGGGGCAACAGGGGAGCGGTGCTGAAATACATAATACATAATACATATAGCACTTGAAAAATTGGTTTTAAAAAGATGAAGATGTCTAACTATATAAGCCGATGGAATATGTAAAGTTTAAAGATTAAACACATTGCAATGGTTGCATTGAACTAGTAGTAGTTTTTAAATTTAAATTGTGAAAATCAAAATAATAAAATATAGACATTGGAATGAGAATTTTCAAAATTTCTGATTTCATAATCATGATTCATAATTACAATCAAGTTATCAACAATGTTCAAACTTCAAACTTCAAAAACAAAATATTAAATACTAGAATCTAGATAGTAATCTATAATACTAATGAGTTATGACTAATGATTCATGGGTGAATGGCTAATAATCTAGACCCTAGAGTCTAATCATCCCCAAGCTCCTCACCAATCTCCTCATCACTTGAACTGCTGGACCCCACATGCTTGAGCTCATCTATACCAATACCAACCAGCCTTGTTTGTGTAGCATCATCATCAATCCGTGTTAGCTTGAGTTAGGGTTAGGCCTTTGAAGTGACCTTTTTCTTGAGAAAAAAAAGAAAACCTAGCAAACATTACTTTTTGCCATTTTGTGTTAATTGCGTCCTATGGGGTGTCAATGACGTTTGGGAGTCTCGGGGATGTCCCAGAGCCCCCTTTGGTGTTTTTGACACAAGAAACTTTTGAGAATGTCCCCCTAATGAGGAAATGTCTTGGAGACGACGAAGGAAATTTGGTGGTGGTGGAGGGACATTTCCTAGGCATCCCCACATCTTGGGGACGGCCTTGTCTCGAAAACTCCTAGTTTTTCAGGGGGAGGTATCCCTATGGATCAAGGATGAAAACGTTAATTTCTTCTATAAAATTAGTGGATTCGATTACCCTCTGCTGTCATTCTTCTTTCAAATTTGTACTTGTCTCCTTTGTATAAATGTCTTTGAAATGTTTTTAATTTCTGCCAATTTAAAATTTTCAAAGTATAAGATTAAATTTTGAAGTATGTTATCAAATTTATAATTTTTAGGATAAATTTCCTGAAAATTAACCATGCAATGATTATTGTGTGTTAGGATTATTTATCTAAGGAAATATAAGCAAAATTTAAAATAGGACATAATAAATGGTATCAGAGCTGTGATCCCTCTAGCCTGCACGTTAAAGCTAACATGTTGGATGCATTCTAGTCACAAAGACTTGAAAACCTACAAGGAAGATAGAGATGAAAAGTTCTATAAAGGCCCAATACAATACTTTTCAGCCAAGGTTCTTAAAAAAGAAGAGAATACAGATTTTGTTCGAGAATCATTGATGAAAATACAAAAGCACAAAGAAAGATACAAACTTAAGGCCTGGAAAATCTTTGACCAATATCAAATATTGCCAAATGATTTCAAAGCTATTGTTTCCTTTGATGAGTACTTGGAAGCACTTGGGTAACATTATCTAGACAAAAGAGGCCTACTATATTAATACACAAGGAAAATGGCTAAGGAGGAGATCAAGGACCTGTTGACGTGTATTTTATACACAATCATACACAGAATAAAATACCAATAGGCATCTTATCCTCTCTTGAGAAAATAGTCTCTAACTGCTGAAGATCTGCAAAAAGGATCAGTTAGGTAGACTCCAAGGTTCTTTTAGTAGGGTCTCTACGTGTGGACAAGCTTTTTAGTGGTATGATGTGATTTGCTGTTTCCTCCAAGGGGTCTTACGCATTCTAAAGCTCGAAGATTTTACTAAACTAAAAGGAACTTTCAAAAATAGCAAAAGATAGGGTTTAAAGAGGTCTAATCTAGCCTAACCCTAAGAATGACTTAGTATGGACGAGACTTGGCAAGATTCAACCAATTTCAATTTTGCCATAAGATAACAACTTAATTGAAATTAGTGCGATCTTCTAAGGTAATAAAATGATACTCAATACATCAAAGATCAAGGACACTACTACGAAGGTACATATCCAAGACACAATGATAATCGAAGATTAAGGACTCAAAGTGTTCTCCAGTCGACCACACAAGGCGTTCCTACAATCAGCAAGAAGCTAGTGGTTTGGATTACGAATCCTACCAAATATCAAATCTCACACTTAGTCTTTCAAATTAACAAACTACTTCGATTGAGCACGATTCAAGTGTATCAAACAACCATGAAGATAACTCAAGAAATTTGCAACAAAACACCATAACTTCAATATTTTATTGATTTCCAAGTCATCATGTACAACAATTGGTTGAATTTCTCTCTTCAAGACTCAATCTTGCTATAAAATAAAATTGCTTCTAACTCTAATCTCTCTTACATCAACTATTGACTATTATCTGACTATTACTCTATTATCTCTCTTTATTGAAATGAAAAATGGGGGTATAAATAGCATCCCCAGTTACAATGAAAGGTCCAGATTGAAAGTAAATCAACGGACAAGATTATGACACCTAAACCCTAACTAGGGTTTGTTACAAATGACCTCCTTTTTACTGAACAATATTAAATACATAGCCAAATATTAAATTCGGCACAAAAACCTAGGAGGTATCAACCAATGAGAAATAAGATGTCATGTCATCTGTAACAACCTTTCATCTAGAATCTTATTCCCTTTCCAATTTTCTTTCTTAGCATATGCAATGAATTTTGTCACGATTCCTTCGATTTCTGTGATTGGAATCTCGGGAAGATTCTTGATACTCTCTTCTAAGTGGATGACCTGATCGAATGCATCTAGAAGAGCTGCGTCCCAAGTAAGTTCAAGTTCCTTCGTTCTATCAATCAGGAGCATGGTGGCAAACATCTGATCATACTGCTCATCTGTATCATCTGCGTCCTTGCGAAAGATGATCTTGATTCTATCCTCAAATTCTTGCATATCCACATCTGTCTCGACCTCGATCCCTCTGCCAAGAATGGTACGAAGTACCTCAAATACTCTGTCCTGGATCGGATTGATCACCTCCTCAACTTGACCGCATCTAACACTGATGTCCTCAAAGAGAACATTCTTTATATGGAGTAAGGTTGACCACTGAAATAAACTGTGAGAATCACCTTCCAAGATCCTCTCCTGCGCTAAAATTCTTCTGGACGTGTGTCTTATAACTTTCAAGACAGGAATGATAACGTCCTTGGTATGGGCAAATGCAGCTACTGTTACCATCAATCTGTGGATTATCTCAAGAACTTGGATAGCCTGATGAATGATCTTCGTCATCCTTGTAACAAACTCTATGGCCACTGTATGAGATCTATCCATCCAACTACATGTACGCTGGACCAGGTTCCTGAATCTTTCTGCTTCATTGATCGATTGAAGGGTCAATGCTTGCACTGGTGATCTAACTGGATCCTGACGTCCCAAAGGTTCATTGATGTGACTGAAATATGTCCTCCATGCACCGACCTCTCTCTCAAGCTTTCTATTCTTTTCCACTTCTTCTCTAAGCTTGTCCTTCAATGCCTCAAATGTGTCGGTAGCATCATCCATTGTCTGCTCTGCTGTGGATGGTCCTAACTCAATAGTCTGTATATCATAATCCTCTGCTAGGATCTCACCCTCATATTTGTCTGCTGCCGGTGTAGCTATCTGCAGTTTTCTGGATCCAGTCTCATCTCGAATCATCTTAGACATCTTTGTAGCCTTCTTCTTCTCTGTTATCACATGTGAACGTCCAACAAGGCTCTCTAAATCAATTGCACTGTCCTCATCCTCTACTACGATCACCTTGGTTAATCTTTCCTTCAACCAATCTGGAATATTCGATCTTGTTTCTTGAACTTGAATTTCTTTATGTACTATTTCTTCTTCTCTGGGAGGAGATGTCATTTCATTATCTTCATCTAAATCATAGTCTTGGAGAGATCCATCTGATGAAACATGTTGTGCCTGTCCTTCCTCCTGCCTGTCATTCTGTACCATAGACTCCATGGACTCTTCCACTTGAGTTGTTCTGTTCTCTGGTCTAGAAGAAGTACCTGGTGTTTGATCTTTGTTGGCCCCTTGCTTTTTCTTGAAAGACTCTTTCTTTTCTGACCTTTCCTTTCTCTTTGAACCTCTCGGATGGAGATTGCCTTCACTGGCACATCGAAGGTTACCTTGACCTGAATTTCTAGGATTAGGATTGCCTTCACTCACACTAGCTCCACCTTCAGCTGGTTTCTCTTCCAAAGTAAAAGACATAGCTATGCCTTGTTCTCTCAACTTCTGATGCTGAACGTCTACCCATCTGCGAGTACAAGACAAAACTGGTGCCATCAAAGCATCTAAATCCACGACCTCGGGCTCATTCCAATCCAACCTTATTGTTTTGCTTTCTCTATCATAGGAAGACTGGATATGCCTGCCATTGTCCTGAGCTTGGTCGGCCACTCTGTAAATCCTGCATTTCCTGATGAAATCCAAAGGCAATCTAGAATGTATCTTTCGTTTCACTTCAAGATCATCTAGGAGGTTCATCATAAAATCTTCAATTTGATGCTCATGTCTAAATCTTCTACTGACCGTCTCCTCTAAATGTCCATGTGGATCAAAACTCTCTCTCCAAGCAAAAGATGAAAAAGAATACAAGGCTAACTCCTTCTCTGCGTCATCCATGGCTAAGACATTAGGACATACCTCAACTGAATTACCCAAAATAATAGGTACTTGGACTCCATTCTGATATCTGTGTCTGAATGCCTTCACATATGCTGCCAACTGCCTTGTTACTTCAAGTAACACAATTCTGTCTGTCGGATATCTCGGCAACATGTATGGTGGTAAAGGACATCCATGCACTCTAATGTAAGTAAACTTGGGAAACTGAATGAACCAAGCACCGTACCTCTTGATGAATTCCTGGGCGTCCTGAGATAATCTATTGTGAATCCCTCCTTGCAACGTCCTCGTGATGTTCATCGTGAAGGTATCATTGACTAACTTGTAGTTTTTCCCTGGCGGATGATGCAAGTAGGCATAGGATTCACAAGCTCTGACCTCACCGGGTCCTCTTCCAATCACTCCTCTGTGAGGTAGTCCTGCGTACTCAACACTCCTGATCAAAGCATAGATGACGTATGAACTCATGTGGAAGGACTTAGTAGCCCTGAGTCTCCTCAACTGTACGTCTAAGCAATGGCTAATTATCCTAGCCCAATGTATTGTACCCTTTCCTTGAACAATCACCTGGATGAAGTAAAACATCCACTTCTCAAAATAGAAGGCATGAGGTGCTCCTGTAACTCTGTTGAGCATAGTAATCAAATCTCTGTACTCCTCCTGGAAATCAATCCGGTGCGGTGTGTTCGGTACCTTGCTTAGACGGGGACGACTCTTGAGTAGCCAGTTCTTGTTGATTATGCTTAGGCAAGCATCTGGATCATCATCGTACACTGATCTGGCTCCTTCAATGCTCTTATATATCATGTCCCTGTGCTCTGGAAGATGGAAAGCTTCACTTATAGCTTCCTCTGAAAGGTACGCCAAAGTGTTTCCCTCATTGGACACAATTGTCCTGGACTGTGGATTGTAGTGACGGGCACACTCGATCATCAACTCGTGGCACTGAATAGCTGGAGAAAAACCGGCCGCCTTGATGATGCCACTCTCTATTATTCTCCGGGCGACAGGTGATGGCTTGCCAATGTAAGGGACCTCTCGAAACTTCTTCGTGCTAAAGTTCCCCAAGTTTGTATCTCCAATGTTGCTCCACTTCGACACGATCTTGGTCTCCACTTCTTCGGTCTTCTGATCTTCTTTCATGAGAGCCGAGCGGCTGGTGGATGCTCCCGCCTTCGGGGTCGCCATACCTACACACCATTTCATTATGAGAACCATATTTTGCAATGAATAACGTTGATTAGAGAGATAAATTTTTTAGGAAACCTCATGATAAGTCTTTAGAGTTATCATTTCCTAAAATAAACGATTGAGCTTACTGAAATTCAAAATTCAAAATTTCAAAACTTAAAATATGACGATGAATAAATAAAGCAATAAAAATCAAATCGCCATACCTCAATAGAGAGCTAACTCTAAAATGCAAAAAGACAAAATTCGCCTAGGCCAAATTGAGGTATGAATGATCTTCAACGTTATCTCCTCAAGATATTAATTTCGCCACCTTTGTCTTCAATGTGATCTTCAAATTCACCTTTAACGTGGTCTTCAACTCTTAGCAAATTCGCTCAAATGAAGGTCTTTAAGTATCGCACCACCTTTGATTGCTTACGCCACCTTGGATGGAATTCGCACCTCTTCAAACACACTTCGCACTATCTTCGCTTTCCTCAATTCGCATGTAGAAGGATAAAATAATGATGTGAAAATAATAGTTTTCACCCCCCTATATATAGCGCTTGCATCTCTCCATTTACTAAGGCCGACTTGGTAAAATATAACAATTTCAAACGATTTTTAAATGATTTTTAATTAAATAACAAGGCCGACCTCCATATATGAGCGCTCCAATTCGATTTTTTATTAATTAATTAATGATTAATTAAATGCCTTTCGTTTTAATTTATAAATTTCGATTTTTTAATAAAGGCAAAATAATTAATAAATGATCAACGCCATATTAAATGCTAATTTAAATAGGATTTTCAATTTTATCGAACTTAGCATTTAAGGGAAATTTGAAATGTTTATTTGGCGCCAAAATTATGAAAACGAAAGGGACGTACCTCATCGCCCTGGTCCCTTGGAGAGGGACAGGAGCGATCCATGATTTTGTCATGTTTTCAACGTTCATCTCCTTCCCTTCCACGTTCAATATCGATCATTTTGATGGGTCCTTCGAATTTGATTGCCTTGCATGTGCGCATAAGTGCCTTTGGGTGTTCATCGCCCTGGTCCTTGTCCAAAGGACAGGAGCGATCTCCATGTTTTCACGTAGACCTCGCATTTTTTATCTTCGATCCTTCATTGTAGAGCGAATAACATCTTTGTTCGTTCCTTCTATGCTCGTTCCATTTGTTTGCATATGGTGTTTGGACATTTAGAGGGATCATCGCCCTTGTCCCTTGGAGAGGGACAGGAGCGATCCATGTCTTTCTCCTTAATCTTGGCAACTTTGAACTTCAATCTTCGTTGTGATGTCTTCCAAACGCCGTCCTTTACCTTGTTCATCCTCGCCTTGCCTTGACTGTGAAGGATTATGAGTGCTTTTGATGGGATCGCTTTGGTCCTTGTCCAAAGGACAGGAGCGATATGAGCTCTTTAGCATGTTTGACGATGTTTGGACGTTCAAGACTTCTTGCATGTGATCTTCAAACGATGTCTCGAACCTTGTATGATCTTGTGGAGTATTTGACTTGGCATGAACTCGATTTCAAACTTAAGTAAAAGGCAATATAACCATTGTATCGCCCTGGTCCCTTGGAGAGGGACAGGAGCGATCCATCTCTTGTGGCCTTCATTTCATTTTGTCAGGTTCCAAATTTATATTCAACGGATTCGTCATGCTCCACTCCATTCATCCATGCCTTGATATCGTTTGCAACTTGGCAAGAAAATCAATTATAACAAAAATCGCTCTGGTCCCTTCCTGAGGGACAGGAGCGAACTGGGCATTTTGGGACCCTTGTGGACGTTTAAAAATCTTCAATTTGTATTCAATGAGTTCATCTCACGCTCTTCCTTGCCTTTGGACGTAAACTTGTCTTGACTTTTGCCTGGATTTTGCCCAATGAAGGACATCGCTCTGGTCCCTGGGAGAGGGACAGGAGCTATAAGGTACTTCGCCCTGGTCCCTTGGAGAGGGACAGGAGCGAACTTTGCATTCTGGACCATTCTCCTTTGTGATAGCACTTCAAATTATATTCATTTGGTAAAGCATCTTCCTTTGGACCTCTTCAAATCATCAAGTCAACGAAATCTTGCAAGGACAAGGCAAAATTTGATTTGTAGCTCCGGTCCTTCACTGAGGGACAGGAGCGATTTTTCTCCTAGAGGCGTTTCGATGCTCATGAAAATCTTCAATTTACATTCAATGGAAAGATCTCGCCGTTCTCCATCACTTCCAATTTGAAATTCGTCTTGACTCTGCAGGAATAGTGAGATATTTGAAAATGAGCTCCCGTCCTTCACTGAGGGACAGGAGCGATTTTGCTCCTACAGGCCAAAATAACATGATTTTTCACATTTAAACACTTCACAAGGCGAAAACAAATCATTTCCAATGCCCAGGACCAAAAATCAAAAAAGTCAAAATTTAGTCAAAATATTCAATCGGACAAAAATTCACACTTCACTCTCAACACTTAGACAAATTTAAGCTCTGCATCAACATTCCAAATGAACATTAGACCATTCTGGCGAATTCAAAATTTGCATCCTAGAAAAGGAAGCTCAAAAGCTCTCAAAAACGACTGGATTTTGGCCTGAAAAGACAAAAATAAAAACCCTAAGGCTTGACCCTAAATCCAGACAACTAACTGACTAACAAAATCCTAAAAAACGAAGCAAAAGGCGAGCAAAAAGAGGGGGTCCCCATTTGCGATGGGGCGATGTGTGAAATGGTCACAACATCTGGCGACACCACTGAGAAATGTTGTAAAACATTTGGGAATCAATCCTTCTAAAGGAAAACTCAGAAAACCTCCCTCAACAAAACCAGGAGTTAAGAAACACTTACAAGAAGAGACCATCATATTGAGACAAAGTATCAAGTCCACAGTTACCTATGTGTGTGCAAATGCGTTAATTCCCCTCAACAAGACAATCATGATCTTCAAGTTCCCCTGTGATAAGCTACGTAGTTCGTCTAAACTCCAAAAGCATCCTGGATAGAGCCTCGCTGCCGGTCAGACGTCCATAGTCCCGACGAGGTTATCGCCGCAAGCTCACGAACATTGCTCCATTGCCAGTCAGGCGTCTATAGCCCCGATGGAGTTACTCGTAAATTCCCTTTAGCCAATTTTGATATTTCCTTTTAGCTCATCTCTTTTCTTTTGATTTTTCTCATTTTTTCATCTTTTCTTTTGATACTGCTTTTCAGTTCCGTCGATTCTTTGGCTTGTGAGTAGTGAAACTCACTAGGGTTTGAGGATTGCGGTGGCGCTGAAGCTAGACTTTAGATTTTTCACCGATCACAGCTTCGCCTGTAAACCATAATGACTCGGAGATTATAAGTTTCGATGGAGCCTCCAGAGGTAACCTGAGAGTGGCTGGGATAAGATGCATTATCCGCAATTGGATGGGGAAAGAGGTTGCCAGCCTCAATAAGCATATAGGGGTAGAAACTAATAACATGGCAGACTTTCAAGCCCTTGCAAAAGGCTTGGTTAATGCTAAAAAGCTTCTCATCAACAGACTAGAAATAGAAGGAGACTCGGCCATAATCATCAATGCTCTAAGGTCTGGTTCTACCCCAAACTGGAATTGAATTGACAATTAGAGAGAGCTCTCGACTTACAGAGAAGGTAATGTCAAATCAGACAACTTGACAAATCTAGGAGATGATGGGGTTCTGAATAAAAAGATAATAACAATTATGGAGGGTGTTGAATTACCCAATTAGACAATGAAATACTGGTTTTGTCTCTTTAGGAGTAATGCTAGTAGGTAAGCTCTTAGAGCATAAATTTATAAATTTACACCTAAACATGCTCATACATATGTAGATGTATATATAAATCTATGCAAATTTACATATGAATATATATATAGAGATATATTAGTATATATCAATATAGATATATATTTATATATATATTTATAAATAATAATATATATTAATACATATATTCATATTAATAGATATATATATTAATATTTTAATATTTAAATGTATAAATATAATTTTAATTGACATGTCAAGTTCACTTTTACTTTCTTATTTTTTCAATCATAAATATTACCCTGAATGGCTGGCCGAGTTTGGCCTATGAGAGGGTCCACTAGGCCTAGCTGGAAGTTTGGGGTGCAGAAGATGATTTGGCCTCCATGTCAGACCAAGTGAGTCTGAGAAGGCTAGCGCTTTTTAGTTTCATTGGGGATGAAGTACATTAATCATTATCTTTAGTTGTGAAATCTCCTTTCACTCCATGAATGACACTACCGCACATGCCGCAAAACTCAATTATGATCTTGCAAGGTGTAAGATATTTGCAATACCCGCATGCATTATTGCTATTAATAGCTATATAAGGAATTTTCATATGGTTTCTTGCCTTCGCAATGGGAGTCAAGTAGTCATCTTCTGATATTATAGAGCAATGGAGTTCGCCATCTGTCTTCTCCCAGAAGATGACAATAGGATGATGGCCTTTAGGGGTAGGGTAAAGCAAGAAAGATGGGTTAGGATTCTTAATGAGCTAGGCAATTTAGCCTCTCAGGCTGTGAGAGAAATTATGGGGGAAGATTTTATCAATTTCGATTATAGGTTAAGGGTGAATTGTGATATTCCAACAACCTTTGTTGCAATCCTTTTGGTCATGAAAAGTTCGAAAGAAGATGTAATTAAGTTGTGTCATGAAGTATTCAGGGGGGATTTGCTAAAAGGTTTAGAGATGGCAGTACAGAACGTTGATGATAATCTTAAGATCCCCTACCCAGAAGATTACGAAAATGACAATTCTGAGGGATGAGCTATGGAGTTGGAGGTGATTAAGCGACCAATTCTGATCATTAAGGGCGTCAACTCCTTTGAAGAGAGGCGGTTCGCCATAGTCAAAAATATTAACTTCCTTCTGAAGTGGCTGCATGTGAGGCCTACCTCAAGCACTAAGTGGTGGGTAGACTATATGGTGGAGGAAGGTTTTGAAGATCCACAAGAATTTCCTGATGTAAATGTGGAATGGTTCCAAGTTCTGCCTCTTGTGGTAATCAAGGCTAGCCATTTACAAGGTGAGAATGAAAAATCTAGAAAAGCCACTAGGAAGAAAAAGGTGAATTTCAGGGCTAATGCAGAGTCACCCGGTGCAGCAACAAGTAATCCTCCTCATGGCGAATGTGTTTATGTGGACCAAAGTTTGAAGTAGCTGGAGCACTTAGGGTAAGTATGTTAAGGATGAAGGGCTTCTCTTCGTATTAAGCTTGATTATTAATGGTTAGTTAGTTGTCTGACCCCCCCTGTGGAATTTTCTATGTATCCAATCTATATTGCCTAGGCAATTCTTTATATGTTTTAGTTAAACTTATCTGAGGGTGGTTTAAACATATATGCCCTAAGGGGTAGCTTTTGATATGATATATCTGACTAGGGGTTATTTCAATTTTTAAATTTTCTAGACCGGTAGCCTGTTTAGCATGATTATTATAATACAGCTCTAGATTACGGTTATCTTTTGTCGCATTCGTTTCCCTGTGATTATGGTGAATGATATTGTTTAATGCTGAAGAAAGCTATGCTCCCAAGTCAGAATTGCATATCAAACCCTTGAATATTTTTAAGTTACATGCTAATCTGATTAGTTAGTCATATATCTTCTCCTGGTTTTTATTATTTGTTATCATTAATATTCTTATATTTATATAGCTTCATTTATACATAAATATTTATATATAAATATTCTAAATATTGGTGATAGCATTATTTTTCATTTCCAAGGTATGCAATGGATATATATCTGAAGTTTTTGGTTTCACTAGCGGTCAGATTTTGAGTGTTTTAACATATTACGAAAACAGAAAACACTCTGTTTCAGGGTTGAATAGTTGAACCCTCTATCATAAGAAGGATATATTTGCATGATCAGAAGGTTGGTTCCGATGAATGCATCTCTCTTACAAAGCTGTGGACAATCCAATGACAGTAGTAGCAGTAAATTATTTAATCTATTTTAATTTTAAGCTCTAATAATCTATTTTAATTTTAAGCTCTAATATGCAGGGATAGGTTTAGTTCCCTTCAGTTTAGATTATTCTGTCTTGGTAGTGTTATGTGGTTTGAGAATGTTGGACAGTATCGGTAGGTAAAACTGAAATCATCTCTGATTGCATGACTAGTAATGGCAGATCTGGTATTTTGGAAAGTGAATAAATGTTAACTAGTTATTCTTCAAGTTGTTTATTTTCTCTCAGCCAGTATAAGAATATTATGGAATGCTCTATTTCGAAGTAAGGAAAAGGTGCCAATTAAGGATTTGGATTTCACTAACGCTATACTAATCTGTGATTTCAAGATGTATGTTGAAGTTGAAACAGGATCTCATGGATCGAGGAAAAGCTATAGGCTTTCTACTCAGTGTTCAAAGGGTGTTTAGATGGTTTGGAGGTAGCATGATAGCTTTGCTAGCTTCTTGTACTAATTTTATGAGCTTTGACAAATGGACTTCGTTGTATCATCCGGTCGGAATCAAACTCTCATTTGTATCTAGGCTTGGCAATGCCGGCTTAATGTAATTAAGTTTAGTTTTAGGATTTTTTGAGCTTCAACCAGAGGTTTTCTTCCTAGTTCTTTCCTGTCAATATGCTCTCCTGAACCAGGATTGATGTAAATTTTTTATTGTTAATAAAAAACAATATTTCGGCTACAGCCCCTTATCTATCAAAAAAAAAAGGGGGGGATATTACATGCTTTATCAACACATTATCATTTTTTGTTTGATAAACCATGGTCTAGCAATAAAGTAGAGTGATTATCATAATAATGACCTCGATTTAAGCCCTATAAGGCATGCTTCTCATGCATGAGACTCTCTCAGCAAGAGGGGAGATGAGGCAAGATGTAAGTCCCGAAAAACTTTTCATAGAACAAGAACCCCTCGTACGTGGCTTCTTATTTAAGGGAATTCAAAGCTTGATAGTGATTCCTCGTGGACCATGCATCACTCCTAGGATGGTGCACCCTTAGGAATTCTAGATAACTTTGGATTGAAGAAGCTTCTCAACTTACTTAAAAAAGAAATACTAGCATCCAATGAAACATTAAGTCCAAAGAAACATTAAATAAAAACATAATAAAAATCAATCAGGTTTCCAAAGAAGCAGTTATGTGCATATTTGAGCTAAAATGCCAATTTTGTGGGATTGAATACTTTCTTAAAACCAAAGAGCGTTAGAACAGAAAACAAGAGTACCCAATCCTATTTGAACCTGTCATTATCATATAACTTAAAAATTAAAACCCCATTCACAAATGAAAACTACCTTCTGTTTACCTCACTGGGTAAACAGGAAGAATACAGAAATCGAACAGCAAAGCACAATGCAAATATAAAAGAAGTACCAGAATAAGCTTGCCATTAATGTCAAAAGATGTTCATATTATAATCTGTCGCCAACATTACATGTCCTCCAACACCCGGAGGTGGTACAATATATGACAGCCGAAGGGGTGCGACACAACCGTCGCGACTCCAACTACCTACCCGTCGGCTAACTAACTATCAATAATTAACATTACTAAACTATACATTTTTTCCCGATAACATCATCCCCCCCAAAAAAGAAGTCGTCTCCGACGACTAACAACAAAATGGAGACAATGCATATATACACCCAAAACAAAGTCAAGGAGGGGGCTGAGGAAGCGTCCCTGAAGTCGAGGGCTGAGATGCGGGTGTTTGGGCCGCCAGGCGGGCGCGGAGCTCATAGACCTGCTGGGTGCGTGCTGCCACATCCCGCTCTGCCACCAACACCTTCTCTAAGGCCGTCTTCACCATAAGCGCAGCCTCCAGTAGCTCCTTCTCCTTGGTATCGGCGGACTCTATCATGCGAACCAACTGGGCCTGAACAACATCTAACTCCTGCTGGACGAGACTCCGCGCACTCTGCTCCTCCGAAAGACGGGTGTCCACCGCAACCTTCTCTGCGCGGGCTGTCTCAAGCTGTGCTACCAACTGTGATCTCTCGGCTGCCCACGAGGCTTGTTGTCTGGCCATGTCCTGCTCTAACTCAACTCGAGCAACCTCGCGAACCGCAGACTCATGCTGCGTCTGGCGTAAGGCATAGTAGGCCTCCCGGTAAACCTGCTCAATCTCCCGGACGAGAGTCGTCACCCTACTCTCCACGACGGGCTGAGGCACACTCCAAGCCTCCAACATCGCATCCGTCTGGATAACTGGCCACCCTCATGCCTCAAAACATGTAGTGAAAGCTGCGGGACAGCCGTCTCGCATAAACTGGAGGACCTGCTCTAATTCCTCCACAACCTGCTGCAGAGCTCGTGTCTGAGCCGCGGCCACCACTCGCCGACCCCTCGTCACCATATCTGCCAAGTAAACCTCAATATCCTCCCCATCCAGCCCCGATGTAGGTACAGGAATCCCACGTGGTAACTCAAAAGTCTCCTCAGGGACCACACCTGCTGCATCCTGCTGGCACAATGGTGTCTCCCCCGCCCCCTCAAGTGTAGCAGTGGCCTGCTCTGGGCCAGTAGGAACACCCTCTCCAGTCACCTGTCCCTCTGCTGGTGCCTGCGTCTCCGTCGAGGAATCCTCCAGATCCACCACCTCAGTGGGAGGCTCTCGCCGAGGTGAGAATACAGCTGCTCCTATGGGTGGCATCACTGTCATCTGGAATCTTCGGGTCAGCCAACTCCCCATAGCTGCCACCGATGGAGCTGCACTCAACACCTCCGACCCTCTCTTCCCCTCGGAAACATGTCCTGCCATGGGCTCCTCCAACAAGGAGGCAGCAACAGTCACCACTGCCTCGGATCCCACAACGTCCAGTCGCACCTGAGGCTCCGTCTCAACCATCTCCTCTGCCACGCCTCCCTGCGGTGGACCACACGACTCCGCCCTGCTGTCAGTACATGCCTCTGCGGGAGTCGGTCCCGCGGCTGGTGCACGAGCCTGCTGCGGTGGTATGGCAGAAGGTGATGCCGCCGGCTGCATGGGCCCGAGTGTAACGGGCGTGCAGCTCTGCCCAAATGTCGAAATCGAAGTACTGCCCGCTGACGACCCCACAAGTGTGCCAAGTGGGAGTGTGGGTGGTGCAAACAACACTCGCTCTCCAGCGGGCTCCATCCTCCCCTCGTCTGTGGCCCGACTGCTACTGTCATCCTCATCCTCCTCATCCTCCGAATCCTCTGCACTGCTAGAAGTTTCTCGCCCACTATCAGGTTCTGCTGAGGTGGTCTCTAATATCCTTTTCCGCTTTGCGGAAGAGTGGCCAATGTCAAGGTGTCTCCAATGCATGATAGGAGGCTCACCGTCTGCCAATGGTCTCTGTGGCTATATCTCCAATTCTGCCTCCGGTACTACTTCTCGCGTGGCCTCCAAAAACAATCCGATGGCATAGTGGGGCATGTAAAACGTGCGATGCTCCATCATCAAGAACTCGCACATCCGCTCTGATAACAATGTAGCCCAATCATACACAACGCCATTCAGAAGTTCATTCATCAATATGATCTGTGGAAGAGCAATGTCCGATGCCCTACCAGACCCTGTCAACCTGCTCTTGATGACGTCCATTATGCACCGCCAATAGCCCTCTGCAACAAAAGACCTACGCATCCCACGGCTCTTCGTGGTATCAACAATGCTCTCTAATTCTGTTGTGGTTAAGTCTCGGGATACTCGATTAATCCAATATTCTTTTTCCTCCCGCGTCATCTTCTTAGCTTTCAATTCCACTTTCTTGCCATGTACTCCTGGAATGCCAAACACTCTCATAAAATCTGCCGGTTTGAAGGATACCGTGATATCCTTCCCAAGGTACTCAAAAGTACTTGTCCGTGAATGGCTATCAAAGGTATCAACCATGAATCGTAATGCTCCCTCATACTCACGGATAGCAAACACAGGCATTCGGACGGCCCACTCCACTCCTGCTTTCCGAAGGCTCTTCTTCACCAAATCATCATCTGGTGTATCCTGCCACCACTTCCTGCATTCGGACCCATTCAATCCCTCAAAGGTGATCTGTTGTGGGGTCAATGCGTTCTTCCCTCGTGCAGCATGCTGTTGTGGTGCCTTTCTCTTCTGCCTGGCGTGCATTGTGTTACCGGCTATGCGAACACCCGAAGGAAGAACTCGCGTATCCTTATTCATGTGGCTGCCCTCCTGCAACCGTTTTTTCCAATTCCTTTTTCCTGCAGACTCCATTAATTTCCTGTAACTGATTCTTGATTTTAGCCGTCTCGTTGCAAAAAGCGGCTAACTGCCTCCGGGCAGCTAAGACTGTGCGGAGGTGATGTGCCTGTGTGTTGGGTGTGCGGTAGACACGGTGATATGCCTGTGTGCGGTGCATTTTTATTGACCGCACGGTGTTCGCACAAAATTCAACTTCCTTCTTCGCTTCCACCACACGGTAGCTTCCTTCTTCCTTTCGCGTTGTTCGGCGGGGGTTGGCGGTGGTGTTCCTTCGTGCGATGCGGCTTCGGTGGCTTTTCTATCCCCGGCGTTTTGTGCGTTGCCCTTCCTTTCCCTTCGGCTACGTCTTCTTTTCCCCTTGTGCGGCATTGTAATGAAACCCCTTTCGTTTGGCGGCCTTTATACTCCCGCGGCCTTTGGCGGCTTCCACCGCACGGTGGCTTCCACCGTCGGTGGTCCCACCGTCGGTGGCTTCCACCGCACGGTGGCTTCCACCGTCGGTGGTTCCACTGCACGGTGGCTTCCACCATCGGTGGTTCCACCTTCGGTGGTGCCACCTACGTGTCCACCGTACGGTGGTCTTTTTTTTTTCTTCGGTTTTTTTTTTTGTTTTTTTTTTTTTCAATTTTTCTTTTATATATACTTTTTTTTTTCCAAATTTTCGTATATATATATATTTTTTTCAAATTTTCTAATTTTTAGCTGCGGCCGTCTGACTGGAGGTTCCGGGTTCCCTTCGTTCGTGATAGACCTTCAGTTTGGACCCGTTGACTGCATCTGGTATCTCCTTCCCATCCAGCATCCATAACTTTATCGCCCCGTTCGTGTTGACCTCACGTATCCGGAAGGGCCCTAACCATCGAACTTTGAATTTCCCCGGTTTAATTTCGTTTCGTCCATTATATTTCAAAACTAACTGTCTCGGGGTGAACCTCGCCCTCCGAATGTGTTGCTCGTGCCAATGTTTCCTTCGTTGCTGGGCCACGTCTGTCACCCATTGTGCCATCAGCCTTCGTTCATCGAGTTTGTTTAGGGCATACAGGCACTCCCTCAGGCTCTCCATATCGCCAAGTTTATTCTCAATAGCAATTCGGAGACTTGGCACCATAAACTCTATCGGTACTACCGCTTCCTATCCGTACATTAATTGAAATGGTGTCTGGCCCGTCGTTACTTTGTAGGTGGTGCGGTATGCCCATAACACCGACGGTAGTCGCTCCTCCCAATCTTCCTTTTCTACCCTGCACGACTTATAGATGACTGAAACCAGAATCTTGTTGGTCGCCTCCGCCTGACCATTGGCCCTCGGATAATACGAACTGGACAAGGAGTGAAAAATTTTGAACTCCGTCGTGAGGAGTCTCACCACATGGTTCACAAAATGGCCTCCTCTGTCACTGGTTATCTGGAGCGGAATTCCATATCTCGTGATAATTTGTTCATAAATAAATCTGGTTGTACTCACAGTGGTGTTATTAGGTGGGGCCCGTGCTTCGACCCATTTTGTCAAGTATTCCGTAGCTACCACGATGTATGTACATCGCCGCGGTCTGCTGACTTTTAAAGGCCCCACAAAATCAAGCCCCCAACGTTCGAATAACTCTTGTGCCGCTGAAGGGTTTAATGGCATGAAGTCTCGTTTTAGTGGTTTTCCGGCCCTCTGGCATGTATCACAGCTTCCGACCCATTCTCTGGTGTCGCTGTGTAGCGTCGGCCACCATAGTCCGGCTAACAGTACTTTCCTGGCCGTCGTGTCCGGCCCCATATGACCTCCTGCGGGTCCTTCGTGTGCTTCCTTCAAAATCCCCGGTATCTCTTCCTCCATCACGCATCGGCGGAGTACTTGATCTGTCCCCATTTTGTAAAGGAGTCCATTGATCAGTTGGAATGTTCGGCTCCTTAGGACCAATTTGCGTCGTTCCCCTGGTGGCATGTCCTGAGGGAACTGGGACGTCGATAGGTACTTGCCAATATGAGTGTACCAGGGTGGTAAAACCGCAATCCGGAATAAGTGCGCATCCGGGAAATCATCATTCACCCCCTCCGCTCGTTCTCCCGACTTGATTCGTGACAGTTGGTCAGCGATCACATGGCTCTTCCCTGGCCGTACTATAATGTTGAATGTGAATTCTTGCAGTAATAACAGCCACCGACTCACCCGTCCTTGAATAATAGGTTTATTCACCAAGTACATCAAAGCTTGGTGGTCTACATAGAAGGTGAAGGGTGTCGCCAACAAATAATGCCGGAACTTCTGTACTGCGTAAACCATGCCTAGCGCTTCCCGTTCAGTTGTACTATAATTCTTCTCAGCTTTCGAGAGTAGTCTACTGGCGAAGTAGACCGGGTGATCCAACCCATGATCCCCAACTTGTGCTAATGTTGCACCTATTGCATAGTTGGAGGCGTCGACGTGCACATGAAATTCTCTGTCCCAGTTTGGGTAGGCCAATATTGGTGCCGCCAACAGTCGTGATTTTAATTCTTCGAAGGATTCCGACTGCGCCGTTCCCCATACGTACGGTTCCCTTTTTCTTGTGAGGTTATCCAGGGAGTAAGATATCTGGGAGAAATTTTTTATAAACCTTCGGTAATATCCGATGTGTCCCAAAAAAGATTTTACCCCTGAGACATCCTGTGGGGGTTCCATCTCCACAATCACCCGAACTTTATCCGGGTCTGTTTTAAGTCCCGCTTTACACACTATGTGCCCGAGTAGTCTACCCTGAGGTACCATGAATCTGCATTTCTTAGGGTTCAGTGCGAGTCGTGCCCTCCGGCACCTGTCCATACATTCTCCCAGTGCCTTCAGATGCGTCTCCTCCCCGCCGTAGATGGACCAATCATCTAGGAACGCCTTGAAGTTACCCATGGACATCTTATCAAAAATGTGGAGAATTATTCGTTGGAACGTTGCCGGAGCATTGCAGAGACCGAAGGGCATCCAGTTGTAAGCATATACTCCGTCCTCCACCACAAATGTCGTCTTCAGCGTATCTTCCTCCGCTATTGATATCTGATTATAGCCGGAAAATCCATCCATAAATGAATAGATTTCATGGCCGGCCACCTCTTCAAGAATGGAGTCTGTGAACGGTATGGAAAATGGATCTTTGATGGTAACTGCATTGAGTCGTCGGAAGTCGACACAAATCCGGATCTCGTTACCATCCTTTTTGAGAGATATTACGATGGGGGATACCCATTCGCTATTCTGCACCCTAAAAATAATCTTGGCCTCCAGCATTCGTTCAATCTCTTTTTGTACTTTTGCAGCATAGTTTTTATTCATCCTGTACGGTCGCTGCCGTACTGGTACTGCGCCTGGTACCAACAGAATACGATGAACACATAACTCCGGTGGGACTCCCTTCAAATCCTTATAAGTCCATGCAAATACATCTTTGTACTCGGTGAAAATCTTAAAGGCGGCTGTTTTCAGTACTGGGTTCCAATCATCTCCTACCAGGATGATTTTCTTATCCGTCTCCGTACCTAGATTCAAAGGTTTCAGCGTCGGTTCTTCATACTTCATGGCCTCCTTGTTTCTAAATTGATGTGCGGGTACGGTGTCCATTGTGGCTTCTCCTTCCTTATACTCCCCGTATTCTGGAGGATATTGATCTGGCTCCTCTCCTTCGACGCTTAATACGTTGCAGGAGGGTGAGAACATCTCATAGTCCTCCTGCTGCCAATGGAACAATCCATTTAGTGAATTTGTGTCATCCTCCGAACAGCAACCTCCGATTTTTAATATGCCTTCGGCATCTGGGTCCATCCCCTCTCTCCCTTCATCTCGTGGGTCATTTTCCCTCTCGGATTCAGATCCCGAGGAAGAGGCAAGTTCCTCGCTCACCAACTGCGTCCGGAGATCAATAGTGAATTTCTTGCCTCCGCTCTCCATCGAGAGTGTATTTCGTTTCCTGTTGTGGTTTGCTTTCGCTGCCACCAACCATCCTCTTCCAAGTATGGCGTCATACCCCTTCTGTTTCAATGGGATGACCACGAAGTCAAGCACGAAAGGTTGTGCACCCACGGTGACTTGCTGTGCCATCAACATGCCGAGGGGCTTAATCCCGTGCTGGTCTGCACCTAGCAAATTAAACGTAGGTGGCCACAGAGTGGGCTTTCCTAGCTTTTTCCATGTGTCCTCCGGAAGGACATTTACTCCGGAACCGCCGTCTACTATAGTATCTGTCAGGATGGTGCCCAGGATGCCCATCTCCACCACGGCTGGGTGTCGGCCATCGTTGACGGTAAGTACAACTGGATTTGTTGCTGAGTTTCCTAGTATGGGAGCGTCCATGTCTCCCGGTTTGGGTTTATCAACCTTTGTGCCCAACAACATTGTCCCCAATTGCGGTATGGTGTCCAGGAGGTCTTCCAGTTTCACAGGTACCTCCATTTGGAGCATCTGTCGTACAATGTTCCTCTCCGCATCTGTGCAGTAGGGTCCCGATGACTCGTGTGTCTCTCCCCGTTGGGCTTTCATGGCCCTTTCTATTTCCTCCCTTGCCTCCGTCATTCTCTGCTTCTCCGTGCGGGGATGGGGGTATCGGGCTTCCTTTGCCTGCCCTCGGGTAAGAGCAAGGATGGCTTCTTTACCCCGTGTGTTGCCTTCGATATCAATCAGATTGGCCCCTACGCCAGACTTCGGACATTCGGCATCTTCATGGTCACCGGGGCCACACCACCGACATAGCTTTTGAGCGGTGTCATTGTTATTACACTCTCGTGCGTAATGACCCCATTGATTGCAAGCCCTACATTGAATCATCGGGCGTCCCTTCGCATCGTATTGGACCCTGTTTCTGGTGGTATTATTATTATTCCCCCGTCCGCCTCGTCGGTTTCCCCGGTAGCCTCCGGAAGATGCATTATTGTTTGAATCCGATGTGGAGGGCTGCTCATGTGCAAAGAGCACTTGCTGGTTACGTGCCTTCAGATTGTATGGGCATTCCTTCATAGAATGTCCCATGATCTGGCAGATGTCACAGAGTGCCTTCTTGGGACAGGCACCCTTTGTGTGGCCGCTCTCCTTACAATCCGTGCACCACAGTTCATCATCCTTGCTTGTGGTCCCCTTCATTGTCTTAAACTCTTTTAACATCCGTTCTATATCCTTCTGAAGGGCCGTGACTTTCTTCTTCGGCTTCTCATCACTGCTACTCTCTTCTTCCGACGTATCATCTTCAGAGGATGACGAAGATCTACTCTTCTTCTTTTTGGCCGTCTTATTTTCACTTTCCAAGTCTATGGCCCGGTTGTATGCATCATCGTAGGATGTCGGAGGCACAATTTTCATCTTTCGTCGTAGCTTAGGGTTCAGACCCTCGACAAACCACCGCTTCTTTAAGCCATCAGCCGGTTGGCTTTCCATCTTTCCGACTAATTCCTTTAGCCGGCGGCCATATGCCCGTATGGTCTCCTTCTTTCCTTGCTTAGTTCCATAAATTTCAGAGACTATCTCATTATCATCTCGGAGAAGCCGAAATTCCTTCTCGAATGCTTTCTTCCATTCATCCCACGTAGTTACCCCGGTTTTATCGAAGTCTGAATACCAGTCAATAGCCACTCCTCTCAGTGTGGCGGGAAACTGCTTCATCCATTCATCCTGGTCAGTCACCCCGTTGGCTGTCCAGATGGTTTCGCATGTACGGCAATGCCGTGCGGGATCATCTTTGCTATCCCCGTTGAATTTGGGCAACTTCTGTTTGGTCGCCATTGATGGAAATCGTCCACTTGGAGGTGGTTGTGGCTGTGTCTGCCTCCGGTGCTGCTCCCTCCAATGTCGTTGATGTCCCCTGTGGTGGTGACCAAAGGTACGGTGTTCTGCCTTGTACCTACCGTGCGGTTACTTCCTCCGATGCCGCTGATGTCTCCTGTGGTGGTGACCGAAGGTACGGTGTTCTGCTTTGTACCTACCGTGCGGTTAGCTTCCCCTTCGTCGTCACCCGTGTTCGGCTCCCTTCGGTGATCCTCCCTTTGTGGCGTGAGAGCGACTACCGTGCGGTTAGCTTCCCCTTCGCCGGTGCCCGACTCCCTTCGATGATCCTCCCTTCGGTGATCCTCCATTTGTGGCGTGAGAGCGACTACCGTGCGGTTAGCTCCCCCTCCACCATCACCTGTGCCCGGCTCCCTTCGGTGATCCTCCCTTTGTGGCGTGAGAGATAAGTTTTTGAACCGATCTCGAGTCTCTTCAACTAGTTCTCTCCGTAACCTAGTTTCCTCCAGAAACTCTTCGAGGCTTCTCGCTCTACCGTAGTCTGGCGACGCGTAGAAATTCCCCTCGGCTTCTGCACCTTCCGTGACACCTCCTTGGTTCCCTTCGGGCAACCCTTCGGCAGGTCGTCCTTCGGCAAGTTGCCTCAGCCTCCGTCTACGTTCTACACGTTGTTCCAGAATCAAAGCCTTCTGCGCAGCCTCCCACTCGTCAGTTTCTAATTTCTTATTTCTGTCTTTATTCAGTAAATTGGGCATTAATTGTGGTACAATTTCATGTTTCACAACACATAAACCAAAACACAACAGTCTTTATTAATTCATTCTTTTGTATACAATCAACATAATTCTTCTGCTTCGAACAGTGTTCTTTATTTCTCTCCCTTCACAAATTAAGGATTATTTGTCCTTCGTCGGTCCTCTCTACGTCCGTCATCCTGGCGCTCATGAAATTCTCGTAAGATGTCCTGTCGTCGGTTCTCACGGTAGGTGTCTTCTCTGCGGTTTTGAAGAGCCAAAAATGCTTGAGCCAAAAGGTTAGGCAAATTGCTCATCAACCGATTCACCGCCGGGCTTACACCAAGCGTGCTCCACACAGCATCCTTTGGAATAGCCTCAATGGTGGCTTCCCTCCGTACGTGTGTTTCGATGGCCGCTTGAAGGATGCAAGAGAAATCTTTTGTGAGTGCTCGTTCTCCTTCGAACAGTTCTTGGTGATCCTCGTCAGGTTTACTGCTCGTCCCCTCGGGCAATGGTTGTCCCATTATCCCTGTGCCATGTAGTATATTCCCGTCCCTCCCGAAAAAATTTCGGCAACGGCGCCAAATGTTTACCTCACTGGGTAAATAGGAAGAATACAGAAATCGAACAGCAATGCACAATGCAAATATAAAAGAAGTACCAGAATAAGCTTGCCATTAATGTCAAAAGATGTTCATATTATAATCTGTCGCCAACATTACATGTCCTCCAACACCCGGAGGTGGTACAATATATGACAGCCGAAGGGGTGCGACACAACCGTCGCGACTCCAACTACCTACCCGTCGGCTAACTAACTATCAATAATTAACATTACTAAACTATACATTTTTTCCCGATAACACCTTCTCAGATTTAGTGAAAGAAGTGGGAAATGTGATAAACAGAAGAAACAAATATACTGAAAATTTAGTTACCTTTTTAAACATAACCGTGTAGTGATTATTAACACAAGTACCCTCAGGAAAAATAAGAAGTGGATTGTTGTCAGGACCTTCTATGTGCTGCTTTATCCTGCATATCATGATAAGTGGGAATTAATGCACCTTCTTGAACTCGTTTGAAGTTCTAAGTAATATAATTTTTTAATGGTGAAACAGTTCATTTGGGTAACATGCAATATCCACTTACTTTTCAGCAACAATTATGCGATCTTTAGCTTCTGTGCGATTAAACCAAATACATCCCAAGCTCTTAAAGACTGTGGTTTGTAAAAGGCCTGTTGTCAAAGTATGGTTCTAAGATCCCAAGTACCAGAAATGATTTTTATTACAACAAATAACCTTGTCTACAACAAGTTGTTCATAGAACAGAACAGCAGCCATTATTCATGTCATTTGTAATCTCTCAATTTTCAATAGAATCTTACCAACCCAGCCAGGGTGCTTCTGCATAATCACAGCAAAAGCTGTCATTTGCTCTAAGATTATGAAGTCAATCATGGAAGTGTGGTTTGTTACAAACACCTGACATAGAGCACAGGCATTATTCACGAATCATAGTTACATTATTTATGAAATATGACATACCAAAATAAAGACAATAAAATTCCAAACATGTCCATAGGGAATGTGTGCAGCTCATCATTAGTGCTACATTTACCTGCCTTGGACGGGCACAGGGTCGAGGCCCATGGTACTTAATCACCCCCGTCCAGGAAGCAACAAATACGCTGCACATGAACTCTACCAGAAGCCTCTAAACAGAACAATGTCAATATAAACTTAAATATTTACAAATCAAAAAGATCTTAGAAATTAAATATATAACAAGAAAATCATTTTTTTTTTAGTATTGCACTTTAAAATACATACATTACAATATATTCTCCTGTGAATAATACAGAAAACAAATTTATATGATACAATAGAAATATCAATACCATATCTGATGAGTGGGCAAACCACCAATAACCTTGCTATATATCGAAGAACATAAGCCTGTTAATAACTTAATAGTGACACGAACGACATGAAATTTAAGAATGGATAGTATTACATATCAATTCTATGCTAGATATTGCCCTTTAGAGAAGGTCATACTTGCAAGAATCGAATCTTAATACCAAGTGAGAATGGATTTTTTCATATCTGTGAAGAAACCAAGTTGATTCTGTTTTTGCTGCCTCAGCTAAGTCTTTGTATGATGTTTTTATCAGGATTCAACTGCATAGTTTTGGGTCAAATTCATTCATCCATATTTCATGAGCAATGGTTACATCAACCCATCTCTCATGAGCATGAATGGTTCACTTAACTATACTCTTATATTTTCCTTAATTTATGCCATACTCTTGAATTCGTCATATTACATTGGCAGTTGGCCAGTGAGCTGACAGTGTGTTGTGCAGCCTATAAAAGGCCTGCAAGAGCACAAAAGTCAATTTTTTACTTATCAAACTGCAGGGAGAAAATTTAGAGATCACAGCAAGCAGATTATTGAAGAAAGGGGGTTTTTCGCCTGAAATTCAGATTTTCCATGACAATTAGATTTTTGGCATACTTGCCAAGCCCATTTTTATTCATAATTTTAGCAGTTGAGAACATTCTACAAGCAAATCCAGAGAGCTCCCATTTTGATTAGTGATACCAGGCTTGAAACCTCATAATTCAAGCATACTAGAGGCATTTCAATATTTTATGCAATTTTTATATTTGGCATATCTTACACCAAATCCTTAGCTTGTCAAGTCCGAATGAAGTCTAAGTTCAAACGTATGAAGTATACTCTTCTTTATAAGACAAGACATCAATTATGTTACCAAATAGGATAAATATAGCCCAATCCAAGTATAAGTCGTATCAAAATTGGGTGCTGATCAGAATCACCTGTTAAATCAGGCAAGGTTCAGATTTTTCCAAGTATCAATTTTAACTCAAATCTAGATCAAATCCAAGTCAGAATTGGTGGATTTTTTTAATGCATTATTTTATTTTCAAATGAAACCCTTGTCTATAAACAACCACATTATTTCACATTTCATGTGCTCAAAAAACATTCCCATGAACAATGCTTGCTCGGGATTTGGTTGGGATGGAATTTAGAGCAAACCCGTTTATATACCATGTTAAATACAAATCTGGGTGCCTATCTATGATAGACTTTTTATAATAATAAGCAATGCAAATTCTAGCATCTCTATCCATGCTGCAAATTAATAGAAAATATGGGACAGAGATGGGCAAAAGCTAAAATAATTAAAAACAAACAAACAATACGATCCTTCTTCTCTCAATACATTGCTAAAATATAGCCACTTACATAGCCAAACAACCTCCTATTTAATAGGGAGGTGTTATAACAAATATCCCAGAATACCATTCACGGGTATAACACATTAACCACTAACTATTGTGATATATTGTTATTTCAACAATATATACGACTGACCATCCAAACCTATATTAGTGAGTTGTTTATTAATACCATCACTATTACAATAGTAATTACCTTTCTACACTTACATAATTACTAACACCTCAAATATAATGTAAACATTAATTTTCCTAACATTCCCCCCCTTACTGTTTACATGGTGGAAAAACATTCATACTCTCTTCTGCAGTATGTTCACCCTTGTGGCATGTCAGACTATGTGACTCATGACCTTGATCCAAGAGAAAGGCTCTTTCCTCCCATGGTTTTAAACAGGCTTACCACAAACCTTGACATGAACAGGAACCTCCACTCATTTTTTCACCTTGTGTGGTTTTTTGGATCCTCCCACAAACCTTTTCAACGTCCATGAACTAACTTACTCTGGTGCTTATATTTCTCCGACATCATGGGAAAATATAGGAAATGCAACTCACACAAAACAAAACAGGGAATGATTTCACATTACATCTATGAGAACCAAATGTTGTTCTCAATTGCAGTCACTGTTGTCAACCGCTGCCACCTGATCTCGAACAGCATAGGAAACTGTCACTACCATTAGAAGTTGCCCTTAACTTTAGCCGATTTGGCTCAAAATGGAAATGGAACATTGATGTTATGTCCCCCCCCCCACAATGTGAAATTTCCACTTATTCACACCACACCATTCATAACTGGAAGCAAATGCACAACTGAAAAACAATGTCACCACACCTGATGCGCGGCCCCATCGTTGGTGACTGACGAGAGATCGCTAATTGACCTCCATCCTCCAAAGGATTTGCTACTTAGCAAATTTGACTTTAAAGTTCAATTTTAAAATGTCCCCCATAAAATGGATGTCGCATACAAGCGAGAGTGCATCCAACTACAATAATTATTTCTGATGATTTTTTGACACTTTTGACATTTTGATGCAACAATTAAAGACCCATGAAAAAAGGACACTAATCTAAACAAAATCATAGAGCTTGACTTTTAAACTAAGATACAAAATATCTTTATATGAACTTATAAGGAATTTGGAAACATTAAACATTATCAACCTACCACAATTAATTTTAATTTCTAATTTCTAATATAATACAATAAAAAGCTATTACTTATCCTATGGAGAGCGGGTTTATAATATGAAAAAAGATTTGTGAAAGAGCTAATATGTCCAGCTAGCTACTGAAGCATGAGTTGATCTATAATTGGGATTGGACATGTGACTATAGATTTTTTCTTTTATAATTGGAAAGAGCATTACATTCAATTTCATCTACTTTCCATGTCGATGTCATGAATCGAGGATGATACTGCAATCTCCACTGTGATGAATACACTTTAAGTATCGCCAAAGATCTCGCAACTCCCCTCACAAAGGCCAACCTCCAATCAAGCTGGAATAGCTATTGAATTGCTTTAGCAATCATTAACTACTCTTTCAAACTGGATGCAAGCACCATATCAAACAATATTTTACCCGTCTCGACACAATCTTCCTCAAATACAATCTAAATGATGTTGTTCCCGTCAGAGTTTTGTCACTCCCACGTTTCAATTCTGAAGGCCACGACTCCAACCTAATCAATTTTTCTTCACCACGTATCACAGTATGAAGAGACGACACTATAGCGATTCAAGCACCTCCCGTAAATTCTCTTTTGAATTGACCTACCAAAGATCGGGCTAATCTCACCCTTTTTTCTTCACCACGTATCACAGTATGAAGAGACGACACTATAGCGATTCAAGCACCTCCCGTAAATTCTCTTTTGAATTGACCTACCAAAGATCGGGCTAATCTCACCCTTTCACATGCCAATCATATATTCGGATCTCAAATATTAAAATAGAAGAATGGTGGTGCCACACCCACTACAAACATTTCCCATGCACAGTGAGACTTAGCACAAAAACTCAGGTTTGCTTCAATGGAAGATTCCTGGTATCGTTCTTTATCCTTATGTAGCCAGTATAATCATAGAAACAATTTCCTATTTCTTTGCCTTAAATATGGAAAGAATAAAAAAATGTCAAACAATATTTTACCCGTCTCGACACAATCTTCCTCAAATACAATCTAAATGATGTTGTTCCCGTCAGAGTTTTGTCACTCCCACGTTTCAATTCTGAAGGCCACGACTCCAACCTAATCAATTTTTCTTCACCACGTATCACAGTATGAAGAGACGACACTATAGCGATTCAAGCACCTCCCGTAAATTCTCTTTTGAATTGACCTACCAAAGATCGAGCTAATCTCACCCTTTTTTCTTCACCACGTATCACAGTATGAAGAGACGACACTATAGCGATTCAAGCACCTCCCGTAAATTCTCTTTTGAATTGACCTACCAAAGATCGGGCTAATCTCACCCTTTCACATGCCAATCATATATTCGGATCTCAAATATTAAAATAGAAGAATGGTGGTGCCACACCCACTACAAACATTTCCCATGCACAGTGAGACTTAGCACAAAAACTCAGGTTTGCTTCAATGGAAGATTCCTGGTATCGTTCTTTATCCTTATGTAGCCAGTATAATCATAGAAACAATTTCCTATTTCTTTGCCTTAAATATGGAAAGAATAAAAAAATGACCATACCAATATTCTCTCCTTGTTGTAAAATAATAGGCACAGACAATCACCTCGCTCTGATACCATCATAGAAAATATGGAACAGAGATGGGCAGAAGCTAAATTAACTAAAAACAAACAAACAATACGATCCTTCTTCTCTCAATACATGGCTAATATATAGCCACTTACATAGCCAAACAACCTCCTATTTAGTACGGAGGTGTTATAACAAATATCCCAGAATACCATTCACGGGTATAACACATTAACCACTAACTATTGTGATATATTTTTATTTCAACAATATATACGACTCACCATCAAAACCTATATTAGTGAGTTGTTTATTAACAACATCACTATTACAATAGTAATTACCTTTCTACACTTACATTATTACTAACATCTCAAACATAATGTAAACATTAATTTTCCTAACACAAATTCTATTTTTGATTCTCTAATTTAACATGGTGATATTTATATACTATTTTTTTTGTATTTAATATTTATATATTGTTTTCTAATATTTACATTACAAATAAAAGTCTAATAAAAATTTATATATTTATATACTTCCAAATCCATCAATTATAGATTATTTAGTTTGTTTTTTATCGGTAATTAAGAGTATATTTTATTAATATAATTATAGTCAAATACATAAAAGATATCAAAATCAGGGATTAGCCCTTATATTAGTCTCTTGAACAGAAAAATACATCTACCACCTATTCTCCCCAAACCAAAACGTGCCTTCCGCACAAACTACACACTATACATATATTTTAAACCCTACTTGCACCCATTAAACTATATGAACACCACCAAAATGTGGCTTTACTGCCACCATTACCCTATACAACAGGCATACAAAAACCAGGCCCTAAATCTATCAACCTGTAGGACGAATAGAAATAGAGACAAATTTACATTTTTTTCTTCTTTTTACCTTGTCCATTTACCCAATAATCTTCAAGTGCAAAATTCGTTTTCTTCTTGGCTTCCTTCTTCGCCTCTCGCGCCATCTGTTACTCCACTTCCTTTTCACAGACAAAGACCTTCAACGCCTTGCAGCCCACACATGCCTCCTTCGTCCGAGCAGCTCGGTCAACTCCATCATTCCAAAGGATGAAAGGTCTATATTCCAAGTCGTTTCCATCTTGCATCATGCCTTCTCCAAACTGTCACCGCACACCTTTACCCACTTCCACTCTCACTACAATAGAAGTCATCCCACAAGTGCAATGGTACGGGACACAAGCTCGCACCACCCACACCACTTCCTCCTTCATGCAGAAACCCACACAACCACCATCCATTTTCGTTTTGTAACGAAACTTCGACTTCATGTAATCATCACCAAGCAGCACTTCCAGAATCTAGAAAAAATGGGGTCATTAAATTTAAACAACCCCTCGAGACTTTTCTCTAAGATTTTGCACAAAAAGGCAAGTTGTTGCTTTATCGTGTGGAGCGAGAAATTCGCCTCCATACTAGCGTGTTGTTTATTTCTCAAGCACTACCTTCTAACGCGTTCTCTTTCGCTTACTCTACACGCTTCAACCTGGGGAATAAAACCCGCTGTCCACCAATTTGTTCAGGACCAGATGTAAAGTATCCAGTAAGTGTTGTAAAGTTATAATTGATTGTTGTAGTTCAGATAATCTTGTTTCGGAGGAGATGGTGAATAAGCTGAAATTGGAGAGATGGAAGCACCCTAAGCCTTATCAGATATCATGGATTCGGGATGATCATAAAATACTAGAAAGTGAACAATGTTTGGTGAAATTGAAGATTGGATCTTATCAAGATAAAGTATTGTGTGATATTATGCCTATGGATATATGTCATATCTTCTTGGGTAGACCTTGGCAGTTTGATAGATAGGCAATACATGATGGGAGCAAGAACATATACACTATTGTTTCAAATGGGATGAAGCAAATCTTGATACCCTTGGAGGAGCCTTTGAAAACTGAACTTTGTACAAGTGCTAGAATTTGTTTGGTGGATGGAAGGAAATTCCCGGAGGGGATGAGTCATGAGAAAGTGTATTTTGCCTTAGTTCCTAAGAAGACTAACAATCCGAAGCATGAAGGACAACAACCGGAAGAAATGAAGGAGTTGCTGACAGAGTATGGAGACATCATTTCAGATAATATACCTGATGGATTACCCACTGTGAGGAGTATCAATCATTGCATGCACCTGATTCTCGGAGCTAGTTTGCCTAATAGCAGCACACCGAATGACACCGCCAAAGAATGACAAGTTGAATAGACAATCAGGAATTGTTGAGGAAAGGTTTGATCAGAGAATGTTTGAGTCCTTGTGCAGTGCCAGCAGTGTTAGCACCTAAGAAGGATGGGCAATGGAGGATGTGTACCGACTCTAGAGCAATAAACAAGATCACAGTGAAGTATAAATTTTCTTTGCCTAGGATGGATGACATAATGGATTGTTTGAGTGGAGCCAAATACAACACAAAGATAGACTTGAAAAGTGAATACCATCAGATCGGAATCAGAGAAGGAGATGAGTGGAAGACAGCATTCAAGACAAATGAAAGACTATATGAATGGTTGGTGATGCCTTTTGGATTGACTAATGCACCGAGAACTGTCATGAGGTTGATAAACAAGGTATTGAAGAGATTCTTGGGTAAGTTTGTTATTGTGTATTTCGATGACATTTTGATTTTCAATAAGAGCTAGGAGGAACATATGTTGCAATTCAAACAAGTTTTGCAGAGGTTGAGAGAAGAGAAGTTGTTGATAAACATTAAGAAGCATAATTTCATGAAGGAAGAATTAGTCTATTTGGGATTTGTGATATCTGCGGATGGATTGAAGATGGATCCTGAAAAGGAAAGAGCAATTGTTGAATGGCCTACACCGAAAAGCATTGGAGAGGTAAGATCATTTCATGGATTAGCTAGTTTCTACCCGAAGTTTATCAAAATTTCAGTTCAGTTTGTAGCCCTATGACAGAAGTAATGAGAGGAGATAGGAAGGAATTCAAGTGGACAACTAGAGAAAATAGAAGTTTTGAGTTGCTCAAGCAGAAGGTGACAGAGCAGCCTGTGTTAGCTTTACTGGATTTTGGCAAAGTATTTCAAGTGGACTGTGATGCAAGTGGGAATGCAATTGGAGTAGTGTTAAGTCGGGAAGGTAAACCAGTAGCTTATTTCAGTGAGAAATTGAATGATGCAGGGAGGAGATATTCAGTGTACGATCAAGAGTTTTATGTCATAATTCAAGCATTAAAGAAATGGAGACATTATTTGTTGCCTAAGGAGTTTGTGTTGTATACCAATCATCAAGCTTTGCAATATTTGAACAATTAGAGAAAGTTGAATCAGAGACATAAGAGATGGGTGGAGTTCTTGCAGAGTTATACCTTTGTGTTGAAGAATAGAAGTGGGAAGTCAAATAGAGTTGTTAATGCATTGAGCAGAAGGAGAAACTTGCTGACAGAGATGAGAGTGGAGGTATTAGGTTTTGAGGAATTGAAGAACTTGTATGAGGATGACCCGGATTTTGCAAAACCTTGGAAGGCTTGTAAGGAACCGGTTATGGTGGACAGAAGTAAGTAGTTAGATTATTTCATTCAAGACGAGATGTTATTTAGAGGAGTTCGGTTGTGTATACCTAGGAGTTCTATTAGGGAGAGTATGATAAAAGAGAAGCATAGTGGACGATTAGCCAGACACTTTGGTGTTGATAAGACAGTGGCATTGTTTAGTGAGAATTACTTTTGGCCTCAGATTCATAAGCACGTCAGGAAATTTGTGCAAAGTTGTAGGATTTGTCAACTTGCAAAAGGTAGTAGTCAGAATGTTGGATTGTATAAGCCTTTGACAGTTCCGAAGAGACCTTGAGAGGACATAAGCATGGATTTTATACTTGGCTTGCCTAAGACACAAAGAGGAAATGATTCTATATTTGTGGTGATGGATAGATTCTCAAAGATGGCACATTTCATACCTTGTAAGAAGACAACAAATGCAGTACATGTTGTTGACCTATTTTTCAAGGAAGTGGTGAGATTACATGGATTACCTAAGAGCATAATTTCTGACAGAGATACTAAGTTTGTTAGATATTTTTGGAGAACACTTTGGAAGAAGATGAAGACAGATTTGAAGTTCAGTTCCACTTTTCACCCACAGACTGATGGACAGATAGAGGTAGTGAATAGGAGTTTGGGAAATTTGTTGAGATGTTTAGTTGGAGAGAAAACCAGAAGTTGGGACTTGATCCTTGCACAAGCAGAGTTTGCCTACAATAATTCAGTGAACAGGGGTACCAGAAGAACACCTTTTGAGATTATTACCAGAGCACACCCTAGACCCATATCAAAATTGAGAGACATCGGTAATGAAGATAAAAGGAGTGCAGAATCAGAAGAATTTGCAATACATATGAAGACAGTGCATCCTCAAGCCAAACATCATTTCGAGGACATGAACAGCAAGTATAAGGAGAAAGCAAATGAGAAGAGAAGACATAAGGAATTTGAAGTTGGCAATGAAGTGATTGTGCATCTAAGAAAAGAGAGATTCCCAGTTGGAACCTATAATAAGTTGCAAATGAGGAAGTTAGGACCTTGTAAGATCTTGAAGAAATTCAGTTCTGGAAATGCATATGAAGCGGAGTAACCAGATAGTTTGGGTATTTCACCTATTTTCAACATTGCAGACCTACATCAGTACCATGAAGAAAAATTCAATGAGGACAGTGGAGCAGACTTGGAGAAGCAGATACCCCAGAGGGAACTGGATCAGATTGAAGACATTTTAGATAGTAGAATTGGGTGTAGCACCCGAAGAAACCAATATAGAGAGAGCATCTTGTGAAGTGGAAGGACAGACCAGTTGAAGATTCCTCATGGATTTCTCAAGCAGAGGTAGACCATCTTGGTTTTCCTCTAACCCCAACAAAGTGAGGGACTCACTTTTTTTTTCAACAACCCCGAATAACTGATGCAGGAGCATCCCTGGTTCATGGAAATCTTGCATCAACCAAAAACATTTTCTTTTCAGTTTGTTTCTTGTTTTGCAATTTCAGCATTTCTTTCTCCGTTTCTTTGTATTTGCACACCGAATCTTGCGGAGCTGGATTTTCTTTGTGGACATGTTCATCTACCTTATCCTAGGTCTGCAGGACGTTTGGATCTTTTTTCGGCAAGTTATCGCTTCCGAAATCTGAGACTGTTTTCTGGCTTGGAACACCGAAACCGCTTGGACCTATTTGCTATTGGTGAATCTTGCAGAGCTTCAGTTCGTTGTTTCCAACGAACCTCAGTGTGTGGCCGACCTTCCCTTGGGTTCGCACTTCATTCCATGGATTTTCCGAAAGGATCTCTTTAGCAGAGGCCAACCTTGTTTTACACGTTACATCTTGTTCATCAGCATTTGTTTCATCTTGGGCTGGCCCAGATCAATCTTGCTCATATAAATCAATGTAATTAAGCAATTAGAAATTAGTTATGAGAACATAGAAGAATAATCATAAGGTTAGGAGATCTGGAGTTGGCTCGCATTCTTGCTGGAGCTCGGATATTGTAATTGAGCATGTTTGTGATCAGGCCTGTGAGACGAATCTTGTGAGCCCACATGTTGTCGGCAAATTGTAATTGATTTTCATTATATAATTAAGTCTATTATGCATTGCTTCCATCACATTATATCACTTATGTTGTGTTAACTCTTGTTGCATGGTCCAGACTGTTCTCTTTGAGGACCCTACTGCCGTGACTGCACCAGTGAGGGAGAGAGATATACAGAGAGGTAGATAGAGAGGGGAGAGGGAGAGAGATAGGTAGAGTGGAAGAGTAATGAGACGAAGATGGGGGAGAGACAGAGGAGGGTAAAAGGTAGAGAGTGATATAGAGAAATGAAGAGGGATAAAAAAAAGAGATATAGACATATGTAACGAGATAGAGATAGAGAAATATATATATAGAAAGAGATAGAGTGAGCAGTGAGAGGGAGATACAGAGAAATAAAGCCAGAGATATAGAGAAAGATAGATGGAGAGAGAGAGAGAGAGAGAGAGAGAGAGAGAGAGAGAGAGAGAGAGATGGATAGAAAAAGATAGAAACAGTGGAAGAGACAAATAAAGAGATGGAGATATAGATCAAGAGAAATAGAGTGAATAAGAGAAAGATAGAGATAATGAGATATAGATATAGAGGGCAAGGGACAAATAGGGAGATAAATTTAAGGGGGCATGAAAGAGAGACAAATAAGGTGACAAAGACAAGTAATAGAGAGAGGGGGAGAAAGATAGAGAGGAGGAAGAAGGAGAGATTGAGACAGTGAGGGAGAAAAAGACTGTGTGTATATGAGTGACAAAGAGATATAGGGAGGGAGGGAGACAAAGAGACAAAGGAGAGACGAGTAGAGAGATATAGAAATAGGGAGTGATAGGGAGAGAGGGAGAGATATGCATAGTAAGAGGGAGAGATAGGGAGAGAAAGGAGAGATAGACAGATAAATATAACTTGGGAAAGGTAGAGGGGGTGAACGAGAAAACTATATAGAGGGGACATGGAAGGAGAGAGGAAGAGGGAGAGGGACAAATAGAGATAGAAAGAGAAAGACAATAAGAGAGGAGATGGAGAGATAGAAAGACATAGGAAGTAATAAATAGAGAGAGGTAGTGATAGGGATACATATATAAAGAGAGAGAGGGGGGGGGGGGGAGGAGGGATAAGCGAGAGATGGAGTGAATAGGAGAGAAAAAGATATAAAGATAATGAGATATAGGGGAGAGGGAGAGGGAGCGATGGGAAGAACGAGGAGGTGATGGAGATAAGTTGCGGAGAAAGGGAGAGAGAGAGAGAGAGAGAGAGAGAGAGGAGAGATAGAGATAGGGAGGGACAAACATAGAGTTTGAAAGAGAGAGATATAGAGAGAGAGAGTTAGAGATGAGAACGAGAATGAGGTAGAGTATGTGCGAGTGAGAGAGAGATATGGAGATAGAGAGTGAGACAGAGATATACAAATAGATAGGGAGGGAGGGGGACGGACGTAGAGAAACAGAGGATAAAGTAGAAAGATACAGAAGGAGGGATAGGGAGAGAGGGCGAGACGAGAATATGGGGATAGAAAAAGAGAGAGAGAGATAGATATATATAGTGGAAAAGAGAGGTGGAAGAGAGAGAGAGAGAGAGAGAGGGGGGGAGGAGAGAGATAAAAAGGAAGATGGAGATGGAGATGAATTTAAATAATAAATATAAAAATGCATATTGATTGTTTCATCTTCAACAATTAAAATATATTAATGAGAGCTAAGAGATAATAATTAACATTTTTGAGAGTCTTGAGTCTATGTATGAAGAGAGCTTCATATATAGACTGGTTTTTTGGAAAAATTGTGGTTTTTGGTATTTTCTGTTTGTTTTTGGAGTTTTCTTGTTTTCTGAATTTTTTGGGATTTTGATGCTTTGCAAATGAATTGAATGCAATAACGGAAAGTAACTGCTGAAATTGAAAACACTATTGACAACTACAATAAGAAACTAAATTTAGAGTATTTTTATTTGCCAAAGGGCTAGCTACATACCCTTACAAGCCAACATAGATAGATTGAGTTTTTATCAGTATACAGAGACAATTTCAAGGTCTGATCTGCAACCAACAGTGATATAAATTTGATTTTCTCCTTATTAGGCATTCAAACCCTCTCCGTAGGCTGCTACGTTGCTATCTGCTGCAAATAAGAGGTACGGCTAGAGAATTATATCTGTAAATTGTAAGTGGACCTCACAATATATTAAATCTGCTCTGTAACTCTCCAGATCTGCACTCTTGGAAGACCAATATACTGTTTTTTCTCCTTCACCAAAGCTGGAAATGATATTCTAAACTGCAAAGATGCCTTTGGGTGATGTTCCACACCTGTAGGCACCTCAAACCCTCAGAGATTTTGTTCCCAAAGCCTGCAAATCACTGCTGAAACCCTTCCATGGCTCCAAACCCAAGCTGCTGCTCTAAAAATTCAATCCACACCAAAAAATGATTAAACATAACTCACTTTATGCTCTCTTGGGTCGAATTCTTCTAGAGAAGCTTCTTTTGGTATCTTTGGCATATTCAGGAAGTTTGTGCGAAGAATATTCTTCCATGAGGAGGTTCGCACTTCTATGGGAAGGCCTAATTTGTTAATTGCCAAAGTTGTTTTTAAAAGAGACAAATTATGACTCTAGGCATCATGTGATCCAAGGGGGTCCCCTTATCTTTATTGTTAATAATTATATAATAAGCTTATTTGGGCCTTTATTTAAATAAATGGAGACACTAAAGTCACTATTTAAAATTTAAATATTCAATTTATTTACTGAAATCTCACCCAATCACCTCCAAACTGAAACTAAGGGTACCACTAGTCCCCGGGGTGATGACTAGGCATAGAACTCCAACTGCCAGTTACCCCTAAAATATAGGCATCCTCCTCCAAGCCTAAGGAATCATCCCTGAACACTGAAACTCACACCATTGGCCTCCTGTCAATCCTCCCGACATCTTGGTGGGTCCACTGATGACTGCCAGTCTGCTCCTAAAAAATAGGAACCTCCCTAAAATTTAGGAGGCACCTCCAAAACAACTAAGGATGCTCCTAGTGACTCCTATGCTTCTCCACACTCCAGATGAACTAACAATCATTCCCTAAAAAATAGGAGCCCTTCGTAAAAATAGGAAACTGGCTCAAGACTCCAAAAATGACTCATATGCCTCCCCAAAGTCTCTTGTTCCACTGTATAAGTCCCCTGTCCACTATATTAGCCTACGAGGACTCCTCTCAATAGGCTAATCCTACTAGAGCTCAATTGTCTTAGGAAGGGGACATGACAATTTCCCCTCCCCGAGATTGCTTGTCCTCAAGCAACCTCAACTCAGGGGTGTTGTAAGATCTGCTCACTCTCCCACATGGCATCCTCAACTGGCAGATCCTTCCACTTCACCAAGTACTCTGTAATGACCCTCTTCCTCAATCTTCTCTCTCTGGTTTAAATAATGGCATTGGGAACAAGGATCAACTTCCCCTCCTCATCCAAGGGTGGTAATGTAGTACAGGGGACCACATTATATCCAATCGCCTGGTGAGACACATTGAAAATGTTATGCACCCTGTTGTCGGCTGGCAACTCCAACTCATAAGCTACCTGTTCAATCAATCCGATTATCTTGAAAGGTCCATAATACCGTGGCTTAAGCTTCTCTACTTCACTCTTCCTAAGAGTCGATTGACGGTAAGGCTGCAGCATCAAGTACACCATGTCACCCACCACAAAATTCTGCTCAATCCTCTTCTGATCTACCTACTGCTTCTGCTGATTTTGTGCCTTCTAAATATTCTTCTTTAGTGATCTCATGATGTCCTGACTCTCTTGAAGAAGATCTATGGCCCTAGGCACTCTACTATCACCCAGTAGCAAATCCAAAAAGTTGGGTGCGTCATACCCACATAGCGCCATGAAAGGTGACATCCAAATAGACATGTGGTGAGTGGTGTTGTAGCAGTACGCACACAAATGTAGCCACTTAACCCATGCCTTTTGCTGCCCTACTATATAATTCCAATTTCTTGTAATGTCCCCTCTTTCCTAGTGGTCACTTAGGAGACAGAGATTCACCTGTTACCATCTTTGTAGGTGAATTCAATGGATAGGAGATGTTTGGGCTAGCAAAGGGAATTAATAATTAGCCAATTTTGGCCTTGGACACCTTATTTTATAAACACTTTATGTTATTTTATTTCCTAAGTCACTTTTCCCTAAAATAGATATATTTATAAAGTGACTTATAAAGAGGGAATTATAAAGTTGAAAAGAAACATTAAGTTTTCCCCTCGGCATGCCTACCTAGGCAAATTATTTTAAAATAATGTGGGCCACATTAATAATGAAATAAGACAATCAAACTTGTACGCCCATGTTGAGGAGAATATTCTCTTGAAATTTGTCATTTGGAAACCTAATTTGGGCATTGAGTTTTGGATAAGCATAAAAGAAGTTGTACGACAGCTTTTGGCATCCTTTGTATTCATTTTTATTTAGAATTTTGAGAATTGGAGCTCTGCAAATCAGATCAGCAGCAGAATTTCTTTGGGAAACGAAAGCTTCTCAAAGGAGAGTTTGGACGTAACCCCAACTCACAAAACTGAGAAATTCATCCAGAATTCCTGTTTGGACTACATTAATCAGGTTTTATCAGCAATTTCAGACCTGTAACAGCAAGAAGATCAGCTTTTGGAAGCAATCAAGGGCAACCATAACTTCTTCCAGCACCCACATGGCCTCTCCTAGCAAGCCATAAAGCGTAAAATGCTTAGTTCTAAAGACAAGGAGACTATTTTTCTTAAACTTCATTGTGATTTGATTTAGAGTAGAGATCTGTGTCAAATTGGGCTTCCCTTGACTAGGCATTACTGTAGGTCTTACTTTTTCATTGAGAAGTCACTAATGTCGAAAAATCAGGGTAATCGGTGCATTGGTGGTGTGAGCGTGGAGCCATTTCATGATCACTGTCTTCAGTGGAGTTGGGCACCGTTGTGACATTGAAACTCTATCTTTTGTCTCTTTGGAGACAATCAAATCAACATATGCTCACAAACCCATGACAACTTCTCCGATGATGATGATCACATTTATCAATCGGCCCTTTGATTGCATGATCCTCTAATTTTGTACTGCCTCTTAGAAATCTGGATTCCGTCCATCTATGTAAGATTTTAATATATTCAGTGATGTCATTCAGATTATTAAAAAAAAATGAATGGGTAGCATAGTTTATTATTTTCTTAAATTAATTCCTTGTTTCAATAATGTCAATGTATTCAAAGTTTTATAATAAAGGTGCATGTTTTGATGGAACCCAACACCTTTTATTTTCTTTTGATTAAAGGAGCAGTCATGGAAAAAAATCAGTTTCATCAAAAGATTTGAAGGGCGAGACCTTCATACTTGGCAATTACAAATAGAAAATACAATTACACTTGATTGAAAAAGATCTTTAGGATGTTGTTTAACCCAACTCAGTCTCTCCAACTGATACAAATTAACTTGCCAAATGGACTATCAAAAATTAAAAAGCGTTGGGGACTATTGGCCTTGGCTTATCAAAAGCATAATTACACCATATAGATTTTACAATAGTAGGCAAAGAAAATTTGGGAGTCATTAAACAAACTCAGTCGGCAAAGAGAATTTGGAGTCATTAAACAAACTCTTTAGATTTGAAGCAGAAAGTGCCTAGACAACATTGAAGCAAAGATTGTATAGATTGAAGATGTATAAAAATATAACAATGGCAGATCATATAAGTAAGTTTCCCTCTCTCCTAAATCAGCTAGCTGGGATTAATGAGAACGTAAAAGATGATGATGCCAAAGCAATACTTTTGAATAGATTTCTTAAGAATATGTTTAGAATGGTGTTTACATTAAGGTAAACATTAGTCTTGAATGAGTAATATCTTCTCTACTTGACCATAATGAAGACTAAAAATCTGAAAAGGTCTTATTTGCACATAACAAAGCAAGAAAAGGCAAGAACAAATCCAAGTATATTCCTTCAAAAGGAAAAATCAAATGTTTCTATTGTAATAAAATAGGATGTAATTTTGAATTGGAAGAAGAAGGCACAAGATCTACTAGATGATAAACTAGATCATCGCGTTTCCTTGGCTAAAGAAACAGATTGGAAAGAATATGTCAGTAATGGAGAGCTATCTTGTCCTAGTGACGAGGAATATGTGTTTTAAATAATTCAAAATTGCAGGTAGAAGGCAATGGAGGAAGGAGGATACTCAGTGTCCTCTCGTCAGTCACCAACAATGAGGCTGCTTATCAACTTTGGTGGCATGTTGAGATCTATTGTGGAGTGTGCTTTTATTTTTCTGATAATCAGATGTTACATCATGGGGAGGGGGAAGTGAATCAGTATAAAATCTAACTTTTACTTTTCCAACTTAATAACAAAACCACATAACTTAATCCCAAAGCATATTCATTTCATATAAACATTCACATGAAATTTAACTACCATGTAACACACATTGAACACGAGATATATACATGGAAACCCTTACGAGAGAAAACCACGGTAAAAATGGCTTCCCTATATATAGAAAACTTCTTTTACAAATTCGTAGGTATGTAATATCCCCACAATTTTTTTCAATTTTTTTCCAGTTACAATCACAACAAGAACCTGTTAAAGTTAGGAAATGAAGATACAATAATGTTGAAATTGTAACCCTTCCACTTTCTGATCACCAAGTGCCCAATATGGGAATGTGAGAGCATACGGTGTTGAGGGGATCGTTAGCTTCAAATAACTGGAAATAATACAATGCTTGGGCAGCAAGTCAACCCCTTCCACTTTTCAGCGGGATATGGAGAATATTAAAAATCACTTGCCAGTAAACCAGCCAAGGATGATGCAAGAACCGAAGAACAATCACTCTACCGCTTATGTAGCGGGAGGACTAGAAATGAAATAGCAATCAACTCCACCACTTATTCAGTGGGAGGACTGAAAATGAGATTACAATCAACTCAACTGCTTATTCAGTGGGAGGACAGAATTACAATAGATAAGAAGGTGGCAAGCTAGCCTCTTCCACTTATGCAATGGGCCAAAGAACAACAATCCAAGTATATAGTTGTTAGTACTACTAATCAGCTTTACAATGCAAACATGGATTACAAAATTACTAGAATCATTGTCCAAACTAGGCAGCAAGGCCAGCCTCTTCCACTTATGCAGTGGGACTAAGAGAGTTCAAATAAATTGTTGTTAGTACTACTAAAAGCATTACAATATGATTCATCATGGATATTCAAATGTCAAAACCCAAACTAACAGCTGCAACTTATTACCAAGACTCTTCACACCACACCCATAGACTCACACACCTGAAAACCAGCTTCAACCCCCAAAAACTAAATCTGATATGAATGAACAGCAGGCTGGAAATACAGACCAACAACATTAAAATCCTCACAAATACTTCTAAATCACTCCCCACACACTCAAATTATCTCTAAACACACTCCAAAGAACCCACACACTCTAAAACCAACTCCACACAAGGAAACACTCCAAACTAACAATTTTTCAGATTTCAATATGCAACCCATGCGCTGGAAACACACAGACCAGAAGCTTAGAAATTCACAAAAATGCTCGTAACTCTATTCACACTCAACAAAATTACCCCCAAACGGATGCAAATGAGAGATACAAGATATGCAATGAGATTAGAAGTTAGAACCAACAAACTGCACCCAAAACCCCCAAATGAATTTATGCATGCATTCCCAGGCAGCCCAGCATAGTACGACTAGGAAAGAAATACGATTTGCATTTAAAAAATAAGTACTCAACATTAAGCTCTACAAACTTACAAACTTGATCGTCGGTGGCATAGGAAGAGAACGAGCCACTACCCAGAATGATCTGACACACGAACTGAGAGTTATGAGCTAAAACGTGCTACAGCCACACCAAAAACCAGCAACACTGAAATCCACACCACACTAGAAATCTGAAAATGCACACTAAAATCGAACCACACATTCAGAAGATCCAATCACAGCTAGGAGTGATGTCTCACACTCAAAGTCTCTCAAGAGCCCTAAGAGGTATTCACCCTCGAAGATTATCTGGAGTCAATCCGACAGCATAACAGTGTAAATTGTCTGAGATACCAAATGAGAAGCCCAACACTCTCATTCATAGATTTTGAGGGCTCAAATTCAAATTCACATTCCCTCCAAATGAACGCCAAATCCAAATGCACATTCACTTCACATTATTTTGAAATTACATTTCATTTCTCCTTTCTCCAAACCGACCTTCTGATAGGAGCAAATATTCTTTATAAAAATGACAATAAAATCATAATGTGGCATCCAAGGTAGATAAGTGAAATATATTATAAAATTAACTTATTTCTACATAAGACGTGCATCTTGCCGCATTAATATTTCACTTTATAAAGTATTTTTCCTCAACAATAAATCACCCAATATATAATTAAGGAAAAGACATATATCAATATAACTTAAGCAACCCCTTTTAAATAAATCGTCCAACCTTTGCCTTAAGTTATAATTTAATTTAAAACACCATTTTTCATCAAATATTGAACCTGCCAAAACAAGCTCCAAGGATATGGGGAAACAAGCTGAGAGAATTGCCCTGTCGGAAATAGCCATCTGAACAAGCCTGCTGACATCCTGCTAAAAATAGAACTACGAAAAATAGTACTTACTAAAAATAGTAAATGTTTCCAAAGAGATTTTAACCACATTCTGAGCAGTCGTCACACTTACTAAAAATAGTAAGTCTTGTAAAAGTCACCCGATGCATATGCATGTCGAACCATCCTGAAGCTCTTTGAAAACCCAGAAGGAATCCAGAATCCAAACTGTCAAACTCCCACATATAGCCCCTGAAAATACCAAAGAATCCTCCTAGAAAATAGGAAACCATAATTTTTGCCCCCGACTAGCCTACTGTTGACGTGTCTAGAATCGCATTGCTGCAAACTCCATACGGCCAACACAAAATAGAATAACCAGCTGAGTATCCTATCCTCTCTTGAGATAAGGAAATCCCTAGTGCTGTTTTTTACGTTTGATCAAAGGGGATAACCTCAAGGTTTCGTTTGTCAGGTCTTGACTGCGGGATTTCTCAATGGTTTGATGTGTTTATGCTGGAAACACAAGGGGGACTTACGGTGAGATAGGCGATTTATAGATAAGTTCCCTGGAATCTTTAATCTTTCTGATCAAATGATTTCAGTTGACTTAATACTACTTTCAATAGGACTACGGATTCTCTTGATAAAAAAGGGGGAAAAAGGAGGGAAGGATAGGGAGAGAGAGATACATGAAATGTAAATTCTAACTAAGATAGCAGATTCATTAAGCAGACAGACACCTCCAAATAACTAGACTAAGCATCACCAGCTACTTAAGCACAATGTTCGCATAAATCTAGTGCAAAGTTCAAAAGAAAATAAGATTTTCATGTTATCAACTACAACATTAGAACTTTTACATTCATAGTGAGTATTCAATAACCGAACTAAGCATGAAAGGTTCAGATTAACCATGCCGAGAGAAAGGCAATCAGCCATTCCCCAACAGTGTAAACTGCGAGGATTCTATCAGATGTTTGTTTGAAAATGCTATATAAAGGAAATAAACATAACTGAAAATTTTCTAAATTAGTGAAGAAGGAGACCATGCACTCACAAGAAAATTTGGAAACAGTCTTAACTTTGCATTAAATCCTATAAATTTCACCAAAGCTTTTGCAACAATCCAAGAACTTCTTACAAAATAAGGGAAACCAGTCCCCTTTAAATAGGCTCCAAAATTGGATGAATGGCCCAGATCTAATCTAAACAAGTGGCCCAGATTCATCCATAAAATATGGCTGCCCATACCCATAAATGGGAGGCAAATATCAACAACCTCCCCAAAATGAGTAATAACTACCCAAAAAGGATAATTAAAACTTATCCAAAATTATCCAAAAAGGTGCATTCATAAAGTTTTACATCTCAGTTGACTTGAAAGTCAAATCTGACCCTATTGGCCAAAAGGGCACTTTTCAAAATTTAAAAAGGAAAAAAAGTGCATTTTTAGGAAAGCACTTTTTCTTTTCCAATTTCAAATCCTTTTATCAAAAATTGACTTTCTTCATGCAAATATTCCCGCCAGAGATCTCGACCTAATGCACATTCCTCACGAACATACTCCTGGAACCTGATACATAATTTGAAAAGCAGACTGAATGGAGGCATAGGAGGATGGCGAATTTTATATTGCATGCCTTCGAGATATTGGTCTACCTACTTCAGACCATCTTGCCAACTGGAACGATTACGCTCAAAGCACAACATGTCCGAGTGGAATTGACCGGCAAAGCCTAGGTCCTTAATGGAATAAGTGATCTTATTTGTTCCCAATCTTTCCTCCCAATCTGGCGGTATTACTTCATCGGATTGGTCATTTACCCATCCCGAAACCATTGATCGAAGGATTATCTTGCCAAGTTCCTGCATGGTTTTCAGAATTACCTCGCATGCATTGTGTTCTCTATCGATGATTTCCTTCGCATCATTCTTCATGTTGACAATCCAGTACCATTCCTTAAGAGTGTTGATGTTATGAGAATCTAGGATGGTGGGTAATGTAGGGAATCTGTGCATGGGTCCAGAAAAGAGCATTCATGAGGGGAAGAGTAGTGGCAGCCACTTCCTGGATGTGGAGGGATTCCCTCTTTACCTCTAATAACTTAACCAAAGTGGTTTCTCGGTGGCGAGCCATTTCCTTCACTTCCTCAAGGATTCGTTCTCCCCTTTTTCTGATGCCTTGTATCCATTCCTTGACGGCCCTTGCGGAGTCCCGTACTCCTTCAAATTCTGTTGTGGTCCTCTGTGCCAATGCTGTCGGGGGAATGTGGGATTCGGGGGCATTGTGTAATGGTCTCAAGAGTTGATTGATGTACCCTTCAGCCTGCTCAGCACGAGCCCGATACATATCCTTCTCAGTTACTACCTCTTCAAGTTGCCTAAGTATGTTCTGCACTGAATCCTTGAATTCGTCTTTTTCTCGCTCCTTAGTGGCTTGTCCAATGGGGACAATCGTGATGCTATAATCTGCCAGTGTGATCTGATCTGCTGGCTTATCTGCAAGCGGGGTGGCAATGTGAAGGGTGCGGTTCCTTTGCTCATCTTTAGTCATTCTGGAATATGCCTTGGGCTTTTTCTTCCCCTTAGCTTTAGCTTGGTCTATGCGTGAGAATATGTCCTCGAGGTCGATAGGTGGTTTGGTGGCGGCCTTGCACTGGGCTCTGGCAATTAACCATTCTTGAGGCACTGTTTGGGCTGATGATATGATTAAGTTTGCATTCTGTTCTTTGAGGTTTTCAGCCGACTCATCACAGATTTGCAGCTATTCTGTTACCGGAGGGGTGGGGGAGGTGCCAAGTTCCTTACTTGCAGCTGAACTTTCTCCCATTTCACTGAACAGTTGTCTAGCACCTTCGTGTGATGGTTGCTCTTCAGTCCTTTCGAGCTCGCGGGTCTCCTCTGCCCTTTGCTCTCCTTCAATGGTAGAGTCATCTTTGGTTGTATTATGGAGCAGCAACTCATGGCAACTTTGTTGCGTGGATTCATGCACTTCGATCCCTTGAATGGATGGAATCTCTCCTTCCTCTATTTGGTTACCCAGTTGGGTCGATTCAATGGCCCTTAGCTCAGCTTCTAACATGTCGGGTGCGGGAGGATCATCAGTTCCAAACGCATCAATGTCACTTTGAGAAGGCGAAGCAGGTATATAATCTAATTCCACTACATCGTCGAATGAACTGGGGTCCTTTGACGATGAAGTGACCTCTGGTCTCTTTATAGGACTCTTTTCCCTTCTCGTTCTCTTAGACGTCCAAGTCCCTCTACAAGCCTTAGCTTTCTTTCTTTTCTCGATTTTTTTAATTTCTTCTTTGAGTGCACTGAACGTTCCTTCATCTTCGGAAGACTGAGAATCGAGGCTGCCCATTAGGTGGTAAGTGAACTGGACTCCCTCATGAATTAGCCTCTCAATCTGCTGATGTAACCATTGGTCTGTGTATCTTGCTAGGGCTGCCATGACTGCCTCAAAATCAGTGATCGCGTCCTATGACCAATCAACGCCTGGCAAAAGATGTCTTACTGCCTCAAATTCCCGAACCTGGGGCCAATTCCCTGAATCTGTGAGTTGATCTGGGACCCGGCGATATTCAAAGAGCCGCATTTGCTGCACACTCAACCTAGAATATTCACGTCTCCGGACTTCGTAGTCATCAAAGCAACTTTTCCAATAGTCTTCAACTGATTCCTTTGCTCTGTACTGCCTGCCATAGGCTCTCTTCACCAGATTATCGTGATCGAAATATTTTCTCGGAAAATGGTCCGGTAGGCCATAAGAGGCCAGCTCTGCGAGGGATTCCCCTGCTAGGGTGGGGGTTTTCAGGTGGACATCCCAGTTGCCTATGATCATGGGGAACACGAATCCAGCCTGCTTGCTTTCTCTGAGTAAGATGTTGGCTAAACGTGACTGCCTTGCGACCTCCATAAGAACTACTTTGTCGGTTGGGTACCGTGGAAGTTGGAGAGGGGCACCATCAAAGCCCGCTATTCGGATATAGGAGAACCTTGGGAACTGGATGAACCAGGCCCCGTATCTCTGTACTAAAATAGTAGCTTTCTCTGAGAGCCTTATGTGTAATCCTCCCTGCATTAGCCTAACCAGGCGCATTGTGAAGGTGTCATTGACGCGCTCATATTGGCCAACTGCATAAGCTAGGCTGCTCTTTTCTCTCTGAGCTATATCTTGGTAATGCAGCTGCGGGTAACAATCATAGACCTTAACCTGACCAAGCCCATTCCCGATTTCACCTTTCATTATCAAACCTGGTTGCGGCTAGTTCTTGGCAAACATGTAGACCAAATAAGAGGTCATAGTGAAGTATTTCTTCGTTTCAAGCTCAATCAGCTGAGTGTGGATGTTGTCGCTTATGATCTGGGCCCAGTCAAACTTAGACTTCCCATCGAAGACTTGCTCTGTGAAATAAAACATCCACTCTTCAAAGTAGTTGGATTTAGGACGTCCCATAACTCGGGTGAGTAATGTGACCATATCCCCATGCTCATTATGAAAATCACTTATGGGGATCTTTTTCACAATTCTAGCACTTGGGAGCCTTCTCTCCTTGCACCACTCTTCGTTGATCAGTGCTCTGCATCTGGCCGGATTCATATCATACGCCCCCTGTGCTTCATCTATAGTCGTGGCCGTGGGATTGTTTGGGAAGCGAATGTCGAATGCATCGCCAATGGCCTCAGGAGTGAAGTTGGCGAGAGTCATATTCTCAAGGAGCACCAATCTGGAATTTAGCTGATAATGTCGGGCAGCCTCTACTACTAACTCATAGTTTTGTACTGCTGGACGAAATCCCGCCGCCTGGGCGATGCCACGTTCCACCATCTGTCTAGGCTTGCCATATGCGTTAGGGGAGAAGACCCGATTCTTGAAGTCCTAGATGTCGATATGGCCTAGGTCGGTATCACCGATATTGTCCCAGACGCTCTGAACTTTTGACTCCCTCAATCCTCCTCTTTGATACTGATACTTCATCCTTTCAACTTTGTGTGGGATATCTGATTTGGGTGCTCGCGATGTCTCGGCTGCAGCGGGCGTCTTTGATGATTCTACCGCCGATTTAGGCATTTATCCTGCACAATCGGATGCGGATTACGAGGCAATACAAAAGAAGTAAGGCGGGTTAGACAGGACATGGAGCGACATTTCTAGCTAAAAGCTTGATTCATTTAAACCAAAGTATTCATGAAGATTTTGATCGCGAATTTACACTTGACACTTTCTGGATTAATTTTTAATAGGGACAAAGCTCGATAAATTCTCCTAAGTTTGAAAATGCAATTTCTAATTAAACCTTAGGAGCAGATTCTAATTTTGATTGCTTTGCACAACATTTTACAAGCGGAAAAAGATGCGAATTTCGAAAATTTAAGCATTTTAATCAGATTTCGCACAGACATCTATTTGATTTATAAGCATTTCAGATGATCAAGAGAGACAAAGCGTACTTACCTGATGAAAATGGATGAGGAGAAATTGCCCGACCCTGCTGCATAAAGACGAATGGATAGTTCTGCAAATTTCAAAGATTAACGGTTATCTCCTTAATTCAAATTTTCGCGATTGTTGTTTGAAAGGAATTTACCATTTTAGACTAAGCGATTTTTACCTTGGGCAATTGGTAATCTGAACTTGAGTGACTGGAATGGTTTGTGGAGTGTTTTACCTTGAATGTGAATCGCGCAAAATTGGCTCTGTCTCTCTTTAACCCTTACACGATCCCTTTCTTACGCAAACTTCGGCAGTATGGAGGGGTTTTACAAATTCAAATTGCGTTTTCCTTGATGAAATGCTTGAGCGCTATCACACAAACTTCAGACCTAAGCGACTTTCGAGGGGAATGGACAATTTTTATTAACTTCGAATTACTTACTTGCCCTACGCATTGCAGTTTTGAAGTTTTATGGCAAATTTCGGAGCTATGGCGTTGTTTTGCAAACTTAAACTGCGTTTTCTAACCCTCGGGGCGAACTTCCGACCATTGGGTGCCCCTTTGCAAGCTATACGAACTTTGGATCCCAAGGCATCCTTCGCGATTTTCGCGTCTTTTGGCAAAACTTCGGAGTTTTCATGAACTTCGGACCATAAGCGCACTTTGGAATTTCGCGACTTTCGCCCACTTAAATAGACTTCGGACCATTCCTCGTTCTTTGGGATTGTTTGGGAGTTTTTTAAACATTTATGTTAACTAAAGCATTTTCGGAGCATCTGCCCATTTTCGCAAATTTCGGAGTGTTTAACGTTTTGGCGAACTGGAGGCATTTTCGAACCACGCAGCGCCTTTTGCAACTCGAAAAAACCTCGGACCTCAAGCCCATTTTCGCAAATTTTGGAGTGTTTAACGTTTTGGCGAACTTTATCATATTTTCGAATTTCGGCCCCAGGGTCCGAAATTAGGTGACTTAAGTGAATTTCGGACCATTTGGGGTCTTTTGCAAACTGAAGGTAAATTCCGGACCTTTTGCCAGTTTTGGGGATTTTTGAATTTTTTGAGAATTTTACCCCAGGGTCCGAAATTCGGCCCCCTGGGCGATTTTGGCAATCTTTTAAAATTTTGGCCTCTGGGTCCGAAATTCGGCCAATAAGGCAATTTTGGCAACTTTAAGCGAAATTTCGGACCTAGACCAGTTTTCGTAATTTTAACAAATTTTGAAATTTCTCTCAATTTGGCCTCAAAGTCCAAAATTTTACTCCTAGAGCGATTTTGGTGATTTAAACTTTCTCCTTGAGAAGCGTGAGCTTGGGCACTTGGGCGAGTTTTGCCAACCTTGGCATTTTGGCCAGGAAATTCGCTCCTTCTTCACCAGCAAGCAAAAATCATCATTCATTCAAATCCCATAAACATCGCAAAGACATACCCTATGCAATCTATCTCATAGCTCGTGTGAAAAACGGCAACTTTGGGTCCTCATGCGACCTTCAGACGCACTGCTCTTTGCTTGGCGGGCTTCACCAATCTTTATCACCTTATGCCTATCCAAGGCGATTTCACAATTTTGAACAAACTCTTGGCATTCGTGCCCGAGGGCTTAGACTAGCCCATTGGAATTATCGGCTCTTTCCTTTGGCATCATCACTTTACAGACCAGTCGCGGACTCGCTCGAAAGGACGCGAGATGCTCTGCACGAAACTCAACAAGGCAAAGACGAAAGGCTCAAAAACAGGAAAGGGGACCCTGTCGGCGATAGGGAGCGTGTGCAACGCACAACACCTACGGGCCTCCGAACTAGGCTAACGGCCAACATAACTAATCACTTCGGAGAAGGGGACATTACAAGGTATCACCCCACTAGAGGCACCAATCCCTCATTCTACTTGTGAGAACCTTTCCCACTAGAGGCACCAACCCCTCCTTCAGATTTCCACCTTTTAATGTTGCTTAATCAACGGATGATGGATCCACAATTTACTATAAATCTCTTCCACAAATTTGGTATAAAGTCTTCTATAATGTGATCATAAGACTGTCATAAAGTATCCACAATCTCTCAAAAGCCTGTTACAAATTCTTCATATACTTTACCTTAAATCTGATATGATCTTCATATAATTCACTCTCTTGATCTCATGTATATATATAATATAATTGATTGTCTTCTTCTCACACAAATATCTGCATAGATTTCTTTCATATCTGCGCAATGTTTTATTTTATAACTGCATAATGTTTTCTTTTATATCTGCCTTACATCTGCTCAATAATTCAATGATATAGCATTAAAAGACTTCCTTCTATTTGGTCCTTTTATTATATCTCACACTTCCACATCTCCACATTCTAAACACCTCTTCTTATATCTTCATGTCTTTATGAGGAGAGACATCCCTTATTAATGGTCATCGCTTTTAATAACTATTGCAACTTTTTCCTTAATCACAGCCTTTCATACTTTACTCACAGCTCTTAACAAATTTCATTTGTTTCTTTACATAAGTTAATTGTTCTAACAACCTTTAATGAAATTGCTTCTATTACAAATGTATTAATAACCCTTTAATTTGCTGCTAATAAGATCGCATTCTTTCAAGAATAAACCACTTTTTTATCTTCATTTGTTAACATTTAATCCTTTGATAAGAATCGCACATCTTAAGGCCCACCATAAATAAATATGAAGCACTTTAAGAGATCGTACCTTTTGAAGAATACTCTTCTAATCAAAATTGTACCTCTTTATGACTTTACATTATATGAATGGCTGTCTTCCTTTCTTGAAAAAGACAAGGTAAATAAGACAAATTTGTTTTATTTGGTACTTTGGCTTTTCTGTTTTTGTCCTTTTCTGTTTTTGTCTTCTAATGCCACCTTTCATGAAGTAATATGAACCGCTGACTCCAACTCTGATCTGTCTTTTGACCAACACAAACTAATTAAATTCTTTGCAAATCAAATCTTCTGTATAATACTCTTTTCATTGATACATCGCTGCCTTTTGTTGGTTATTATTTGTAAAGACCAACCACCACCTTTGCTGTATATTAATTACTGTTTTAGTCGTCATATTTTGCTCTATGTAACTGCTGTTTTAAGTTATTTCTTCTCTCATATATACCAAAGTCAAAACAGATTTCACACATACTTTCTTATAAACAGATAGTCTTTATATATGATTCAATGTGAATGTCTTCTTTTGTCTTATATGAATTTTGTCATGTCTTTTATCTTTTGTGACTTGTTTCCGTCTTGTTGCTGCACCCGTTGCCCTTTGCTTGTCTTTGTTTATTAAGTATGATTACAGCCTATACAATGTTCAATCCCATCTCCAGAATTAACAATGTTTCCTTCACATCTAAGGAGTATACAAACCAAATTCTCTCTTCCCTTGGTTGCTGGATTTATTTCATAATTTGTGAACAAACTCGGATCTCTTTCAATCTGGATTGTTCTACCATTTATAACTTCCAAAGGATCTGTAATATTGCCTAATGACTTAAGTAAATAGACTTGTGATCTTTATTTCAAGTATTACTATATGAGTTACCAATAAGTGTTGTCTGATGAGGATTGCTTCTAATTTCCCTCAAAATCTTTCTTACAATCTTGACATCAATTTTTTCTTTGACATCAGTGATAATTAATCTTCTCATATTAAATCACTATTGCATAAACAAACACAATACTTTGACATCAATGATAGCCCATCTTGACATCAATGACAAACAATTCCAACAACAGCAATATTCCATCTCCAATGGCAGTGACAATTTCCTACGTAGTTGGAGATCAAGTAACACAATCAACAACAATCGGTATTTCTATTCTTTTGTGTATAATTTCCTTATGTAACCTTCTAGTGTAAAACATTGAATGAACAAAAGCACTAGTGTTATGCAATTAATGGATCTTGAAATGTTTAGTGTTGTTCCTTGCACACACACCCCATCGCCAACAAGGGCCCCCTTTCATTGTTCGCCTCGTCGAGGCCCTGTAGAAATTTTGTCTAGTTGGCAAAGTAAGATGCAAAACAAAGAGAAAGTCTGGTCAGAGGATGCCATAGGGCTTGAGAAGAGTTGCTCAGGCTAGGATTCCAAAATTTCGGTCAAAGTCCAAAATCTAGAGGCCATTTACCTAAGAGTGTCCCTATAACCACAACATGCAAGTCAGGCCTCAGACAAGAAAGAAAATTCGGTAGATTTGTGTGTCTCAAGCATGCAAGTCGCTTCTTTTTGCACTTCAATCTTAAATGCCAATCCCCTAAAACTTGGCAAAATCAAGACAAAGGCGAAAACGTTTTAAACGCACTTTGCATTTCTTCCCTAAAATGCAAAACTTTTCCCTCAAGAGTAGCACCAACTTAAGTTGAAAACCAAAAAAGGGGAAAAAAGTGCAAATTCAAATCGGAAAAGAAATAAAAGGAGAAGCGCTTATTTGCACTTTAACTTGAAATTGCCGAAGTTTCTCCTCCAAAGGCTAAATGACAAACTAAAAAAAAAGAGGGAAAACGTTTTAAAATGTTTTTTCGCACTTTTCTTTCAAAATGCCGAATATTCCCCTTAGTGCGAAGTGTAAGAAATAAGTGAAGTGAAAGGAGATGCGATAAGAAAGCGTTTTTCTTTCTTTCTACATTTCTCCCTCATATCGCCGAGTTTTCTCCCTAGAAGTGATGACGAGGTATTAATTTAAAAGGCGACGTCAAATTAAAGTGATTCAATGGCAGGTTCTCTCTCACATATTCCTCTTCATTCGCCAAAAAATCTCCTTGAGCACGAAGTGATGGAGTGTTGAGTTAGAGAAAAGGTCAAATAAGGAGGAGGGCATTTCTTTTTTTTCATTGTGCAAATTTGTATCTAGTTCACCAAATTCCCCCCTTGAAGAAATTTGGCACTTGGTTAAGAGGAGCATCATGTTATTAAGCAGGGTGTAGTCAACAAGGAGCGTTTTACTTTTTTTTAATTCATCTTGCTACTGCCAGCCCCTTCATCTTCCGAAGATCCTCCCCAAATTTGTTGTAGGCAATACAAGTTTCCAAAGAGGCGCGAGTTCTCCAGTGGAAATCCAACGTTTAGCATCAGAGAGTCGGGGAAAACCCTAGGCTTCGAGCAAAGGAGACGCAGTGCATTTCATCCAAGGTCATTCCAGCCAAGATTTCATTTTGAACAGAATACTCCAGCATTCCCAGTATGTTTCTAAACTAGGTTTCCATGCAAATGCGTAATTTTATTTCTAAACACATGATGAAATATTGTCATTTAAACCCTAGGTTTGCATTTGGTTTGTGTTTTTAAAAGTTTCCATTTAAAATCAAACCCTAGGCTACACAAGCATAACCAAGGCCTATACTTCACACTTTGCAACCCGGCCTGGAAACTTTCGAGATTTGAAGCCTGAATTGGAAACTTTACAACATCATTCAAAAGACCCTTTTAAATACCGAAAAACTCCCCATGTTTTGGTAAACAAGTATGAAACGCAGAATGCCTCAAGTTAGCAAGCTCAAACTGCAAAATGCACCCTAACCAACAAAATTTTAAATTCAAATTGCACCAAAACCAAGACTCCCAGCCATGCAGCAAATCTAAAAAGAAAAAAAACTAGAACGACAAATAACAACTTTAAAATTTCACCATCATGTTGTTTTATCGTCATTATGTTGGTAATTTTACTACTAACGCCATTGTTAGGCACCACTAACCTTGTTTACGCTTTTAAAATCACCTCGTAATTCGCATCCTAGTCTGTAGGGTAGATGCCTCCCAAGGTGGTTCAATCCTCTAAGGCACCTGAAGCACCAATGACGTCCCAAACGTCTAAGGCTGATAACCCTTGCAAGTTGGAAAAGATGAAATAAGAGTATCAGGAGTTGATGCAAGAGTCAAAGGTCCAAGGTAATTTGGATAATGTTGACGACACTGATTTCGGTACGTTGACATCCAACAGTTCAGAGAAAGGGTATACACTGCAAATGCCCACGAGCGAGCAAAAAGGATCATGGAAAGTGGAGTTGCACAAGCTGCTAGATTCCCGCAGGCTATCTACAATTATGAGCTTGTTGTGGAAAGCTCAAAGCATTACATTCCTAATAGTAGGGTAGTATTGGTGAATGGGATAGTTATGGCAGATTTCACTCGTGAGGCTATTGGGGAAAGTTTTGATATCCCTTTGCATGAGGAAGCAATCGTAGTAACAATGGAGGAATCGCAAGCCATATATGATTAGAATCTCAATAAGTGCAAGGGCAAAATGAATGAAAATTGGTTTAAAGAAAAGAGAAACCCTAGCACCAGGATTGTCAAGAAAGTCTACCTAAGTGAGTTCAACAAGGAGTACGGAGACATGGTTACTCTATTCAACCGAGTCATGGGGCTCCCCCACTCCAATATGTTTGACGAGTGCATGTTTTACTTCAAAGAAGAGGTCTTCGTAGGGAAGGTCAAGTTTGACTAGGCTCAAATCATCAGTCACAACATCCATACACAGCTAGTTCAACTTGCAGAGAAGAGGTACTTCACAATGTCCTCTTATATGATGTATATGTTTGCAAGACATCCTAGACTATCGGGGTTCATTCACCTGGGTGACATCGGAAACGGTCCAAATAAAATGAAGGTATATGACTGCTACCCTCAACTGTAAGCCTGTATTTCTACAACATAAGTCGGAGAGAGAAGAACAACAAAGCCTATGCAGTAGAACAATATGAGCGAGTGAATGATGCGTTCACCATGCGCATGGTTAGGATGATGCAAGAGGTACTACAGCAAAGGTTATCCAAGAAGGCCATCGCACTGATATGTTAGTACGGGACATGGTATATTCAGTTTCCTCAAGTCTCTTACTTGAGAATCTCAAGCTTTGAAGGCACTCTCTACCGGCTCCCTAGATATCCCACTGATAAGATGGTACTCCTGGAGGTTGCCAGACAGGCACATGCAGCTGGGCAAGTCCTTAGAGACAAGAAAATGGCCAAAGTCACATTGCCAATGGCAATAGGGGATAACAACGTATACTTCAAAACTCCTGCACAGGCTAAGCAATCAATTGATGAGCTGGTGTCTTATTGCCTACAAGAGCATTCCTGCAAAAAGAACTTTGATCCTACATTACTAGGACATAAAGCCTATGGTCGCCACTATAAGCATAAAATGAACATAAAGGAGTACTGGGCTAGCTACGCAGATAAATTTGAGGTTCGTAGGAGAGAGTACTCTAGGCTCAATCTACATCGAATCAGAATCTTTAAGTATACTCAAGTCTCAAAACAACTAGTTGACTATGGGGACCACATACAACATCAGGCCTATGAAGCCATAAAAGATCGCCAACCATCGATCAACTGGTCTCAAGACCCAATCACAGATTTGGGAATCATAATGGAAGGTCCCAAGAGACATACTGATGCCTGGCTCCATCAGCGTATTCAAGAGCTGACCTATGATGGCATGCAGTTCACCTATAACCTGATGGGAGGCCTTGAGTCTCACTCATCAAAAGAGGACGAAGCATCAAGTGTTGCACCAGAGGAAGAAGAAGAGGCTGAGAAGAAGCCTGAAAAGAAGCGAAAGAAGGTGAAGGCCAATACAGGGTCATGAGCATCCAAGAGATCCAGGAAAAATAAAAGCCAATCGCTTGAGGCCCATGCACGAGAAAAATTACCAGTAAGGAGGCCGTCTGCTGCCACCTCACTAGAAGATACCCATGCAACAGAAGACATGACTGAGGTAGAACGCCAATCCACCCCTCCCGCGCAGCAAATTGATTCAGATATCGCTGAAAAAGCAGATCGTCAAGAGCCTAATGTACAAGAGACAGGGATACAAATCATTGATCTAGATGGGCCTGAGGATCAGATGGAAGAGGGAGAAATCCAGCCAAATGAAGAGGATAAAAAGGATCTTGAATAGGAAGACCAAGAAGAGGAAGGTGATGGAAAAAATGAGGAAGTCACTAAAGAGAATGAGAATAGGACAAAGAGGAGGACAAGGACAAAAATCTCCCTAGAGATGAGGGACACCAGTGTTGGCAAGAGAAACTTTTCCTGGGAAGATTGATGCATGAGAAATGCTTAGGAGTTGTCATTGATGGCAACTTAGTTCAGAAATCATATGCGGTACATGTAGATTTGACTTACCGGAAGTTGCATTATTCATTAGGCATAAGTCTGGAAGGTGGAATACAGTAACCGGCAAAGTATGAGTACAGTGTGTAGATCTTGATTTTGGTTGTCTAATTTTGGTTGCAGTAATAGAGGCAGATGATTCAAGATTTGAGGCAGATTATTCCATAATCCTGATATCCGGTGTTGATTCATGAGAGAGATTGAAGGTCCTGTATCCAATAGTTTAGGAAGAACAGAGCTATTTTGATGTAACGTGTGATCCGAAATCCTTGGGATGATCTCGGTGATTAGTTTCAAGTTTGAGGAGATTGGACCGACATGTGTGAATCTTTTTATCATCTTATTTAAGTCCACATATGGATTTGTGGACGGATTGAGTCGACTTGTTGGTACACGTTTCATGTTGCGTGTTATGAGGTTTTTGGAAGCCGACATGGGAATTGATTTGTTTTGTTGATCCGGATATATAAGATTGACTTGTATGATCATTATGATATAGTATATGTGTAGTGGATGTGCGAAAGTTGATGTGTGATGAGCGAATGAGCATCAGTATGCAGATTTTGTGCTTTGGTATATGACTGTGTAGCAGAACAGAGGAAGACAATCAGATTGTGCTTAACTAGAACTGCTATTTGGCATTAATAGATTCTAATCTTCAGTTCAGACACTATTGTAATCTTTTATAATCATTTGTAGGACAATGAGTCCTCCGGGTTGTAGCCATCTTTTGTATTTGAGCAGTGAGCTCTAGGCAGTGTGCCTGAATGCAAGTGCATTCCTCTTTTTGTAATATTATCATACTCCTGATCAAAGTATAATAATATTGTGGGTTCAAATCCCACCGTGGTTTTTCCCTTTCCAAGTTTCACGTAAAAATTCTGGTGTAATGGTTTTGTGGTTGATTGGTTTATGTTTCTGCACTTTGCTTTCATTCTTATGCATCTGATGGTTTAAGAATCAGCTTAGTAACTTTGTAAATTACAGACCACTGGTTCACCCCCGCTCTCAGTGTTCATTGATTCCAACAAGCGAGCTTGAGGTCCACCGACAATTGCTGAGTGGGGTTGGGAGAACTCAGTTGTAGACAAAGAACGTGATGCAAAAGGAAATCAGCCCTTATCCCTACCTGATCAACCAAGGGTAGAAAGTGAGTCAGCTATAGCTTCAGCAAAACAAAACAGGGAGTTAGTGGTCACTTCAGGACAATCTGTCCCTCCTACCTGGTTGCAGGCCTGAGCCCAAAGGAAAGCCATCGTATGGCAATATAAGCCTAGATGACCTCTTCTCCCGAATAGGACAGCCTCAAACTAAAGGAAAAAAGAAACCGAGGACATATTCCAAGGTGACTAAAGATGCTCAGAAAAACCGAATAATACACATTGCTGCTCCACCAGAAGGCAAATCCGTCGAGGTCTCACTGGCTGATTATAATGTTATGTCAATCCCAATGGGAAAGGTGGCTAAAGGGCGGGAGGTGGAAGAATTCAAGGACTTCGTGGAGACAATACTGAGCCGACTAGAAAGGATGACTACAGAGAGAGAAATGTATAAGGCTCGAGCACAACAAGCAGAAAATTATATGGATCACTTGTTGAAACCTCTGCGGCACACAAATGAGGCCTATGCCCCTCCTGTACCGTTGGCACAAAACACAACTGCTAAATTTGAGAGTGTGCGAGACATAGCTAAGGCAACCAGAGAATGGATGGACGACGTAGCAAGATGGGGCAGTCAGATACTTAGTGATGTGGTTTACTGCGAGCATGAGCAGGATGCAAAGAATACCTTCAAAATAGTCAAAGTACTCAAGCGCAACATTGAGGCAGTACGGAAATCAATTAATATGCTACTTCCCGTCATGAAGGCACTATTCTAGACTCACTCCTTGATTCCAAATTCGAATAGAGCAGCAGATCTTTGAGCCTCATGATTTTGGCACCTTTGAGGGTTGGTTTCGAGTTCTGGTACTAAAAAGTGACATCATGGACCTCATTGATGAGGATGATGAGGGGTGGGAGAATAGTGAAGCTACCTTACTCCATATAGGAAATAATTGCGCAGATCTCCTGAAGAAGTTAGTTGGTGAATGGAGGCCAAAAATGGGACACGATGAAATAAGAATGCACTGGAAAAGCCAAATTAAAAATGATGGAGCTCCATATACTAAAGATGACATAACGTGTGCCAACAAGTTCCATGCGGTTATACAAGATTATGGGACCAACAAACTTGATTGGCTTCAACACGTAAGGAAGGTAGAAGATCGTAGTGTGGACACTAGCTTCCGGATGGATAGTCCACCTATGCCTCCCCTTCAAGAAATAAGGGTTGTCTGCATGAAATTTCAAGAGCTTGTTCGGGAAGAGTGAGCTACATGCCGGGACATTTGGAAAAAGTGCTTGAAGGAGGAAAATGAATTTTTATTGTAAAAAGGGAAAATATCTACTTTGGGATAACAAAAGTGCAATCCCCAAAGTTAGTTATTTCTCCCCAACTACCAAAGTACTCTTTTCTATTATTGAGCTTCGTGCAGTGCACTTTTAGGGGTTAGCTTTATGGCTGGTAGTTGTTAAGTTAGTTAAAAGGTATACTCCATATTAACTAGGCATGGGTAGACATGTTTTTTGGATGAATCTAGTCCACTTGGTTAAGTTTAATCTTGGCCATTCATCCAAGTTTTGAAACTCTATATAAAGGGGCTGGTTTTCCCTTATTTTGTAAGAAGTCTAGAATTGTTGTTGAAACTCTGCTGAAATATTTACAAGATTAATGGAATTTCAAATTGTATATGTTTCTTATGAGTGCATGGTTCCCTTCTTCCATATTTAAATTTCTGCTATGCATTTGATTTACAAATAGTTTGTTTGGGTGGATATTTGATAGAAATTTTACATTCATACAATTAAGGATTAACCAATTCGTAATCCCCCTGTATGGTTAGTCTGAACATTTCCATAAACTTAGTTCGACTGTTAAATGCTTGTATGAATGTATGTTTTGGATTCAGCACTTGTATTTAATAGTTTGAAAATCTGATTTTCCCTTGAAGATTGCACCAGTACTACCTATTTGTGTGTAGTTGCCAAAGCAGAAATGGTAAATTTAAAGTTTCCGTCTATGTACCGAAATATGATGTTTTAGTTAGAGTAGTTTAGTCTCTCTTCCCTACTATTTTTCCTTTTTTTATAAATTTGAAGTTGATATCTTACAAACAGCATCATGTTTAACATAAATCTGATGAGAATAAGATTTGTAGAGTCTTAGGGATGTCCTATAGAACCTTTGAATCCTATCCTACCCATAACCATAAGTCCCTTCGTGTTTACCAGCAAAACACATGAACCATTGAGTTGTCCAGTCAAGAACTGCCAGTGTAAACCTTGACGTCGCCTTCTTGTGATCATTTCAGTAGCACTAGAAGCCTCCTTATGCAAGAGAGAATGGGATTACCTCAAAATTCTATTTTGTGTTAATCGAAAGAGTAGAAGTACGATTTTCGCCATCAACAGATAGTAGTAATCCAAAAAACCATATGAAGTGAACAGATGAGTGTGGGCTTGTTCATGTCTAGGTTTGTGGTAAACCTGTGTGAAAACCATGAAAGGTTGATGAGAGGTACCTTTTGTTTGATTCAAGATCTTGAGCCAGAAGAGTTAGACTTACTGTAGTGGAAAGTGTGAGTTTTTACCATATTCGCACTTATGCCCAAGTTTGTTTTGGTTACGAGTTGTTTTAACAAATCACTAATGTTGGAATTAGTTAAAACTGCCTACATTCAGCAATCTTTTCCACTAACACGGCCTTAGGTCTCCACAAAGTCACCGAGGCTCTTGACGCTCCATCAGAAGGAACCCCTTCACATTCCCAAAATTTGAGTTCTTCCTTGAAACGATCCCACTGTACATTACCTAATTTAGTCTCTTGAAGCATTACTATGTCCAATTCAACTGTCTCCAATTGGCGCTTAGCCAACAGTTGTTTGTTAGGGGCATAACATTCCATGATAAGAGCCTCATGGCTCCTCGAGAAAGGTGATTCCCTTCACTGATCTTAGAAGTCTAGTTATTTAAACAAGCCCTCCACATCACCATATGCCTTGTGTTTCTCCTGAAGAGGCTTCCTACATGTCTTCTTTTCTCCACAATCTGGAGAGATTTTCTTTGCTCTTTTTTGGTTGATTCAAATTTCTTAACATTTGTAATAGTACTTTCCCTTTTTCCAGAATCTTGGTTTGGCAAGGTAATCTGTTTAGCATCACCTTCCCTAGCCTCCGTCAAATTCAAACATTCCTCATCATCTGTAAGATCCACCTCAATGTTCTTTTCTCTCAAATTGAGGCATTGTAGATCACGTGTTACAAATAGATCTTCAACTAATTCAATCACTTCTCTATTAATTTTTGTTTCAGCTTATCAAAGATCTTCCTCTCAACTGCTAGGCTCCCTTCACCTCGGCCTTCAATATCCTTCCTCCAATCTTCACTTCCTAGATCTTCCCCTTCAAACAAAATCATGCATCTGCTATCCTCTCCCCCCTTCAATCCTTCGCCTTTTGAGTTTCTAAGGGGATCAAACAGCAATTTTCCTATAGAAACAAATCTTAAAGAATCACGATCATTTTTCAACCTATCTCCATTGGTGTTTTTCGCTGCCACCTCTGCAAGCCTACTCTATAAATCCTGACCTCAGGTAAGATTTGGATTTGTTGCTCCTACCACCACTTCTCTAAGCTCTTCCAATCCCTTCCTAGATATATTTTCTGCCAGATCTGAATCCTGGTTAATTGGAGCTCTTTCATCCTGCAATTCACCTTCTTGTCTGCCCCTTACAACGCTACCTTTTCCTTTTCGATTGGGTGGGATATCAAAACATCGCTCTCTCCTCCACAGGCTTGCTTTGTTCTATTGCCACTTTCTGCTTCCAACATCCAAACTCGGAAATGATTTCCAATTCCTCCCACTGCCCATCAACCATATCAAGTTCCACACAGATTCTTGCAAAGGTTCTGTCTTCTCCTTCGCATTGCTTCTGATCTATTTTGACCACAGATCCTAGTTCCTCCCCTATGTGAGTGAGTGAGTGAGAGAGAGAGAGAGAGAGAGAGAGAGATTGCAGATGAACTTGTTACAACAACGAATACCCTGGAAAACTTTTTTCCTATAATGGGGAGCTTCTGAAAGACTGTTCAGCAATGCACTTGCATTCTGATGCTGTCAAACCAAAACAGCTTTGTTCAATTGAGCAGCTGTCCTGAACAAGTTTATCACTGAGATTATCAGTGTTCTTTCAAAATCAAATGCTTTTAAGGAGGTTGTGCAACTATGCCAGAGGAGTACAGAGATAGATAAAGATAGACAAGTACGAGATCTTAAGCATCTCTGCAAAAACCAAATAAGAAATTATAATATCTGATCAAGAAGTCTGAATCTAATCAAATTTCTATATAAAGGCCAGCATAGAAATAAAGGATATTCTGAGGTACATATGGAAAACAAAGCTGATAGGTGCATGTTGCATTCCACATTCTCATGTACTTATCTAGATAAAAGAAGAAATTGCTCTTTATAATGTTTTTTCCTTTCAGAGAGAGTACCAGTTTCATTTCTCAGGAACAGAAAACTAATAATGTATCTGATAATGAGTGCTAAGTGGACCATTCATTCTCATGAAAGATGGGTTCTTGTGAACCACTACTCATGAAACATGGGTCAATGAGTTTGACTTGAAAACTACACAGTTCAACCCTGATAGCAATATCATAATTTGACTTGTTGTGGAAAATATATCCTACTTATCATTAAATTATATTTCAAACCGGGGACATTACAGGTTGTAATATTGACCCAATAAGAAAGATCAAGACTTTATCACTTTCATAAAATTAATAATGCATGCATTGTACAATGAAACAGCCGACACCATTAAGTAGAAGATACTGGAACCAAAGAAATCAAAGATCAACAAATGACAGTAGTTGTAATCATTTTCCAAAAAGAGCACAAATGGGAGGTTAAAAGGGCATATCTGCCATACAATGTAAAAAATGTATTAAATGGTGACACTTTTGCAAAAACAATATCCCAAACCCCAACTCACTTATAAAGTTATCCATCGAGTGTGGTCCAATTGACCATGAAGATGATTAATGCCCCAAAGAGGCAATCTGTGAAGATGGTGGAAATTAAAGTTTTCCACAAAAAATAAATGTTTATAGGTTGTAAGCAAGGGAAGCCAAAAGGAATTGCATCACAGAACAATACAAAAATCATAGAAGATCACAACAATAAAAAACTTCAATGGCTATAATGACACTTCTTTCCAATGCAGCCAATTCAAGCTAAAAGATCAGGTTTAGCTTCAACAAGCAGCAATTATATCTTTTCTATGTTCACTCATTCTAGAAACAACATGAACAGAAAAACTATAACAAATAAATCAAATGCCCACGTCTACACTTTTCTAATGTTTATACCTTTTTTTCTTGGAGGATGGTTATTACGATATATGTTCTCCAAAAATCCCCTTTCTAGGAATAGTGTTTATTTCTACAATAAAGAATCTCCTTAGTAAATTTATTCTAAATGTTAACAGGAAAATTTAGGCAACTTAATAAGAAAAAGTTCATTTTGATTTTTTCTTACCATTTGCCCTTATATTTATATGAAATCATCTTCATAGAGGAATATGAATAATTCAACAAATTGCTCAACTAACCTCCAATTGTTGCCGAATTTTATTCTCATTTTTCAAAACAAAATGCACAGGAATAAATAATGAAAGGAATATCACCCATCCTGCTGCCAAGAGCACGACCCTGCACATTTAGAACTTTGTAAGAGTAAAAATAATACCAAGAAACAAATGATTCAAAATTCAATCATTCGAATCAATAATTCCGTGGCAAATATATTATTCTATGTAGATATCAAATAGAAACACTTGTTGAGAAAATAACAATGGAAAGAAACTATAATAGAAAATTATTTTCAAATGAGGCTTCACCTACCAATTGTTGACAATAAGCAAATTGCTGTCAGTAATAGCACAGATTCCACATACAACAGTAAAACATTAAATAATTGTCTCAGAAGATAACATAGTTTAAGTAATTTAGTAGAAAAAGAATAATGTTCCATCTTCGGCCATAATCCATTTACTTATTTTTCAATAACATATAGGTAATGGTCATAGTTGACCAAAACCTTATTATATGCACTGTCTGCGCATGGTTATGATAGTTGTTAATTGCCATGATTTAGTTGGTCATGAGTTGGTAGTTATCACTTAGCTGCTACTTAGGAGGCAGATAACAATTCCAAAAGGCAATTGACGAAGACACTATGTAAGGCCCGAAGTGTTGGTACCTTACTTGACTACTTGGTTATGGGTTTGGATTATGATACTTTATTGTTGATGATGTTTTGTATTGCCATCAACATGTCCAACACTGTATTATGGGATGCATATGTTGTGGTTTTGTATGTTTGAACTCAAGCAGTGTTTTTGCTTTACTGTTTTCACCATATATATTGAAATGTCGATTTGTGATTATAGTACCTAATTCAGGATTATAGATTTATGACATGCTTTATAATTAACTGTGATTTAGTTCTGTTCCAGTTTGATGTTATTTTTCTTTATTGGAGTCTATCACGTTGGATATTTCATGTTGTGCTTTGGCTATGTCTGTATTGTGCAAATATACCTAATGTTTGAACTAAATGTGCAGGCACAGGTTTTCCCGATTGGTGGTTAACTGGAGACTATTCAACTTAGGTGAATATTTTGGCTGCTTTTTCCCATCTCACCCAATTTGACTTATGAGGTGAGTCTTTGTTTAACCACATGAAACCAAGATCCAAATTGATGTCAATTCTAAATCTTTGTGTTGTGATTAAACCCGTAAAGCATGTGGTTACTTTGTGTGTGTTTAGTTAGTTACTTTGCATGTGGTTAGTTTGGTGTTCATGAATTTAATTGGTTTCTGCAATACTTAGTTTGTTTGCAAAATGGACATGATGGTTAAGTTGAAAGAATCTATTTATATGCCTTTGTAAAAGGTCTTATGCATTTTTATTATTGCATGTTGAAAAGAGATTTAAAGAATTTAATAGATTAATTCAAATAGCATTCATTAAATTATTTGAAATGAAAATACCTTATACATAAGCTATTAAAAAGTTATTAGCGAGAAGGTATAAAGACATTTTGTTATTTTAAGAGAAAATATATTAAGTGAAATATCTAAATGCAAATGCCTAGATTGAAATTACTAATTGTGTGTAAATGTGAAGGAAAGCCCCAATAGGGTTTAGGGATTTTTGAAGACAAAAGGAAAAGGAAAAATCTTTTGAAAATCATTGATTCACTTGTGCATCTCTATGAGGGAAAGTCCCAATAGGATTTAGAAATTTTTGAAGACAAAAGGCAAAGGAAAAATCTTTTGAAAATCATTGATTCACTTGTGCATCTCTCTCTCTCTCTCTCTCTCTCTCTCTCTCTCTCTCTCTCTCTCTCTCTCTCTCTCTACTTACCTCCTCTACTTTGAGCTCCACACTTGCTTATTTACAATTTTTTGCAAATAAGGTGGAGAGGTTGCTCCCAAATAATATTGAATTCATACGTTATTGTCTAATTATTGGAGGCCACCTTTCTTATTTACAATTTTTTGGAATTAGAGGTTGCTCCCAAATAATATTGAATTCATACGTTATTGTCTAATTATTGGAGGCCACCTTTCTTATTTACAATTTTTTGGAATTATTTATAAGAAATATCATAACACCCAAAGGTTGGGATGTCACTACCACTTCTTTGTGAATGTGAGTTATGTCTTGTTTGGTTGAAGGGAATGGAACAATGTACCACTCTCATCCTATTCTTACCACGCGGAAGTGATGGAGATCATGCTCTTGGATCTAATCATCAGAGATAGAAACTAGCTCCTCAAAATGTCACAGTGGGGTTATTGTCATGCATCCAACAAGTCTTATACTTTTGCAGTCATGCTTGAGTGTTGACCTGGTGCCGTATTGAGTGTGCCATGTTGTGTTATGGAAGATCTAAGGTCTAAGAGTACAATTGTGCCACACGACTAGCAATTGCAATGTGAAAAACTTGTTTACTTATTTGTTAAATGCTAAGGTCTTAAGTGAAATCTTTAGGCATCCCACTATAAAAGTGTTGCAGATCTGATAGCCTTATGATGAAGTTTACTAATGATGGTAATACAAAATTGTGGGTCTACCTATTGAATATGAAGCCAGTAGTAGGAAAAAGAATTTCAAAATGACAATAGAGCTGAATTAGTCTCTTGGAAGTTTGTCCATTTTTGCAAACTATAGGAGCTATGTAGACTGTTCATGTCTTATATGCACATCAACAAAATAGCATAGTTGAAAGAGAACCAAATGGATATGAAAATGGTGAGCAACATGTTGAAAAAAAGGAAATTCTGAGTATATCCTAGGCACAAGAAATTATAACTAGTACTTGTATGCTCTCCAAAATTCCTCTGAAAGAATTCAAGTATTTACACCTCAGTAAGCATGGGAAAGTAAAAATGCAAATGTAAGATGCGTTAGAATATTCGGTTCATCCACAACAAGAGAATATATTGGATTCTTGGTGTAAGAAAGAAAGAAAGAAATTACATTGATGTCCAAAGTAACCAAAGTAGGTTAGCAGGTCTCAAAAAGTACATCTAATTACAGCCCAACAAAAAGGCACTAGAACCAAACCACACAATAAGAACTAACAAAAATAATATGTGGGAGCCTAACGAAAAAAGGCACCAAAACCAAACTACACAATAAGGACTAGCAAAAATACAAAAGTCTATCCATTGGTGGTGAAACTTGAAAGTTGCCCCTACACATGCATCAAGACATATTAGTGTGAATAACATTAGATATAAAAAAATTAAAAAATACTACAACTAGTCATGCAAAAGGTACTCTCATGCCATATAAATTGGTCATGAAGAGAAAGAAAATGATGAACTCAATTGGTTGTGCAAGATATAAGTTAGAATCAAAGTGTAGAACAAAAAGGCTAAGATTGTCATTTAAAATTGTGAAGGAGAAACCAATTGAATTAATTTATATTAAGTTTAGAATTACTTTCTTTCATCCTATATGGTTTCTCTTTCCTTCTCGTCTTATCCCTTCTCTATCTTCACCCCCTCATCCTTGAAATGATAATTGATTATACCAAAATTACAAAAGAAGATGAAAGCTCCTTAAATAGAGATTACAAGAGGATCTTTCCATAACAAAAAACGATCAAGAATAGAAACACGAAAGAAAGAAAGTTAACTCTCTAAAACTAACTAAAGACAAAAGACCTGAAAGGAAGTTTCTAAATACTAACTAAATAACTAAGATGACCATTATATCAATATTACAATATTATTTTTATACCCTCCCTTAATGGTCATCTTACTAACTACCCTACAGAAGATGTGACATTATTTGCAAGACATTTGGCCACAAATGCATAGAAGGCTGCCCCTTCTCCTCAAAACGCTCTGCGACATGAGCCTACTAAGACCCTCCCTAATTCTACAAAACTTTTGGATATGACAAAGTTTACCACAATCCTTCCAACATGATGTTGGGTAACAAAGTATCCCTCCCGCTATTCAAATATACATAAACCAAGATCAGCTGCTCGAAAACTTCATAGGTCTGAAAGAACACATTTTTGACAAAAAAATGTCAAATGAAACAAACTCACAATTTTGTAAAAAAAACTTGTCAAAAACTTTTCCAGAACACCATTCACCCTAGAAACCCTAGGTGCAACCCAAAAACAAGCTGCAAGAAACCATGGTTTTGTGGAAAAAATCGTCAAACCCTTTGATGCAATCCTAAAATCAACATTGTTAAAAATCAGCAAAAACCTTCGTTTTGTAAAAAACGGTAAAACACCATGACCACAATTTTTAGGAAAAAATATGCAAAACTCTCCTGATTTTTATGGAAAAAATCATGCAAAACCCTTTTATGATTTTTTGTGGAAAAAAAATCAGAAAACCCAAAAAATAGCAATACCCTTCATGATTTTTTGTGGAAAAAAGTTAGAAAACCCTCTGGTAGACAAAGAGCCCATGAACAGAAAGACAGCCAAAAACCCTTAAAGCCTTTGAAAATCTTCAACAAACCCCTTGATTTTTTTCCCTGAAAAAATCGATCAGAAAACCCTTCTGACAATTTCTCACAAAAAAATCAAGAAAAAACCAAGATTTTATTTAAAAAATCATCAAAACCACTAAAAAACTTCTAGGTAACAACACCATCGCGATTTTTCATTAAAAAATTGTACAAAACTTCTGGAAATAAATTCCAGGTAACCACGAGTTTTTTTTTAAAATCCATCAAAAGATCTTTCCCCACTTTAATACCATGAAATGATAATTGATTATTAGATTATCACAAAAGGAGATGAAAGCTCCTTAACAGGAGATTACAAGAGGATATTTCCTAAGTTGCCGGTACGGGTACGGGTACGGGTACGGGTACGGGTACGTGGGTACGGTACGCTGGTACGGCATTTTTTTTAGGGGGGGCCTGGGTACGTATGGGTACGTCCGTACAAAAAAAGGTAAAAATCATAAATATATACATATATACACTCTAATAAGTAGAAACAAAAATTAAATTTAGAATCCCACATATCATCCATATGCTAAACAAAACTTGGAACTATCATATACGATTCATATTGATATAACTATAAGTCTATAACAAAATTACAAACTTTGAATGTTATGATAGATATCGAATTCATTGTTCACTGGCTCAACCGTTCAACAATAAAATGACACAACTAATAATCAGCAATAGCATCATATGGGTCACTAGGAAGATCAAGATCAACATCATCATTGACATTAGATGATGTAGGTAGAGTACTGGAACCACATGCAGCCTCACTACCACTTGCACTAGCAGCACATTGGCTATCAGACTCCCCAGAAAGTAAAGATTGTGTGGCAGCTGAAAAATCCAAATCAATTCGCTCTGGATCTACATCCCAAAACTTTGTGCTCCCATCCTTATACTCATTTTGTTTATGAGTAAGAAGGCGCAAGTTTGAATGCACATAAACGAGCTCTTCTGCCTTACTTGCTGCCAGTCGGTTGCGTTTCACTGAGTGGATAAAGGAGTATGTGCTCCAATTTCGCTCAGATGAAGAGGAACTAGCAACCTATTGAATAATTGACACAAAGTGAGAGGGTGACAATTATAAAATAGTAAAAAATCTAAATTTAGAGAGCAATAAAAATTATGAAACTTACTTGCGATAAAACTTTGATTGCAAGAGTTTGAAGGTTTGGTGATGTATGGCCATTGAGGTACCACCAAGCATGAGAATCCTTTTTATACTTGTCACGGAGAGCGGAAACACTTTGACCATTGGAGGCTACAAAATCAGCAAACTCACTTGTCATTAAATCCTCCATTTCAGAATCTGGGAAGAGTTTAGTAAGTGCTGTCCTACACCCTTCACTGACTTCTGAATCTCTATATGGTGGTACCCTTGATGGCTTAGCAAGCATTTCATCACTATAAAATTTGGGAGTCAATGCAAATGCAAGAAGATGTAGTGGGGTGGTCATTTTGTTCCACCGCTCAACACAAATTGATTGAACCTCTTTGAAGAAAGTTTCTTCGGGATCTTGCTCTTTTGCATTGATGATGGCTTTCATTTTCTCAATCATCGAGTCAATGCCATCATATACCTCTCCCAAACATGGGTGATCCATGTCAGTATAACGGATCATACTCATGATGGGCTCAGTGAAACTCAAAAGATATTCCACTCGATCCCACCAAGTGTCATCTAGGATCATGCGCTTTACATTTGCTGCCCTTTCAGTATTGGATTGCCTCCATAGGGACCAACTTTGACTAATTACCATGCTAGCAAGTGGCTGTCGCACCTTCACAAGTCGCCTCAAGACGATTGTGTTGGATGCAAATCGGGTCTCGGCAACCTATTCAAAAATTAAAAATAAAAATTAGAATACAAAGAAGACATGATAAAAAAATAAAAATTAAGTAACCATCAAAGTGAAATGTAGATTTTAAAAATTGAAGTGTTTCAATTACCTTTAGCAACTCCAACTGTGAAAATGATCTGAAAATGGCCTGTGACATGTTATGGTTTGTGATGAACATTTGGATCTCTTCAGCCTCAACATAAATTTGTTTGATCCAATCTATTTTCCTGCCTATCTTTTGTAGCATGAGGTTGAGAGAGTGGACAGCACAAGGTGTCCAAAATATGTGTTCAAACCGTGTCTCAATCAACATACCTGCAGCTCTACAATTCTTTGCATTGTCCGTTATTACTTGGACAACATTTTGAGGTCCCACATCCTGAATGCATTGTATAAGGATGTTAGCAATAAATTGTGCATCCTTCATCTGTCCCTCACAATCCACAGCTTTCAGAAACATTGCCCCTTTAGGGCACACTGCAATTACATTAATTAATGGCCGATTTTTGGTATCCTTCCATCCATCTGAAATGATGGACACCCCTGTTTGTTTCCATGAATTTCTAATGGGAGCCAATGCATTGTCTATGTTTTTTACCTCCTTTGCTAGTAAGGTGCTACGCACCTTCTCATAACCTGGCCCTGTGTACCCTTGTGGAGCCTCATTTACCTTTTTCAACATATCCTGCCAATATGGTGATCGTACCACATTAAATGACAAACCGTTTGCATATAGACATCTTCCAACGGATTGATCTGCAATCTCTCTAGCATCATTCTTAAATGCTCTCTCTAATGGTCCCTTGCTTCTCTTCACAATAACAGGTTCTTCACTAATTGGGTCCAAGAATGGGTGGCTCTCTACCACGATATCAGGAAAATCGCTATAAGATGGAGAAGTAGGGGGCCTCTTTGATTTACTTCCTCTTCCTGTCAACAAAGGATGGTTTGAGGCACGACCAACTCTTGCATCTGCTTCCTCTTGCTCTCTAATATATCCTGCTATTTCTTGAGGTGACATCCCATTTCCATTCTTTCCTAGACATGGTTTGATTCCTTGTTGGGGAATGGCACAAAAATGGGCTTTGACACGACTGTAGGAGCTAGTTTTTTTCGTACTACAGAAGTTGCATATCCATAAAAATGTTCCACCACCTTTTACTTGGTCTATTATTTTGACATATTTCCATAAAGGTGAATTTGGGTCAGTTTTGAAAGTCCGTTGAGGAGTAGAGCTAGTAGTCGTTGCCATTATGATTTCTACAACAAATTAAAAAATAATTATTAATATTTAATAAATTAATAGTAAACAATAGATTCTAAATGTTAAATATATAAAATTAAATTTAATAATTTATTTAAAATGAAAGTAATTAAATTTTAATTTTTAATTACACAAATTATTATAGACTATAGTTTGTTTAATAGTTTATTAAACAAACTATAGTTTATAATAATTTGTGTAATTAAAAATTAAAATTTAATTACTTTCATTTTAAATAAATTATTAAATTTAATTTTTAAATTTTATATAAATTATTAAATAAACTATAATAAAATTTTACAAACTAATAAATTTTTTTAAAAACTATAATAAAATTTTACAAACTAATAAATTTTTTTAAAAACTATAATAAAATTTAATTTTTTAACAAACTATGATCATTATTTTAACAAACTTAAAAAAAATTTAAAATTTAAAACCTGCGCTGGTTGTCAGCCGTCGCCCTCCTGCCTGGCACCTCCCGTCTCGCCTCTCTGTGCCGTCCTCGTGCCTCCGTCGTGCCTTTGTGGCGTCGCGCCTCTGTGCCGTCGTCGCGCCTCCGTTGCGCCTCCTGCCCGAGCGCCTCCGTCGAAGCCTCTGTGCCGTCGCGCCTCCGTTGCGCCTCCTGCCCTAGCGCCTCCTCTCACCTCTGTCGTTGCGCCTCCTCTCAAACCTGCATTTTTCGATTTTCCTCTCACTGTTTCGCGTGGAATAATGATTTCGCGTTTTTTAATTTTAGCTTTGCTTTAGGTTTAAAACGTGAAAAGACATGATTCGACCCGTAAAAAAACCCTCGAAATTTGTGTCCGATGCGGATTCGTCAAAAAAACCTTATGGAATCGCCACGTCTACACCGGATGCGTCTGGAATCGGGACTCCAAAAACGGATGCGTTTCAGGAGGCAAAAATCAGTACCCTGTCCGAATCCACAGGGATTCCGAGGCGAATCCGAATCCGATACGTATCGTATCCGGATTCGGGGGCAAAACCTGAAGTACCGGTAACTTAGGATATTTCCATAAAGGAAACGATTGAAAATAGAAACACGAATGATAGAAAGGAAACTTTCTAAAACTAACTAAAGAGAAAAGATGTGAAAGGAAGTTTCTAAATACTAAGTAAATGACTAAGATGACCCTTATATCAATATTGCAATATTATTTTAATAATCATCTTATTTGTCCCTACCCCTTGCCTCTTCTTAAGACTATGTCTGCTATCCTCTCCATCACTCTCCTCTTCCCAATCATGGATTGCTGAGTGTGATCCAAAACATCAATATAAAAACATAAACTGTTGATTCCAAAAGCAATCTTTTGAATACTACATGGATTGTGGAAAACTCATGCCAACTAAACTAGGCTAAACAAGTCTAACAAGGAAATCCTAATAAGGAGAACACAACATCTATCACAAACTCTCCTAGCACACAACGTTGATATCTCAAAAATATATAGAAATTTGGTTGTGTGACTAGCTAGCTCCCCTATACCATGGGCAGTCTTGTTGACATTCTAGGAAAAAGAATAGTGGATCCACCATGTCTAACAAGAGATGGTAAATAAGGAGCCCCATTAATTATTTGTCTATGATGAAGATTTGGTGATACTAATTCATCAACATCCATGCAAGCAGCTATAGTGTTCAGTGGTTGCTTAGGTGCCCAATAACTGAAGTAGAAACAATGAAGATGATCAATCTACTAGTCCTAGCTGACTCCTACAATGTCTGATGCTCAAGAATAATTGTTTTACAATTGTACAAACCCAAACACCTCCAATAAAGAACATTTACAAAAGGTAAGCAATCCTTTATATTCTCTATTTATTCAATAATATGTCCCATGAATCTCATAGTAGATAGGGCATCCAACATCTAAATATAAAGTGCTTTTCAAATTCCATCTCTTGGAGAGCACAAAGGAAACAAATGCTATCACCACCAAGAATTTGATGTTTTGTCTCAATGTTAAAACAGTGAGAGTGTACCCTCAATTGACCAAAAAGGATACTAGAGGCATGTGTCCAATGACACTGGAAATAATTACTATGAGGATGGGCAATGATACCAGCATCCACCTGCAAGAAATACTCAACATAAAAGACTATCTTATAATAGAGATGTTGGAGAAAAATCCCACCCCTGATAGGATATTTACTTTTCTAATTTTCGTGTCTTTGATTTGGATTTTATGTTTTTTGATATATTTACAATGTTTGATACAGCAATATAATGCAGCAAAATAGAAGATATTGCAATAATTATTTCAACTCAAAAAAACTGGACATAACATAGGGAATATACAGCTGAAAATTCCAGATTTTTACATCAGCTTGGATACTCAGTATTTTCAAAAAATATCGACAACCCAGTTCATAAAATATCCCGTATTATCTAAAACAATAATACCCAGAAAATTTAGGAGTTACAATTTATGAACTTGTAGGTAAGATATGCCTTGAAACCCTCTGCCATACATGGTTCCAGAATGAAGTATAAAGTTTGCAGCAATCATACAGTAGAAAGAATATCATCAAACCCCATCCAATATATGGCAGCAATGAAATCATCAAACCCTTGAAATTTTCTGTAGATTCTCACTTCCAATCTGCACACTAATGATTCCCACGTGCCAATGAACAAGGCACAACCAGCAATAAAGATATTTAATAATGCTTATCTTCAATAACTTATGATCTGCTCTAAATACCCTTGAAATACTTTGAGATAATCAACTCAGATTTGCATAAACTCCATTGATGCTCAGATGTAACCTCCGTATGAAGCCACCAACACAATCGAAGAGAGGCCACGTTCTCCAAGATTGAAATTACAGCAAAACCCTAGCTTTCTTCTTCAAAGCAAAAGCTTCTTCAGAATAGACAAATGTTGAAATGATTCGAAAATCCATGAAATGAAATCCAAATCCCCTTTTATAATGTATAATTTGCATTTGTCTTCATCTCCTTTAATTTACTATAATTTCATTTCTTTTTCCCTCCTTTTGGTACACAACATTAAAATATAAACTATACTTTATTAAACACTTATACCTCCCCTTTAAATAACACTTTATCACTTATTAAAAAGTAGTATACTTTTAAAACATTTAAATCTCCCTTTTAAATAAAATCCACTTAATTTATCAATGATATGCACTAAATAATTAATTATTATTAAAGTATTTAATAATAATTATAACATTATAACTCCATCATTAATCATTATTTCTCAATTCCGACTAAACTTAGGAATTAACCAATATATCCATTGTACATTCAACTACCTTACTAAAAATAGTAAAGGTCCCTCTCCAACAACCACTAACTTACTATAAATAGTAAGTCCCTCAAAATGGAACCAGAAACCTCTTGATAGCCTAGCCTCAGAATATACCAACAATCTAGAGAGAAAAACACTGCCATCTGAACTAGACCCTCTAATCCACCATACTAGCCTATGAAGGTCAAAAGATAGGCTAATCCTTCGAACTCTGATGCTCACGAAAATGGGAACATTACATGAAACACAAGCAACCTAAACATAAGTCAATAACTATCATTCATAATAGCTCTTTTAATTATTTTGCTCCCAAGTAGAAGGCAAGCAGGGACATCCAAAAAGCCTACCTATAAAAATGCTAATGGAATAGAAAAACAAAAAAATCTGTAAGTATGAACATTAGCATCATCCAAATAAATGGAGCGGAGGAAACCGCTTGACTAATCAAAATGATAAAAAGGAGTATCTCTCACAACCTAATATAAAATCACCCACAGATAATGTTCATCTGTTACAGTGGTCATTATACAGAAATTAGGCAAATTGATGTCTCTACTAATAACATTATATTTAGTACAAATTTCATTGTCAATAAAAATGGAACTATTGTTTGTGTAATCAGATTTTGGGTCTCAATTCTATGTAACTGACACTAACACAAAAGCAGACAGAGAGGACTAGGGTAATGTGCAGAATTTACAAGTGTTAAAGAATGATAAGACGGTTGAAATGCATTGGTTGAGGTTGCTGGCATGTCTGACTAATAGGTTGTTCCTATAAAGTACTGACTTGAGTGCTACTAATTGTAGAGTCAAAAATATCACTCTCATCACCCTTAGTGGCAATTGCAACATGTGGCGCCTCCCCCACGCTGCTTGGAGGACAAGTTCGCCAACTTGTCCTTTTGTCCACCGAAGAAGTCCATGTCGGCTTCCCTCGAGGCGAGCCAGCAGGTGGCCGTTGGGACATTACAACCCGCACCAAGAAGGAATCGTAACGCCTCCTTGCACGGCCAATGACATTCAAACTCGTCCCTTAGCCTATATCCAGGGTTTTGGGACATTTCCAGGGGATCTTTTGGCAGATTGGAGACTTGTTCTTGGAAATTGAAGCTCTTGGAGACACCACCACCATTGTTGCAACATCGTTGAGCTACCAAGTTTACCAAGCATACCAACACTTGCCAAGCACTAGGGGAGTAATCTAAATCTATCTTGCATTTCCAATATCTCGTTTATTTTCCAATTGCTAAATAGCATAGCATTGTCTTTGTATTTGTCTTTGCATTCTTCTTTATCAACTTCTTCATCATCTTCCTTTCCCATGGCTTTTTGGGTTGTCCGTGGAGGTGGAAACACCAAAACGGGGGTATGACTTTGGCAAGATGATAGTTGCAGCTGATCTTGATGTTGCTTTGACACTTTTAAGTCTTCATCGCAACATACCAGGTTGTTCTTCAATGTCAAACTTACCATTATCTTCCGCTCCAAAGAAGATGAAATACAAAATTGATAAGGACCAGAATGATATTTACCATTATCTTCCACCCAAAACACAACCCCTAGCATTTTCTCTCTTGCATGTGTGTAGGGATCACGTTGCAGGATTGAGTGTCATATTGCGGAAGGAAACATCACAGCAAGCATCTTGGTGAGTTCGTTCCTAACTTCCTCTTCTATTTAGCTATTCTTTTTCATAGTTAATATTTTGTACATTGCATTCTGTCTATTTAGTTAGCATACGTTGAGTTCTTCATTTTGTCTGTACGAACTGGACGTCTTTGTCTAGCTTTGTACTCTGTCTGACCTAGACACTAGTGCATTGCACTGCAGTCTGCTAACCACGTTGCAGTCTTGAACCCGCACTATCGTCTTGACCACAGAGCCTTGCAGAGTTCGCCAAAGGTCTGTCTCGATTCCCCGACAGGTCCAGAACATTTTGTTATCCCCTGGCCTAGCCTTGCGCCAATTCGCAGAGGTATCAGAAGGACCATTCGCTCTCCGAGGACTCATCATTCTCGGGGTGTCAAATTCCCTCTATTACATTTGGGTGAACCCGGCATGAAGGGGGATTCGTGTGTGTTTGCTTTTCCTAGTATAGCTTAGTTGCTTTATTTCATTTCCTTTTCCAGTTTAGTATAGTTGTTTTACTTTTCATCACATTCATTTAAAAACTTCAAAATTTTTAAAAAAAAAAAAATTTAAAAAGAACAAAACAAAAACCGAAAACAACAAACACCTTTTCCCCTTTCACGTTTTTATCTTAAACACATCAAAACAAAACAGTTCTACATCTTTTTCCAAAGACTTGCACAGGTGTCCCTGTTTCATGATTTGGTTGTCGATCAACTTATGAGCTTTACGACCCAGACTGTCATAGGAGCCGTAGTCAGGTGGTCATCCAGGAGGAGCTTCCCTCCTAATCATTATAGCCCTCCACTACCCGGTGCCATGCAGGATCCTCATCCTGATAATTTGTTGGGCTCTCACCATCTAAAGCACATTCAGATTGGGGATCCCTCTTCCCCTCCTGCTATCGATCACGATTCTGCTGTCTCTATCGATTTTGAGCAGATCGATTCTTGAGAGCAGAATTTGAGAGATTTTGAGGGATTCCTGAACTGTGAGAACGTCCTCCCCCAAGCCGGGAATGTCGTCAGCACGTTGAGAGACATTTTGATATCTAACAGGAGAGGCCTGGAGATGTTGAGGGCCCTATCCATGATTGTTAAAAGCCATGTGCCCCTAGCCGAGGCACCCCCTGTGGACACCCAGTTTGATCTATTCGAGTCCCAGGTCGGTGTTAGCATCCCAGTGTTGGGAACCTGCATGGTGGATTCCACCATCCCAAGTATCAGTGCCTCCTTTGTTCCTTTAGGTTACACGGGTATGGCTAGTGACTCTACTACTATTTCCGCTGCTGCCCATATTGCAATTCTCTCTGCCAGTGCCACGTCAACCAATATGTCATCTGGCGAGGGAGGTGGTGCAACTCCACCACCTCCTCCACCTACGAACTCGGTTTTGAATACTATACTGCAGAACATGGCCCAGCTTCAGTTGTAGCTCACTTCTCCGGCTTCTGCTTCCGACCAATCATCTGCACCCGCATACTATAGGAAGAGCCCTATAAACATCGCTATCTTGAATACCATCCTTCCAACGGTCGCCGAGTCGTTGAAGTTTGATAAGTTCAGTGGCGATGGTGACCCAAACACTCACATCGATTCATTTATAAACATGTGTAGTGAGAATCACAATCTAGAATTGGTTCTCCTTAAGCTGTTTGCTCGTTCCCTCAAAGGGACTACGTTGGAGTGGTATAATTGTTTGCCTAACCACTCCATCCGCACCTTTGACCAACTAATGGATCTCTTTCTCAAGAGGTTTCAGGCTAACATAAGCAGCAAGGTCACTATATCCGACTTTGTTTATTGTAAGCAGAAACCAAATGAGAAGGTGATGGATTTTATCTCACGATATCAGGCGATCTCAACTAAGATCCCCTTTGCCCTATCGGATAATGACTTGCAGTGTATGTTCATAGGCAACCTGCAGCCGGCATTGAGGGACAAGTTGTCCCTGAATCGTTATCAAAACTTTGCCAGCATGTGCTCTGCCTTGACTGATTATCAGCACACCGTGCCAGAGTTTGGAGACTCTTCTTCGAACCCTCATGGTGGGTCCTTCCCTGGCACGTCCTCAAATGGGTTTCAGAGGAATAAAGTCGTGGCTAATATAGCGGCTACTCCTCCGATAGCTACCTCTCAATCTTCGCAAAACCGAGTCTTCACCAAATTGAACAACTCTTATTTGAGTATCATGCAGCGGTTGTTGTGAGACAACCTAAGCCTAAACCTTTGTCAAATAGCCGACCCTTACCCCGCTGGTTCGATGGGTCGAAGTATTGTCATTACCATTGTGTGCTTGGTCATGACACTGAGAGATGTTATCGTCTTAGCCACATTGTCCAAGACCACATAGGCAGTGGGGCTATCAATGTTGATGCAAGGAAACACAATTCGAACAAGTCCATGGATAAAACCAACAGTGACTTGCAAATCTATACCAACCCGTTTCCTCCGCACTCGACAAATGTGATTTCTACATCTGATCCGGCCTTGAATGGTGGTCCATATGTCAATATGGTGACCATCACCCCTATTGTCTCCTCCCCTGCCCAGAAGGGGAAGGTTTCTGACATTCTTATCTCACTCTCATCGCTCGATGCCCCATATTGCAAAGATCCTGCTCCTCTCTATATCCTTGCTCGATTGAACAGTCAAACTGTCACAGCTGTGATGGTTGACCCCTCCAGCAAAGTTGATGTCATCACGAAGGAGACACTCTTCGTGAAAGGATGGTATAGGTTGATCTATGACGAGTGTCGCACTACCTTGCGGACCCACCATGGATTCTCTATCAGCCCATTAGGCAGCATCACCTTGATGGTCATGGTAGGTCCCAAGGCGATGTCCTCGGTTTTTACTATCATCCCTGAGTCTGATCTCTTCTGAGTCAAACTCAGGATCCCGTGGTTGATCGCCATGGAGACGATTCCTTCCGTAGTTCACAAGTGCTTAAAGTTTCCTCATGAGGGCGCAGTGCATGTTGTCCAGGACATTGGCTATCGACCGTTGATTGCCCGTGGGGACTTCTCTTTGGATCACTTCTGGCCTGCCCCGATTGGGCCAATGCTTCCCCGCGGTGACCTTTTATACCATGCGTATTATAAATACAAGACGAGGGAGTCGGCTTCTACGTCGCTGCAACCTGTCATACCTTTTTCGCCTCCTACATCAACTTCTCCACCCGAGATCCCGGTCTTGGAACAGGTTGTGCCACATGTCCCTCCATCACAGGGGGCAGGAGCTAAACCCGCTCCCTCATCGAGACCTCCTCGTCTGCCTAGGACCATGCAGACCCCAGTGGTGTCCTTTGTTCCTGCGACTGCACCTAGCGCAGCCAAAGGAAAGGCACCTTCACTGTTGAAGTCCACGGCCCGCCCACCCTTCGAGCTTCCCATCATGGCCGATACCCTAGGCCATCTCGCTATGCGAAGGGGAAGCGCTCATCTCGGGTTCCTTCGTCTCCGCTTGCATCTACATCACAGACCACGCCAACGCCTCCTATCCCTCCACCCGCTCCTCGAGCAAAGCAAGGTCAGGCTCCCGTCGCTGTGCCTGTTCAGGATGTCCCTCCTGTTTCATCGGTTAGGCCTTCTCCTGTCCTTGAGCTGATCTCGGAGGCCTCTCCTATGGAGCATGATGCTCCTGATACATCTTAGAGTGTGTTTGGTGGTCCCCACCTCTGTCGGATTAGCTTCTGTACGCACGTAAACGCTTCCAATGGGCCCAGGCTCGAGCGCATGACACTGCCTTACAGTCCACTGGTGCATCCTCCAGCGCTATTGTTTCGGATCATGTTCCTTCGGTGGCTCCCGCTTCTGCATCAATTTCGGTTTCGCATCCAGTTGCTCCAGGGACCTTTCATGAACCTCCCCCTAAGCGGGTGAAGGTCTTCATCGCTCCTTCCTTGGAGCCTCCACTTATCAGTTCTCTGTCGAACACTCCGCCCTTGTCCGTGCCATCGAATATGCCGCACACGCAGGTGGTCTCCAGCACAACTTTCGTTGTTCCACCTGTTATGTCGCCCCTTCAGCATCGCATCTTTCCTAGGGTCCTTCAACCTGCAACGGTCAATAGGAGGCTCGATACTCCTATCCCGTTCAAACACAAGTTCGAGGATGGCCCTATCCCAGAGTTCCGACATTGTCGGCCAGCACAGGTATGTTCCTCATCTCTACCATTGCGTGCTTCTCTGTTTGTTGCTTCGCCTGTGTCTATGTGTGTGATCGAGAAGGCCCCGCCTTCCCCCGAATTTGTCACTACCCCTCATCGAGAGGTCAGCAATCCTATCCTTATTTCATCTCCTTCGAGCGTGTCATCTGCTTCCTCCTCTAAGGGATGCATGTTCAATTCGTTGGAGGGGATCGTGGCACTATCTTCGATCTTCACAAGATCGTTGACCCTCTCCTCCTCCGAGCTTGCGGATGTCGATCTTCATGCGGCTTCATCCCTCACTCTCGTTGCGGGTGAGGCGTCAGGGGTCGCTCTGGCTGTTGTTCCCCTCCAAGCTATTCTGCCTTCTCCCTATGACCTATCTTGGGAGGACGAGGCTCTCCTTTAGGACAATGATCTCCTCAGGGACGACCCTTAGCTTATCATATTTTTTTTCTTCTACATCTACTTGCATGTATGCGTGCATGTGTTCCCCCATGATTTCTTTATCTGTTTGTTCCCTCCCGTGGGACCCAGGTCACCCTGTAGATACCTGGATATAGGAGGTTGACTGTCTTTATCTGTTGTTCTCTCCTGCAGGAACCGAGCTACTCCATAGGTGCTCGGATATAGGGGATTTTCTGTTGTACCAATTCTTCTATCTGTATATCTATTTCCTCTGTCCATCGTATCTTTGCTTTTTCGACTTATTTTCTTTGTCTTCATGTACCTTTCTTCAGATCCAAGATCTTTGGCACTATGACGATGCACCCATCTCGCAGTGATGTCTATACTTTCGACACTGCTATGGGTTATGATGCCAAATAATTGGATCCCCATGTCTCTTGCATTGCATCTTTTGATGTTGTGGATATCTATGTGCTACTTGTTCATTGGTGGCATTCCACGGAAACATCTCGTTATGTTGACGTGTCATAACTGCTCTTCTCCTTCGAATAACATATCATTCTAAGGGAGGGGCCATCATATCATCATTTCTGTATTTGTGCCATCATATCATCATTTCTGTATTTGTGCCTTTATTTTTATGCTTTTTCATGCATTTGCTTTATCATGTGCGCCTAGGTGGGGGCCAAACCACTTGATCTTTTCTTTCCAAGATCACCTAGGTGGGGGCAAAACCACTTGATCTATTCCAAAGATTGCCTACATGGGGGCTAAACCATCTTTCCAATCTGCATCATCTTTCTTGCCTTGGTAGAGGCCAGTCTACTATGTTCCAATTCCAATTGCCCTATCGCATGGCAATCTAGCATGTCGCTACCCATGCCGGCTAACTTATCTGCCCTATCGCATGGTGATCCAATGCCTCGCTACCCATGCCGGTATATCATTTCGCCCTATCATATGGTTATCCATATCGGCGTTCCAATTTGCCCTATCATATGGCTATCCATATCGGCGTTCCAATTTGCCCTATCAAATGGTTATCCCTACCAGCATTCCAATTTTCCCTATCGTATGGTCATCCATATGGGCTTATCACGCCCTATTATATGGCTCTCGACATTGTGCATCACGCTAACCATATCAGCATATCTTGTACCAATGGCGGCCGCCCTATCTTGTATCTTTTCGTCATCAAGGACTTTCCTCCAGGGCGAGGCTTGTTCTTATTGCGCTTTGTTCCAGCTTCTTTATCATATCTTATCATCCATCAGGCTAGACTGCAGCTAGCGTGTTGTCGATGTTCCAAGTACCGATTTCTATTCAAAAATTCTAGCATCATATCGCCGGTGTCAACTTTGTCTGATCAACGAGCATCTGCTTCCCTATCACAATATTTTCTCTTCACCTTTTCTACCTTTCCTACTTTAGCTTCGCATCTCTTAACAGAGACATGCTTGCTAAAGTGGGGGCATAAAGCCTGAAACATATACTCACTACATAGATACAAGGCATGAATCATAAACACACGTAAGGCACTAAATATACACATAAAGGTATCTAAGGCAAGAAGACAATGAAGCATAAATACATGTAAGGTGCAAATACACGCAAGATATGGAACATACATAAATTTAAATTTAAGAATCACAAATTGTCACAAGGTAGGAAGCATACATTTATAACAGCAATGTTGGCTTATTTATAATTAACCCTAATTGTATGGCAGTTATGTGGTTTTGTCCCACAAGATGGCAGGATTATGCTCTGATACCAATTGTAATGTCCCCTATTTATACTCTATCAATTATCAAGCAACATCTATGTTACTACCTTAATTAAGCATAGTCAACAATACCTTGTGATATAACTTCTTAAAATCATCCCCTAATTTACAATAGTTTCGTCCCTCTTCCCAGAAGAGGGCTTGGATGTCTAGGGCACTTGAAACCAACTCTCAAGTTACCCCAGATTACTGAACTCAGTCCATTCACCCTTGGGGCATGCAGCCCAGATTTCAGGAGGAGTCTTTCACCCTTGGGGCATCCTATCAGATGGATTTACTCCACCCCTCCCTAGCAGCTCCCATCTCCCTAGGGGATTAGGAAAAATATGGAACTGATTATAGATTAGATCGGCTTTCAGGCATTTTGTTACTAGAATTATTTATTGTTATTTCACTCGTGTTATCTTAGATAATTAATTAATTGTAGTCATGTTTTGGATACCCTAATTTATTTGTCTTTGATGAATTTATGTTACTATGTATCTATTTAATTCTACTTGTTCTTCAGAATGGATTACTAATCTATTCTCTTGTGTATATATTCATATAATTGTCCTCTATATAGATATATATATTTATTTACATACATAAATAAATAAATTAATTAAAATTATATTATCAATTATAAATGTATTTAATAATTACCTGTTGTATAAATTATTAATGCCACTACTGACTTAAAATATTAGTTATTAGTATATTTGTGACTGTAAAGACAGACAGATCTGACATGTCTTCCATTATATATATAATTAAACATGACTCATACGTATTGCAGTCTATATTAACATTACTATTAAATTCTGTATAGAGACATTATCAGGCTTCATATATTAAGCATACCATTGGGAGCCAGATGGAAATAGCTGACATGCACTGACTCATCCTTTCCTTCTTTTTTTTTTCTCTATCCTTCCATGATGATTTATTGAATGCTGGCGTGTTCCACTTATACCCCTCCATTGGGTTTGTAGGGTGGTGACTTTCCTTCAGGGTTGTGGACGATGAGATTGAATGAGTCTATTGGATACCAATCGCATCCCTTCAGTATCTAACCGCCACTCTGTATAGAGACATTATCAGGCTTCATATATTAAGCATACCATTGGGAGCCAGATGGAAATAGCTGACATGCACTGACTCATCCTTTCCTTCTTTTTTTTTTCTCTATCCTTCCATGATGATTTATTGAATGCTGGCGTGTTCCACTTATACCCCTCCATTGGGTTTGTAGGGTGGTGACTTTCCTTCAGGGTTGTGGACGATGAGATTGAATGAGTCTATTGGATACCAATCGCATCCCTTCAGTATCTAACCGCCACTCTTAATTCATCCTTGTTAAGTCTTAGAATTAATCTTAATCTATTTAGGGAATATCTCTGTTAGGAAAGGCGAAGGAAGGCGATCCATAAAGCAATTATAGTTTGCTAGGCACACAGTAATAATCTCGATCTGCACACCATAATAATCACGACCTGCTCACAGTAATAATCAGGATATGTTGCTATTACTCGGGTCAATGTTAGTAACAAAGAAACGAGACTCGAGACTTGGACACGACTCGGCAAGGCCTACTCGTCTCAGGACTCGAGACTCGGAGTCGAAACTCAGCGCAGACTCGGCTGGACTCGGCAAAGTGAAAAACTCAAGAAATTTAGAGATTTTTAAAGATTTTGGACCCCAATCTATGTCTGGCCGAGTCTGGCCGAGTCCAGGCGAGTCCCAGACTCGATCGAGTCCGAGTCCGAGCCCACTGGACTTGGCCAGCATGACTCAACTCGGAAATCGCCCAAACTCGACGATTTTGGGCAATTCCCGTTTCTCTGGTTAGTAATAAGAATGTAATTTAGTGCTTGTTAAGGTTCATTTAAGAGTATTAACAGATCAAAGGATAATTGACAGTTTAGACTGGATTATATTATGTCTCCCGATGATACACAATTCGATGGTGATTATTATGTTTTCTATACTATTGAATGCTTATTCAAAATGATGTTTAATTGATTCATGATTTCTCAATCTCATGAAATTCAATGCCTTGACAGATCACCGAATATATGAAGAAATTCGTTGGTTTGGCTGAAAAGCACATCGTGGGATGACTGGGTCCTTTGTGTAACTGCTAACTTCAACTAAGACATGCAGATATCTGAATTTGTTTGTTATTTTCTTTCCTGCTTGTCTGAGTTTGATTTAGGAGAAAAGAAAATCGTGAAGTCTTTGGAAAGACAATTCTCTTTTGTTAGGTTATCTACTGTGAAGATGGGAACATGACACATTGCCAAGTTCTCATAGAGAAAACAATAGAAATTAGAATATAAATTAGTATTACCATACAATGATCCTGGACCACTTGTCCAAAAATGAAGGATTTGAACAAAGATGTCAATACTTAATGATGCTTGGGGTTCTTCCCATGGTGTGTTGGTTAACTAGTGGCGTTGTTGTTGTGGCCACCAAGGTTCAAACCCCTGCTGGGCCATTATGATCGCAGGCTTGTGCCTTCGCTGATCCAATGTGCTTGTGGGTTTGAGCCTCAGCTTTGATAAATGGGGATGAGCTCCCCCATTTATGACATCACCAGTTCATAAGTCTGGGTCAAAAGTATTTCACGTGGGGCCAGAGGGCATGTCGTGCCAACATCACCAGTCACGTTAAAATGTTTACCAGGCACTTCAAAAAAAAAAAAAAAAGTTAATGATGTTTGAAAAATAAAAAATTTCTAGTCTCAGAATTTCTACATAATTTAAGATAGATTCTGCCAACAGTATCAGCCCCGACATCTATTAATCCATATGGATAAGCATAACTATCACATGATAAATGTCATTAATACAATGTAAAGTTATGTTCTAGAAAACGATTTTTATTACATGGTAAATAAGTATTCTTATTTGCATCCAGCCACTATGTTATTGATTTTTTATGTATATAAAAATGAATGTAGCAATATGAGGCTATAGATTGGTATTGTTATCATTAACAAACATTATGCTATTTCTATCGAATAAGTAGTTAAAAAGGATGACACTCAAATAGAGATGGTGATACCAAGTATCACATGGTCCCTCATTATAACACTAAGGGGTGTGTGATCCATGAGCACCATGCAAAAAGCACTGCCAATTTATTTGGAAATCAATAATTTATTTAACATAAAAAGCCTTGGGGTGGTCAGTGCTTTACCAGCACCTGCAGGTCAAATCAAGGGTCCAAACTCAACAAGATTCGTATATTAGTTTCTATGTGCATTTTATGTAAGAGAGATGAGTATTTGGACATGTTTTCTGACAGCAATATTTCCCAGGCTTTTCAGTCATGGTTGCAAGTCAAATTGAACTATTTATTATCACCCCTCTTTCATCAAGACATTCTCTTCTGAGGAATATTAAATGATCAGAAATAGCTGTGAAACACTATGGGATACTGTTGGTGTCTGTTTTATCATCTACCAAACATTAGGATAGGATACCCGAAGGTATTATATCCTCTCCTGAAAAATCACTACTGATTCCAAGCTCTATATGTGCGAACAAGCGACTTTAGTGGAATAGCTTCTTGGGTAGTGTATGTTTGCCCTCTCGGGTAAACGGTTAAATGCAGAAAGTAAATGCACAGAACATAATGGAAATATATTAAATAACCAGCCTCTATATTAATTCCACAGTCCATGTACAATAAGTTCTTATAACATTACATCTGACACGACTAACATGATCCTACTTTGAAGAAAAGGTACACAATATATAATACCTGAAGGGGTGCGACACAACCATCGCGACTCCAACTACCTACCCGTCGGCTAACTAACTGACCACCGTAACTCATTATTACCGACGACAACATAAACATAACAACATAACATAATGATTATTCCCGGCAACATCATCCCCCCCAAGAAAAGAAGTCGACTCAGACGACTTAATACAAAATAGAGATGAACGGCAGAAACTACTGACGCCAGTCGGGCCCGGATCTTATACACTTCCTGCGTCCTCGCCTGAAAACCCTTTTCTGCTACCATCCGATGCTCAAGTGCGGATTTCACCAATATTGATTCCTTTGCCATCACGGTCCTCCTGTGCCTAACCCAAACTTGTCTGCAAAACACGTTTTTCAGTCTCAGCTTCCACCAACTGCTACTCAAATGATATTGTCTCCCTAGCCAATTTGTCCTCGATAGCCACCCGTGCTGCTCTCCCAGCATCCAACTCCTGGGTACGCTGAACTAAGTCTCACGCGACTATTGCCTCCAACCTGGTGGTCAACTCCTCCCGAGCCCTCTGTGCATCCACCAAGGCAACCTCACGTCCAGCCGAGACATACTCCGAGTTCCTCAAAGCGTACCTATCCTGCCTGGAGGTGGCCACAATCCGCTGGCACAAATGCTAGGAGACACCTCAAATCCTCCATCACACTCCCCAAAGGCCAAAAACTGAACTGAATAACTCCCTAGTGTCATACAACTGCGCGGACCTGCAATGCCTTCCCTCAAACTCTGTTTGTTCCCAACCTCCAAATCCGTCTCCCTCTACAGCTTATGGCTTCCCCACCAATGCTTAGCTGCAGGCTTCTTTCTCACAGTACAGACAACCACAACACTTCCTGTGGTCTTCTGTAGCTCAAAATAAACTGGGGGTCTGGGGGCAACGCCCCCAGCGGGGTCGAGGGGCAGCGCCCCTCGCGGGGTCGCCGTTGGTGTTACCACCGCACGGTGGTGACCATCGGTGTTGCCACCGCTGGGGTGGCCCACCGCACGGTGGTCACCGTCGTACGGTGGTCCGTTCCTTTTTTATAATTTTTCTCTTTTTTTTTTTACTTTTTTTTTTTAATAATTTTTTGACCGTACGGTCGCTGTCGTACGACCGTACGGTTTTTTTCATTTTTTAATAATTTTTGACCGTACGGTCGCCTGTCATACAACTGTACGTTTTTTGTTTTTTTTTTCTCATCTCCTAATTTAGTTGTCTTAGAGAGTCGTCTGCTCGGGTCCCCTGTCTTTGGGATTGCCCTTCATCCTTCTCGGTTTTCCTCGCCCGAGAGTCGCCTGCTGTGGTCTTGTGCCTCTTGAGTCGCCTGCCTGGCCTCTCAAGTCCCCTTCCATCCTCTCGGGTGTCCATCCGGCCTCTCAGGTTCCCTGCGCGCTTCGCGTGGTAGGGTTTCAATTTGGACCTATTGGTGGCAAGTTTATTTTCCATGGCCATCCGAAGACCTGGAACCACAAATTCTACAGGGACCACAGTCTCCTTCCCGTACATAAGAAGAAGAAGGATAATAAAGATTTTGAAGGCAGCGGCCTTCCACACAGGGTTCCAATCGTTGCCGACACTCTTCGGATTATTTACATCGCCAGGGTTTGGGGCGTCTCCCTTCCAATATTCTCTGTATTCCGGCAGGTACACCTCTGTTGGTTGCTCTGGTTCCTCTACTTCAAGCCTGTAGCTTTGGAACATTTCGTAATCCTCCATTTGCCAGTGGAAGAGCCCGTTAAGTGAGCATACCTCATCTTTAGAACATCCCTCCAATTCGAGCACCCCTTCACTGTTCGGCTCCATCGCGTTCTTGCCCTTGCTTTCATCGGGACCCCCTTCCCCTTTATTAGAGTCCTCTGAGTCCGAGTCAGAAGGGGCGAGCTCTTCGCCAACATCTTGGGTGTGTAGGTCAATGGTATATTTCCGCCCTCCCTTCTCCATGGAAAGTGTATTTTTCTTCCAGTTGTGGTTTACCCTCGCATTGATCAACCACGCTCTCCCCAGGATGGCGTCATAGCCTTTCTTCTTCGAGGGAATAACCACGAAATCTAACAAGAATGGTTGCGTACCAATTGTCACTTGTTGGGCCATCAACAGGCCGAGTGGCTTAATGTCGTGTTGGTCCGCTCCCACCAGGTTGAATGTGGGTGGCCACAGGGTGGGCTTCCCCAGCCGCTTCCATGTTTCTTCTGGTAGTATATTCATCCCAGATCCCCCGTCTACAATGGTGTCCTTCAGAATGGTCCCACGGATACCCATTTCTACCACAGCTGGGTGTCTACCACTGCTCAAGGCTAGTAACATCGGGTCAGTCGAAGGGCTAACGGAAACCTCCACCTGTGGTGTACTCTTCGAAGCGGTGGCGGGAACCCCTACGTGTGATGCACTCGACACTGCGGTGCTTTGCACATTGGTGAGGATGGCAGTCCTCAATTGTGGCATAGAGTGTAGAAGGTCTTTTACCTTTATCGGCACCTCTATCTGCAAGATTTGCCCAATGATGTTATTTTCCGCTTCCGTACGGGATGATGTACTCGCCACCTCGTTGTCCCGTCGTTCGGTCGTCATCTCACGTTCAATATTGGCCTTTGCCTCCCGTAATCTCTCCTTCTCCGTACGGGGGTCGAGATAAGTGGCTTTTTCGTCTGGGTGCGGGTGATCGCCAATACTTCTTTCTCACCAGTCTTCTTAGCCTTCTCAATGTTGAGGAGATTAACCCCTGCCTACGGGCAATTTGCGTCCTCATGGTCGCCTGGCCCACACCAACGGCAGAGGTGCTGAGGGGTGGCTTCCTTCGTGCAATCACGGGCGAAGTGCCCCCACTGATTACAGGCCCTACATTGGATAATTGGCCAGCCCTTGGCATCATATTGGATACGGCTTCCGTTATTGTTATTGTTGCTAATCCTTCCGCTGCCGCGTCTGTTGTCTCGGTATCCTCCAAATGATGTCGTTGTGTTAGTATGTTGGCCGGTACCCGCTAGTGCGGATGTTGTGGCCTGCTCCGTGAACAGCACCTGGCTCATTTGCGTACTTTGGGTTTTCATGTTGTATGGGCACTCCTTGGTGGAGTGTCCCATCACTTGGCAAATCTCGCAGAATGCCTTGTTTTGGCAAGTACCCTTTGTGTACCCTTCCTCTTTGCACTCAGTGCACCATATGTCCCCTTCGTTCCGACCAGTGCTTCTCATTATTTTGAATTCTTTTCTCATTCGCTCCATGTCTTTCTGGAGTGCTTGCACCCGTTTGCCAACCTCGTCATCGCTGCTGCTTTCCTGTGAAGAGTCATCATCCTCGAATGAGGATTTATTACTTTTCTTCTTCTTTGATGTTTTGTGTTCGCTCTCCAGGTCCATCGCCCTATTATAAGCGTCGTCATATGACGTCGGGGGTACAATTTTCATCTTCCTCCGTAGGGAGGATTTCAACCCTTCAACGAACCATCGTTTCTTCAATCCATCTGCGGGTTGCCTTTCCATTTTACCCAAGAGTTCTTTCAGCCTCCGACTGTATGCCCATACTGTCTCCCTGGTACCTTGTTTGGTACTGTATATCTCCGTTACAATTTCATTGTCATCACGGAGCAACCGAAACTCCCCCGTGAATTCCTTCTGTAGATTGGCCCACGTGGCCACTTTTTGCTTGTCCACATCGAAGTACCAATCTATGGCAACTCCTCGTAACGTGGCTGGGAACTGCTGTACCCAATCATCCTGGTCTGTTACTCTGTTGGCGGACCAAATGGTTTCACATGTACGGCAGTGCCGTAAGGGGTCTTCCTTGCCCTCCCCTATGAACTTTGGCAATTTTTGTTTACTCGCCATCCCACCGCTGGGTCTCGCTCCTCTAATTCCTTGTGTGCTTGTACCTGGCGATCCTCCGCCTCCTGCAACTAAACCTCCACTCGTGGGTCCTCCAGAAAAAGTTGCTGACACCGAACCAAACAAATTGCCTCCCGTACGATACCCTTGTGCTCCCTCGGCACCTTCGATCGTACCGTCACATTCCGGTGTCTCCCTCCAGTTGTCCTCTGAAATGGACAAACTCTTTAGCACGTCTTTGGTAGCGTCGATCAAGCTTAGACTTCGCCTTGTTTGTTCCACCAACTCTTCGCGGCTTCTTACCCTACGATGGTATTCTGGCGAACTGTAGAGTTCTCCTTCGGCACCCTCCGTGACTCCTTCTGGCAGCCCTACAACAGTGTAGACAGTGTAGTTCTCTCCGTCTATCTCTGCCTCCGCAACCTCCGTGACACCTCCTAGGTTCCCTTCGGGCAACCCCTCGGCCGGTCGTCCCTCGACAAGTTGCCTTAGCCTACGCCTTCGTTCTATCTGTTGTTTGAGATTCAACGCGGTTTGTGCCACTTCCCATTCGTCACTCTGTATCTTTTTATTTGTCCTTATTTAGTCTATTGGGCATAAGTCACTTCCATACACAGCAACCACACGCCATGTACACAAAAAAACTTTTATTATTTTTATTTTTTATTTCGCCTTTTGGCCACAATTTATATCAGCAGTGTGTTGGGATTATTACAAGGTTCCATTTCCTCCTGGCCTAGCGCCATCTCGTTCCGTTTCCCGTCGGCTGTTCTCTTCGTAGCGTTGCAGGATTTGTTGTCGTCGCTCTTCCTGGGCAATCTCCTCCAGGCGGGCCTGTTGTGCCAGCGATGCCTGTGCAAGCAACCGGAGGAGGTGGTTCATCAACCGGTTTACTGCCGGGCTAACCTCCAGCACTGTCCACACGGCACTTGGTGGGATTTCTGCCTCCGCCGCCTCTCGTCGGACGTAGGTCTGAATGGCTACCTGGAGCAAAATTGAAAATTCTCGCGTTGCCGTGTCTTCTCCTGTGTAAAGTTCTGTCCGCGCGTCGTCGGCCTCCGGGTTTACTTCACCAACGGGTAGGCCCATTGTGTCTGTGCGCCATCCGTGTCTTCTGTTCCCGAGTTCGTCTAGGCAGCGGCACCAAATGTTTGCCCTCTCGGGTAAACGGTTAAATGCAGAAAGTAAATGCACAGAACATAATGGAAATATATTAAATAACCAGCCTCTATATTAATTCCACAGTCCATGTACAATAAGTGCTTATAACATTACATCTGACACGACTAACATGATCCTACTTCGAAGAAAAGGTACACAATATATAATACCCGAAGGGGTGCGACACAACCATCGCGACTCCAACTACCTACCCGTCGGCTAACTAACTGACCACCGTAACTCATTATTACCGACGACAACATAAACATAACAACATAACATAATGATTATTCCCGGCAACAGTGTATGCTGAAATTTCAAGGGGGACTTACGTTTGACAAGTATCTTGAACTGCTGAACTTAGATGGATTTAGCAATTTTAGGCTCTTCTTTTTTTTGGGAATTTTCCAGGATTTAGACTTTCAAAAGAAAGGGAAAAAGAGATAGGGTTTAGGAAGGCTAATCTAATCCTACGAACTCTGGAGACGGTATCAACTAGGTGTTCTCGAGGAACCAAATCTTGCTTCGCCACACTAGGGACAACTACACAAGGCCAGTGCAATCTTCAATGGGTTGTGCTTATGATCGAGATGTTGGGATGCACAGGGGATGGGCTCAGACTAACTTTGCACGGTGAGATGGAAATCATCCATACACCAAAAGTAAGAGCGGAGATACACCATCAATTGACACTTATCAAATCCTTCATTCGAATTAACAACAATGAAAGCAAATCTAAGTTAATTTTAACTAAGTGTTGAGGCAATTGAAACCATGCAAATCATTCAAATAATAGAGATTACAAAGCAGCGCACATGCAATATATTATCTAGAAATGACCTTAAGCAACAATACATCAAAAACCTCACACTCGCCAAATGAGGGGAGGCAACCTTATATAGCTTCAAGAATAAATGAACAGCCGAGATCAAACAGTGATCAAGGGCCCAAATTGAAAGCTATAAACCCTAATTAGGGTTTCCCAAAACTAACTACCCTCAACCAATTACACTTGGGACACTTGTCCTTCTTGCTAAATATGAACCATCAATGAAAATAGAAGGTTGTTGCATTGTGAAGTGTGCCCTTCTAGAAGCTTCTGGATAAGTCAGGTTCATCGAATCTAGACATGCTAACTTGGAGCGATCTGATTGGTTGGAAGATGACGAGGCGCCACCTCAACGTGTTGAATGTCTTCCTTGAATTTTCCAATTTGTGTCAAGAAATTGTCTAAGAATGGAAATTTGATTCCTTCTTGTCACCATTTGATTCTGCTTGGGAGCTTGTATTTTTCAATTCCTTCCGAAGATGAAATCCTTCAAGAAGTTGGAAGTTTATTTAACTTTCCCATATTTTCACCAAGTCTGAGAACTTTTCTTTCTCTATGCCTTGAGATTCTTTCAAGTGCCTCGAATTTGGAGAAGAAATTTCTTCGCAAAGTATTTCTCATACTTAGCCAAATTTTGTCCCTCTCTATGCTCGGACGAACCTTGCTCGTGGTCCCGTTTTCAATTTTGAAATTGGCTCGAAACTCCATTTGTGTTTTTTGTGATGATCCTGCCTTCAGTTGCCAATTTATGTTGTGTGGGAGGAGGGTTAAAAAGCTCTGGGTAACCCCTTGCAAATATGAAATGATGGGATCAAGTTGTTCAGGCATTCGCTATGATCATGTCCTTCTTCTCGATACCCTGACATGCCTTCAACATTTCCCATACTTAGCCAAATTTTGGCTATCTTCATGCCCGGATGAACCTGGCCTGTGAACTCCAACTGCGATCTCTATGATGATCCCGCTTCTATTTCCTCTTGCGACCTGTAAAACCAAAGGAAAATAAGTTAGAAATCTATCTTGGATTAAAGAAAATCGAGGCTGCGAATGGCTAAGTGTTTGGAAAATTTCACTTCATTTTCATACTTAGCCATAAAAACTGAAATTTCATCCTCAAAACCCTTCAATCTTCAAGGGTGGTTGTGATCATAAATCAACACCAAGTGTTATAACTCCGAAAATTTCTTATACTTAGCCAAAAAAAAAAAAAAAAAGGATTTTCATTCTCTAGAAATTCGAATAAGTTTACTAAAAATCATTTCTTAAACTCAGAAAAATACTTAGAAAATTCATAAATCTGCGTCATGAATTCGATTTCACCTTTGAATGGATGGAAGTAAGGCTGGATTTTCTCAAGAACACTCAGGAAATTCAAGAACGATTCTATAACTCTTCCTTATGCTGGTTGTCTTTCTCAAAAAAATCTATGAAACTTTTGTCAAAAAAGTTTATCCAACCTCCAACACTGTTCAAAACTTTCTCCAAATGATCTTCAAACAGAAAATACTTTACTAAGCTCTCATTAGTAACTCGAACTTCTTCGTGTAGAAATGAAGTTTACAACTAAGTATTTGTAAATAAAGTTAAATCCTCAATCAGAAACCCTTAAAATCTTCCAACTCATGTTTCCAATTTTAACTTCATTCTTTAGGAAAGTGTTGTCATGTTTCCAAATACGAAGAAAATATATTCCAAAAGTTTCCAATTTGGCTATAAGTTCGAAATATTTATTAATCTTCCAATATTCTCCTTTTGAAAACTTTCTATTTTGGATTTAAGTTCGCAATCTTGAAGGATTTTCATGACATCATTTTGTATTTTCGTTGATTCTGTTTGACTTTTATGTGTAGGTGGACTTTTTGGAAGTTTATCTTCATCTTCTTCAAGTTTTGGCGGACTTTGCTTACCTCTCCAAGGTATGGCGGAGTTTAGAGGGCCTTCCCCTATCATACTTAGCATCTACTTCCTTGGGCGGAGTTTTGAAGGGTCCCTTCAACATGGAGGGCGGACTTTGAGCAAAGCTCAATCAAGGCGAATTTTTAGCTAAGGCATAGGGCGGACTTTGGAACACACCCCCTAGGCGGACTTCTAAGACATCTCCAACATGGGCGGACTTCTAGACCTTTGCATCATTTTGCTAGGGTAGGGCGAAGTTTTGATGGGTCTCCAACATAGGGCGGACTTTGGACTTCACCCCTTGGGCACCCCACACACATGGCGGACTTTAGAGTGTTGGCCATCATGGCCTCTTCCAAAACATGGCGGACTTTGAAGGGTTGGCCACCAACATGGAAGGATAGGGCGGAGTTTCAAGGCCATTCACTCAACAACACCTTGGGCAGAGTTTTGGATGACCAGCACCATGGGCGGAGTTTTGGTGAGTCCCCTTAGGCATGGCGGACTTTGGTGGCACCTCCTACATGGCTCTCTAACCTTTGGCGGACTTTAGACTTGGCTCCATCAAGGCGAAATTTTGGCTCAGGCATGGGGCGGACTTTAGACATTGCTCCTTCATGGCCTCCATCAAGGTGTAAATTTGACTAAGGCATGGGGCGGACTTTAGACATTGCTCCTTCATGGCCTCCATCAAGGTGTAAATTTGACTAAGGCATGGGGCGGACTTTGAAGTTAGCTCCCACATGACCTCTCTTCTTGGGCGGACTTTGGTGAGTGTTCCTTCATGGCCTCCATCAAGGTGTAAATTTGACTAAGGCATGGGGCGGACTTTGAAGGTCCCTCCTCATGACTCTCCTAAGGCATGGCGGACTTTGAAGTTAGCTCCCAACTTGGGCGGACTTTGAGGCGCTTTCCACCTTGGGCGGACTTTGAGGCGCTCTCCACATGCTTGGGCGGACTTTGAAGAGTGCTCCCACATGCTTGGGCGGACTTTGAGGCGCTCTCCACCTTGGGCGGACTTTGAGGCGCTCTCCACATGCTTGGGCGGACTTTGAAGAGTGCTCCCACATGACCTCCCAACCCATGGCGGATTTTGAAGGTCTCTCAAGAGGGCGGACTATATATGAAATATAACATTTAAGTATAAGTTTATACTTTAAGTTATATTTCATATATATTGTCAGGATGTTTGAGAGTGGTTTCGGGCCTCTAGGACTAATAATGCGAAATCTAGTTTTTGGAGGATTCTCCAATTTTCCAGACTTAGTCAAATTTCAGGATCAGGATGATTTTTCGAGCTGATTATCCTTTGAAGGTGCCATGACCCCCTAAAATATAGGAACTTAGCTTTTTGGATCAAAACTTAAAAATTTTGGATCGCGGTCAAAGTAGGTCAGTGGTGCAAGTGTAAACCCTAGGTTTGCATCCCGAAAAGCAAAAAGCCTAAAATCTAGGGATTTAGCTTTTTTAGGTCAAAACTTGGAATTTTCGAGTTCCGGTCGAAGCAGGTCAGTGGTACAAGTGTAAACCCTAGGTTTGCATCCCGAAAAAGCAAAAAAGCCTAAAATCTAGGGATTTAGCTTTTTTAGATCAAAACTTGGAATTTTCGAGTTCCGGTCGAAGCAGGTCAGTGGTACAAGTGTAAACCCTAGGTTTGCATCCCGAAAAAGCAAAAAAGCCTAAAATCTAGGGATTTAGCTTTTTTAGATCAAAACTTGGAATTTTCGAGTTTCGGTCGAAGCATGTCAGTGGTGCAAGTGTAAACCTTAGGTTCCCATTCCGAAAAAGCAAAAAGTAGACATCCCTAAAAAATAGGGAAAACTTTCTAAAAATAGCCATACCGGGGATTGGGCTAAAAAGGCCAAAAACGAAACTTCCTAAAAAATAGGAAAAAGCAAAAAAGCAAACTTTCTAAAAATAGAAAGTTGTCCAAATTCGTCCAAATCAATTGTGATCTTCGTCCTTTGGCCTCTCTAAGCACTCTGGTGGTGTTCGCATTTCTGAATCACATAACTTGCAAAAACTAACTTTCAATCGTCAGGCCTGAAATGCTCTGAACTAGACAAGGCTTGGTGAAACTGCAGCAAAAGGTCATAGGACACTAACAAAACCCTAGAAAGCAGGAAAAGAGAGGGTCCCCATTTGCAATGGGGCGATGTGTGAAAAAGGTCACAACAGATACAATATTAAATTCTATCATTCATTCCTTCAGATGACAAGAAGAAAAATACCCCTTTATTAGAAAGAGAGCTTACTCAGCTTAAGTGTTCACTATTTTTTACCAAGGTTTGACATGCAATTGAAGCCAAATTACCTTTTCTAAGCAAGATTTTCATAATTATGAAAACTTTTTGTGGTCACTATTTTTTAGCAGAGTTTAACATGCAATTGAAGCCAAATTACTTTTTCTAAGCAAATTTCTCCTAATTATGTAGACTTTGTCTCGTAGGGAGACATTTTCCATGTAACTCTTTTGTCCAGCAAATGCTTCTATCATGTTTTCTGCCCTGATATATCATTTGTTCCAAAAAAACAGGAACAACAATAAACACATTTTTCAAATAATTTGATATAGATTGAACATTTCCTAATGAAGATATGAAAAAGTTGAAAGAAATAATTATGCTAGTCTAAGAATTTTTCTATAGGAAAGAAAAAGAAATGAATGAACCCAAGTGGCAAGGAATGATACATATATTTTTTACTACTACCATTTAAAGTTGCCCATGTTGCAATAAACAAAGTGGAGTCAACCAGAGGATTTCTTATATTACCTTATAGGAAAGAGGATCAAATATCGAACAAATAATCCTAGGCACCAAAGAGGAAATAAATAAAGGTTCCAGTTCCATGGCTCTGGAGGATTTGACTTGAAGCAACGTGTAAAAGAATCCTGCAAATCATACAGAAAAGATAATAAACATATTTATGCAAAACAAAGTCAATTCGATTGCAAAAAGGAGGAAATATCATTTTACCTTGAAAACAAAAATTAAAGCACAGTAAATAAAGCAGTTTTGTACTGGCTTTTAGTCACAAATTGGGATCCATAAAGGTCCATAGATGGTTAAGAGCTAGGATGCAGCAGTATCTGGACATTTAGATTTACTAGCTCAAAATCCCAGCTTGTAGCAGGAATTTTTCCATAAGAGTTCCCAAAATGAAATTTATGTAACTTAGAACAGGTACATTGATCTTCTTGAAGAGAAAATTCCAGTGTTCCCTGGAGACATATTCCCAGCATTTTGCAGGTTCCTGGGGACAGCAGGACTGGGACATACCATTTTCATGATCTACTCATACTCCCTAACAAGCATTAAAAATGCATTCAGTTTGCATTAATCGCTTGTCATTTTACTACATTCCATATTGTTTTTGGTGCATTTTAGCTATTCGAAAGGATTTGGAAAATCTCGCAAGTAGGCTAAGTTGAGACTAAATATTTAGATATCAATGTGTTCATTCCTTGTTAGCAGATCTGCATTTCCTATATTCTAGGTCAGAAGCAAAAATATTTGTCCACCATTGTTAACTTTCAGTCCAAGTCACAAGGTTCAAATTCGAGTTTGAGTTTGAGTTTGGCAATGATAAAATTTGGATGAAGATTAGCAAGGGTAAAAAAATTCAGAAAAAAATTTCAGCATTAAATTCACCTTATATAAATTCAATTTCTTTAAAATATAAAATAAATCCAATAAATTATCAGATTAATTTAACTATTATTTTCAAAATAAGAAAGATCTTAAATTCGAATTTATTACAATTAAATATTATAAAAATTTAGTATAAATTAAATAATATTTAAATTTTTTATTAAATTCAAACTTCAAAGTCACTATTTAAATTAAAAATACAAATTTTAGAAACGTATTTTTAATTTTTTATAGAATAAAAAAACAAAACTAAAGAAAAAGCATTTGTAAGTTTATAGAATATAAATATAAAAAAAAAACATAAAAAATTTCTGAAACAATGAAAGTCTGTTCGCCCAAGAGTTGGGGACTAAGTAGAGTCACGTTTGACATGCAGCCGTGTCAAACTTGATGGGCGTCGTGAAAGTTTGTGACCTCGGAGGGACTAATATCGTGTTTCAACTTGAGCTGTGATTTAATTTGTAAGAAAACTCTATTGAAAACCCTATAAAAAAACATGCCTAATGAAAATAAAATTTAGTAAAATCAACACGTTTTTTAATGTGAATTTTAAGGAATTTTTTTATTGCTGAATATTTGGCGGATATTGAACTACAAGTTTCAAATTCGCCAAATGTTGTGACTAAGCTTTCAACAGTTATTTTCATTCAATTTACAAGCAAAGTAGTTAAGTTTCTTCTTTCCATCTTTCTTCTTGCTTTGGAACACAGCTGATCCTACACACTCACATGATTCTATCCCAACAAAATCAGCCACAAAGTGTTGGCATATTTCCCAAATCTAAGCAACCTTGGATTGGTGAAACCAACTGTTATTTGAAGTCACAACTCAAAAGGTTAGCTTTAAATTCCAATATATGGGTTGCTCAAATCACAACTCTTGACAAGCCAAAGCATTGATGAATTATTCACACCTAGGCTGACCAGAGGCACAAGCAATAACCCAACCTACTTGAACCTAATCAACCTCAATGGTAGAGTTTGTGATCAAGCATTCTACTGTATATCCAGCTTAATACAGCTTGACCTCAAGAAGCCACATGTCGGTTTTCCAAGCACACAAGGACATTACAAATGGCACTCATTGGTAATCTCATTATGATCACACTTTAAAGGTTGATATTAAAGGTTGAAAATTTTATACACCAGTGAGAATGTGCAAAATTGTGGTTTTAGCCACAGTGTGTGAGTATAAAACTCTCCTAATTTAGGGAAGGCTCCCCCTCTACTACTAGTAACACTAATCTAATTTAGGTAGGACGACATCTTATTCTCTTTCTTTAGAACAGGCGATATTCTTTCTCTTATTTCAGAAAAGAAGTTACAACAAAAACAATAAATACAGAAATGAAACCTTTTGTAGGATTTTTAGAACATAAAGGGAAGCAAAGTTTCCATGAAAGCACAAAGACTTCCGTCACTTCCTCGGGACGGGAAAATAGAAATGAAAGCTCAAAGTCTTCAACACTCCTACTGTCCTATCAACCTTCTCAAAATGATAACAATGTACAACACACAACAGCTCAAAGTCTCTATATATGATGCACTTCACCTTATAAGCACAAGTCTTAAAAATAAAAGCAGCACAAAGTCTACAAGTTATCTCCTTACTTGAGCTTTTTACACTAGCTTCAAACGTGATAAGCAACTCAAAGTCTACAAGACCAAGTCTGAAAACCAAACCTATAACTCTAAATACAATTAGCAACTCAAAGTCTGCAAGATTGAATTCAAATCCCTCTTGAACAATAGAACAAAAATCACAATCAACTCGAGAAAATGTTGTCACATAACAACTTGAATTGGCACAAAGTCTTAACACAACTTGCCTCTTTTACTGAAAACAATTTGATTTACATCTAAGCTCAAAGTCTTAGAGTGCACATACAAACTAGCAGAATTTTGTTGCATTGCCAAAAGATATCGATTACAATAGACCCCCTCAAGTATTTATAGGAGAGGAGCCTTGAGAAAAAGGTGGGAGGATCCTAACTAACTTGAGAAATTCTCTCAACCACCATGACTTATTCCAACTACAGTCCTAATTAAACTCAACTTGTAGTTGCTTTCCATGTAATTACATTTTACAAAAATGCAAATGAAAGTGACACTTGCAATTACAAAACTTGTTTTTACATGTAACTTGTCAAAACAAAATTACAAATGCATAATTGAAACTATTCTATGTGTCCGAAGCTCTAACTACATCATCATTTGTCTGTGATGATCTTCATGATGCTTCAGGATGCTAGAACCTGAAGTATTCAGGATTAGTGAAGACCTCTCGAACTAGAACGGGAATTTGCATCCTTAATGATCTTTGTGTCTTTGGCCAACAAACTTCAATCTTATCTTCTTGCTTGGGGTAGTAATGGCTTTTCAGGAGGGAAGTTATTTTCCAGGCTGAAGTAAGAAGCCTATCTCTATCTTGAGAGCATTCTATGCTCTCAATCATTCATATCACTTATCCATCTCCTTGTGTGGCTCTGTCATATTGTTGTTCTTTCTCCAATCTTGGAATCTGCTTGCAAAATAAGGCCCATGCCTTAATTTATTGATTTGGTAGGAGCCTTAAATTATTGATTTGGTAGGCCATGTGTGCAAACAGGACTGACATGGGTGAAACAAAGGGACTGCAAAAGTGGGGCCAAAGCTCAATTTCGGGTTTTGAAAACTGCATTGCATGTGTGGAAAAACAAGAGCATTGACTTGCAATTATGGAGGATGAACATGCAACTTCGTATGTGTAATGGGAAAATACAAGTTTGCACGTGTAATTGGACCCTAGAGACCCATTTTCAAGTGTTTTTTAGTGCATTTTGGACCAATTTCGGGTTTTGGGAGGCTGACTGGCAATCAAGAACTTACACTCCCCTCCTTGAAACCCGAAAAGCCATATGAGAGAGTAATAAGAGGGAATTATAACAATAAACACTCGCAGTCGGGTCTTCAGGACCCGATTGCAAGTTACATTAGCACATAACTTGAGATCCTCTACTTGGAATCGGGTTCTATGAAAGGCATAACATCTTTTAAGAACAAAATGGGTTTCAAGAAGATGAGTCGGGTTTTTGACTATATATGACACAACAATCAGCAAGAGGTATAATCGGGTTTTTGGAATTTGAGGGCAAGAAGGCAAGTTTTATACATTTTGGAACTACTTGCAATCAGGTCTCTGAGACACGACTGCAAGTGCACATGGTTTGCAAACAAAATGTAGTAAAAGAATTCCAATCGGGTCCTAAACCCCGATTGCAAGTGCATGAATATATACTTGTGATGCCATAACATATACTTGTAATTGGGTCCTAGGGATCCGATTGCAAGTGAACAAGCTTCTTCAACTTTAAAATAAAAACAAAAAGATGTGCATACACGTTTACACTTGCAATGATGTACATAAAACCCCCACTTGACTTGTAACAATGAACCAACTTGTAATCGGGTCTTGGAGACCCGACTGCAAGTAAGTGCATTTACTTGTAATGAGTTTACTAGCAGTGACACCCAAAAGTTCCCCAACTTGCAGTGACTGCTCTGAAACCCGAAATTGCACAGAAAATGGCCAAATGAAGCCAAAAACTAACCAGAACTTTCACAGAGATGGAGGATAAGCTCATCATTGATTTACCATCAAGAAATGTAGACTTTCCACCTTGGGAAGTATTCTCTAGAGCCTTAAAATCTCAAATTTCAAGCAAAAAGCTTCTACATGCAGTGACTGCTCTGAAACCCGAAATTGAAGAAAAAGCTAGGAAAATGAAGGCCAAAACTCACCAAAACTTGGACAACAATGGCAAAGACATCCCCTGATGATTTGACCCTATGAAATATGCGTTTTGCACCTCGTAAAAAATGCCTTAGAGACAAAAATGACACATTTTGAGCAAAAATTTGTAGGGGCTATCACATTTGAAAATTCAAAAATGAGGACAACATAACCCATTTACATTAGGTTCAATTTGGAACAGCCTCTTAATTCTTTCAATCTTCTGGGTGCCAAAGCCCCTTCATTAGTGGTGGTGTGACATGCCTTTCCCTAATGCTCCACCGCCTACTTAGCCTTTTGAGCATCAAGTCTCTAGCATTGTTTTATCACCTTGCGTTGTTTTTCGGTGACAAGCCCCTCACACTAGTTGGTATAAGGTGCTTTTAACCTAAGGTTCCACCAGCCCCCTTAGTCTTTTAGGAGTCAAGGCTCTCACACTATGGAGGAGATGCTTTGCCCTATGACTCCATCCAATTCTGCCCTTTAGGTGTCATAACCATCACAATCATAATGATTTGAGACACATTGCTCATGGAGGACCACCATCATTTGTATCGTCCCCAAGGGTACTATCTAGAGTAAGATTTATAAATCTGCACATTTTTTGGGCAGGATGCCCTTTCCTTAGCCTCCCATTGTCTTTTCACATCTTCTTTTCAGGTTCTATTGGATCTCTCAAATCCATCTACTTGCGTTGAGCATGGGGACAATCTAGGCCTTATTGAAGTAGTTGCCCTTACTAATCAATTAATACTTACCCCCTCTACTCCATGGTCCATAGGCTTAGGGGCATTCAAACACCTTGGCTTTTGATGTTGCCATCTCTTCCTCACCCTACTAAAGCCTTTCTTTGAAACCACATATTTCATGTCTTTATCTACCCATTGGGTGGGAGTCCCACACACTCAGTCTTATGATTTTTGATGTTGATATTCATAGATCACTAATTCCCTTACCTCAATTCTCAAAAGATTTTATGTGTTAGTTCTCAAGGCTCAATATCCACCTTTCTCCTACCATATGATCAAATTTTGCAATTTCCTTTGGTGGAAACCTAGGAAGCAATGCAACGAAGGTTTTCACCAAGTTATATCAATTTGTAAGGGTTCAATCAAAAGATACGAATTTTTCTTTCTTGCTGGAAACCGTAGGCAGGGTTTGGGACTGTTTTCACTAAAAATGCTCTAGCTTTTGCAAAACTCAATGAAATGACTCCAAATGAAAACCAAAAGTTTTGTATTTCATAGATACATCATTGTAATGTCCCCTTTTCTAGGTGACATGAGATGAATAGGGGTTCACCTACCATTCGAGTTCCCGTAGGTCAACAACATGGTTAAGGGACTCATTCTGAGGGTCATGGAGCTTTCCAGGGGCTCTGTGAGCCGTTTCGAACCTTCAGACGAGGTCTCCTATTTTTTAGGGAGAACTGGCAGTTGACTGAATGACCACCTGGGGGACCAAGGAGCAGAGCAGGATCCTTTTGAGCAGTTACAGGTGTTTGGAGAGAGGTTCCTACTTGTTAGGGAGATTCCCTACTTTTTAGGAGGTTGTGGCAGTTTCCATATTTGAGGTTCCACGAGACCATACCATGGTTTCAATTTCAGGAAGATTGGGTGTGTTTCCTAGTTTCTAGGAGCATCCCTAGATTTTAGAGATGGGACTGCCAGTTGGCCCATCTTGTCCGGCATCAGTCAAAGACAGGTGACAAAGTCAGATTCGTGTTTGGTTGGTTATTTTGGGCTATTATTGGATCTATGGAACTATTTTAATCTATGGAAATATTTTAATGTCCCCTTTTCCAAAGAAGCATTAATCGTTTGGGGAATTAATCGGGAAAACAAAAGTATAAGATTTTTTGAAAAAATCGGGAATTAATCGGCAAAAAATCGGCAAAAAAACGAACATAGTATAAAAAATAAATATATTTTTAAAATTAAATATATATTAATTATATATTAAAAATGATATAATATACATTATAAATATAAAATAAGTATTATTATATTTACATTTATTAATGGTCTATAAAGATATGAATTTTTAATTTTTAATTTTTAAATTATTTATATTTCTAATTTACAATTTTATTAAATTATATAATTATTCTATATAGTTTAATAAATGGCACACTAATATAATATATAATAATTTTAATTTACAAATTATTTTATATATATTAATTATATATTAAAAATTAAATAATATACATTATAAATTAAAAATAAATATTATTATATTTACATTTATTAATGGTCTATAAAGATGCGAAGTTTTAATTTATAATTTTTAAATTGTTTATATTTCTAATTTACAATTTTATTAAATTATATATTTATTCTATATAGTTTAATAAATGACACACTAATATAATATATAATAATTTTAATTTACAAGTTATTTTATAAATATTAATTATATATTAAAAATTAAATAATATACATTATAAATTAAAAATAAATATTATTATATTTACATTTATTAATGGTATTGGTCTATAAAGATGTTAAGTTCTAATTTATAATTTTTAAATTATTTATATTTCTAATTTACAATTTTAATATTTTATTAAATTATATAATTATTCTATATAGTTTAATAAATTACACACTAATATAATATATAATAATTTTAATTTATAGATTATTTTATATATATTAATTATATATTAAAAATTAAATAATATATATTATAAATTAAAAATAAATATTATTATATTCACATTTATTAATGGTCTATAAAGATACGAATTTTTAATTTTTAAATTTTAAATTATTTATATTTCTAATTTACAATTTTATTAAATTATATAATTATTCTATATATTTTAATAAATGACACTAATATAATGTATAATAATTTTAATTTATAAATTATTTTATAATGTTAATTATTAAATTATTTTTAATTATATATTAAACATACAGTAAACAATAATATAAATGAATGTAAGGATTGTCGATTATAATTTTTTTTATAAATACCTATATAAAGTTTATAATCCCCCAAATTAGATGTCATAGTTTTTAATTTAGAGTTCAGATTTTAATTTAAAGTTCTCAATAATATAAAGTTACCAAAAATAAGGAAACGACGAAAAGCTTATTCTCGTATTTCTCAAGCTTTATCAGTTGCAGAAACGTTATTTCCGATTTTTTATTTATAATTCCCAGGTGAAACAGCAAGACAAGGTGAGGCTCTTATTCAAAATGCAAACAAAAATATTTAAGGTTTCAATTTTCAGCGATACAGAAAGTCATTAAGGTTTTGCAGAGGTCAAAACGTCCGACAAAAAATTAAGGACAAAAATTTCGAACCCTAACTGATTCCATGCAAACTATACCCAGAATCGGTCTATTTTCACAAGTGATTTTTAGTGTGTGTCATTTTTTTAGCCGAGCAGATATTTCACAATTTTTAAACACGATTTCGCAGAGTTCTACCCTCAATTAATCGGCTAAAGTCGATGACTGATAGTCAACGATTTTTTGGCCCGACTTTGGGGAAAAAATTGGCATTTCTAACGATTCGCGATTATTCACGATTAATTGTGACTCAATGCCTACTTTTGCTTCTTTGCCCTTTTCTAGGTGACATGAGATGAGTAGGGGTTGACCTACCATTCGAGTTCCCGTAGGTCAACGACATGATTAGGGGACTCATTCTGAGGGTCATGGAGCTTTGCAGGGGCTCTGTGAGCCATTTCGAACCTTCAAACGAGGTCTCCTATTTTTTAGGGAGAACTGGCAGTTGACTGAATGACCACCTGGGGGACCAAGGAGCAGAGCACGATCCTTTCGAGCAGTTACAGGTGTTTGGAGAGAGGTTCCTACTTTTTAGGGAGATTCCCTACTTTTTAGGAGGTTGTGGCAGTTTCCATATTTGAGGTTCCACGAGACCATACCATGGTTTCAGTTTCAGGAAGATTGGGTGTGTTTCCTAGTTTCTAGGAGCATCCCTAGATTTTACGGATGGGACTGCCAGTTGGCCCATCTTGTCCGACATCAGTCACAAACAGGTGACAAAGTCAGATTCATGTTTGGTTGGTTATTTTGGGCTATTATTGGATCTATGGAAATATTTTAATATATTTAAATATTTCCTAAGTTAGCATTTAAATAAATTAAAATAAGGCTATGTATATAGCCATTTCGGACTAATAAGGGGTTTTTGGCTTCATCTGGTTTGATATGCCTATGTGTTATAGCTCGTTGGAAAGGTCTTGAACTTTGCTACATGATTCTCACCTCCCAGAGTCTTTTTGGATGCTTGAAGCTATTTATTCGCAATAAAGTGATATTTTTCTATAGTTTGACGCCATAATTAGGAAAGTGTCACTTTAATTATAAAGCGCAAGCTTTATTATTCTTTAGGGTTCGACTTGCAAAGGGAAAGGAGTTATAAGGAGATGAAAACCTAATTGATAGCATCTTTGATCATTTTGAAACTTGTGAATTTGGGAATTGCTCTGGAAGAGTGATTTTGGTATGGGATGCAAACCCCAGGTCTGAGCTTGTTGGGACGTAGCCCTCAGCAGGAGTTGATAGTGGATTTATCCAAGATTGCACAGAGATTGTCAGAGGTAGAAGACACATCTTCTTGGCCTAAAGATCCATATTGGGGGTTTCAACAGGGCGGCTGGTCTATTTCAGCTAGCACGTGATTTGCAGCAACTTCCATGCCTCCTTTGCAACCACGCCTTGTTGTATGTTGGCTTGAAGGGTTGTATTCAGCTTATTTGATCTTCCTTGTTCGTTGCCAGTAATATTCCTCCATCTGGCATCAATCCAGATTGAGAACAACTCCAAATAAATGTATGGATTCTTGCTGAATACAAAACTAGGTTATTTGCCTGGTATGATTTGCAATATTTTCAGATTGCTTAAGTGTTCTTACATATGAACATTGTTTACTGCTTAATTTCACAGTTGTCTATTTATCAATTACTTTACTTATAACATCAAAACCCAAAAAGAAACAATCCCTTTCTGCGACTTCTGTCTATTCCATAAGATCACCGGAAAATTACAAAAATATAGTATGTTTAATTAAGAATTTACAGGAGCAACAGCAAAAGGATCCATTTGGGATCTTTCAATCATCCCCATGCCTGCACTTAATGTAATGTCCCCTTTTCCACTCTAGTTTGTTTTGGGAAATGTTGGCCAATCCCAAGACCCATTGGTCAGTCAGAGGCAGAATTTGAGTTTCCTATATTCTAAGAGGATGCTTTGGCAGTTTTACAGTTCTGATTCTGGATTGCTTCTGGGTTTTTGAAAAGCTTCACAATGATGGTACATGCGTAGCAATCAGTGGAGTTTGGTAAACTTACTATTTTTAGTAAGTGGGAATGAGGACATCTCATTTTTATGGGTTTTCTGGGTTTTCAGAGAGCTTCGTGATAGTATGACATGCAAATGAATCTAAGGACTTTTTCAGACTTACTATTTTTAGTAAGTTATGATGGCTACTCAGAATGTGGGTTAAATGCATTTCGACACACTATTTTTAACAGTATGCTATTTTTGGCAGTGCTCAGTGGTCCAATTCAGAGGCTATTTATGGTAGTGCAATTTTCAGTACTCTGGCCTTCAGTTCAGTATGGCAATTGTTCAGCATATGGGAAAAGTATTTTTAATATTTTTTAATGCCCCCTTGGCCTAGGCGTATGACATGTATTTTTGGTTATGACCTAAAGGGACGACTTGAGGTGATAAAGTATTATTTTATGTCATAAGGTTGAGTGATTAATTTTTCAAGGAAAATATTTTATAAAGTGAAATATTAATAAGGCAAGATGGATACCTTATGGGAAATAAGTTAATTTTATCATATATTTCACTTATCTACCTTGGACATCACATTATATTTTATTGACATTTTTAATAAAGTATATTTGCTACCTTATGAAGGTCGATTTGGAAAAAAAGGGGAAATGAAATGCAAATTCCAAATTAATGTAAAATGATCTTGCATTGGATTTGGCATCCATTTGGGGAGAATGTGAATTTGAATTTGGAGGCACCAAGGTTATAAATAAGAGTGTTGAGCTCTTGTTTTGCCATCCATGAATATTTGTAACGAAATGCTGCCAAATTTGTGTCAGATTTGTGCTTCGAAGTTGAGAGCTTCCTAGCTTGTGCCAGTTTAGTGCTTGAGAGATAGCACCTAGCTATTGGAGAGCCTATTTTTCATCCAAAGAAATAGAATGAGCTACATTCAGATGAATTTTGTTATTGTATTTTCAGTTTTTTGAGTGTTAGTGTGATTTTGTATGTTGTTGTTTTGTCCATGGCTGAAGCAATTATTCGATCATATCTCCCTGCATTATTGTCTGATCATTCTGGGTATCGGCTCATTGGATTCCTCTCTGCTAGGTGTCCCTTTTTGTTAAGTTTCATGAATTATAGCGAAGAAATAGATTTTTAAGGCAAATGGCCCCTCTTCATGCTGGAAGTGACCTTGGGATGCGTGCATTAAATTTTGAAGGTTGTTTGGATTAGTTTGTTCGTTGAGACTTGGGCGCCCCTTTCCTAGCTCTCATTTGCCACTTATTTGGAGCTATTCGGAGATGTCTTGAAGGAGATATGGACTTCACAGTGTTGTTGGTCTGTTTTTGGTGTTGCTAGTGTGTGATTTCAGATTTGGTAAAGTGTTCTTTTTGGCTTGTGTTTTCCAATACTTTTGTTTGTAGCTTCTTGGAGTATCTTCTTGTATCTCTTAGAGATTGGAGCTTGACGTACTGACAAGTATTTTGCAGAGTTGCCATTGTAAGGCTGTATTCAGTAGTACTAAAACAGTCCATTTTATTTTTGCACTATACTTCTTGTATCACCCACTGCACAAGTGGAAGAGGCTAGCTTGCCGCCTATCTCTATTCTATTTTGTACTCTTGTCCTCCCGTTAAATAAGTCGTTGAGTGATAGTTTGTTATTTCCAGTCCTCTCATTGAATAAGTGGTTGAGTGATAGTTTGTTATTTCCAATATTCCCACTGAATAAGTGATTGAGTGATTGTCTTATTTAATTTCAATCTTCTTGGATTTGTAATTGGCTGGTTATATTGCCAAGTAGTTGTTAATTACCAAAAAAAAATTATCTCGCTGAAAAGTGGAAGTGGTTGGTCCAACCGCCAATACATATAGCTCTCAATATTGAAATGTAAAACAAATTTGAAATTTCAATTTTGAAAATAAAATTTACCATATATGAGATTTTTTAATTTAAAAATAATAAAATTTGATGTTGAATCTTGACATCATTTTGCCCTCAAGATTCAAAAGCAAATCTCACTTTGAGATGAATAGAAAAATAAATTTATTTGTTAAGCTAGGCTGATTTTATTTTTATTTTTATTTTGTGAAATGCAGTGTCAATTTCACAATGAGCTCCCAAGGCATGAGTGAGGATGAGATGGAAATCCATTCTCACAGAGAGAATGATTCAGAATTTGAACCTGAAAATGAGGGGGGTGACCATGGGGCTGATCCTGGAGCCCAATCTAGTTCTATGGCGAGTGCACCAACTAGTACAGGTTGCCCTTCAGAGTTGTTGACACCGTATGCTAAGGGTCCTTTTGATCCTAAGTCTCCTCTCAAACAGTTTGTTTCAAGTATATTGGTACAAGGCACATCAGATTCAAGTGGGGGAACAAAGAAGTGGAAGTGCAACATTTGTGACACTGAATGGTCTGGTAGCATTAGTAGGGTGAATGCACACTTTTTTTTTTGGAGAGGAAAAGGTGTGAGACATTGTAAATTTTTGGAGGAAGCTAAAAATATACTCTACAAAATTGAGTTTAACAGGCTTTGGGGGGGGGGGGGGGGGGGGGGTTCCATATGACACATATATTTCAATGCCTACTACTTTATCTGCTAGGGCAGCCCTTCAGCACAACTAGAATCCGCCACATACTTCTCATGCTTCGCAGACGGGAGGAGTGATGTTTGTATTTGCATCCACTTCTACTTCTAGTGTCGCCAAAGCAAGGAAACATAGGTTGCAGACACCACAAAGTAACCCCATTGTTGATATGTTTAATGTGCAGCTAAGAGATGAGATAGATGAATCCATTGGCAAGTTCTTCTTTGCCAATGGCATTCCATTTCATGTTACACGGTCTCCTTATTATAGGGGGATGATGGCTATGGTGGCGAAGGGAGGACCATCTTATGTGCCACCTGTGGAGACGAAAATGAGGACCTCGATCTTGGATAAATGCTATTCCAAGATCAATATTTTGATGGAGAAGATGAAGGCATGTTGGGTGGCATCGGGGTGCAGCATAGTTATGGATTGGTGGACAGACACTAGCCATCGTCCACTCATCAACATCATGGTCACATGTGCAGAGGGCCCATACTTCCTTAGAGCAATTGATTCTACAGGGCATCGTAAAGATGTTGATTTCCAGTTTTAGGTCCTCATGGAGGCTATTGAGGAGGTTGGGCCACAAAATGTGGTCCAAGTAGTGACAGATGCATTCCATGTGTGTAGAGCAGCAGGGAGACTCATTGAGGCAGCCTATAGACACATTTGGTGGACGCCGTGTTCTATGCATGCCATGAACAATGCACTCAAGGACATGGGGGAGATTGACTGGATTAGAGGAGTGGTCACCGATGCAAGAGATGTGCAGATGTTTATCTGCAACCACCACACTTCACATCAGGGGAGAAGGGTGAAGGAGATAGTGAAGAGTGATGTGTTTTGGACTGATGCGAAATACATTGTCTCCATCATTTCTCCAGTATTCCAGGTGATCAGATATGGGGATGGGGATGCACCTAACCTTGGAGAGGTGTATGAGTGCATTGACTCTATGCTTGACCAGAGGAGGGTTGTTGTGCAAGTGAAGAACCCCTCTCTAGCATTCTACAATGAGCAAATCCGGCCTATCATTCAGCGTAGATGGGACAAGTTGAACACTCCTTTGCATATGGTTGCCTTTGCCTTGAATCCTAAGTGGTACAAGGCTAGACCAGGTAGAGTGACACCAATTCAGGATGATGAGGTGAAGGCAGGTTTCTTTAGCTACGTAGAGAAGATGTTTGATTCCAAAGATGCCGGCACAATTCGCCCTGAGTGGGGAAGATTTGCCACTCTTAGAGGCTATTCAGATGCAGCAAAGATGGATATAGAAACTATGGCACATGAGGACCCACTTTTGTGGTGGAATTACCATGGCCCAAAATCTTTGACCACCACTCTAGCCATCTGTCTGCTATCCCAGGTGTGCAGTTCTTCAACTGCTGAGAGGAACTAGTCTACATATAGCTTCATCCACTCTCTTAAGAGGAACAGACTTACCTCTAAGAGAGCAGAGAAGCTTGTGGTTGTACACAGTGCTTTGCGTCTCATAGACCGCAACACACTTGTGTACAAGGAGAGTCCAGCGGCACGATGGGATGTAGAGCCAGAGGAGCCTTCACAGATTGATGAGGATGATCCTACCACTTCAGATGCAGGGCTAGTTGGTGTGAGCTTGAGCGATCTTGATCTTCAGGAGTCCAGCAGTTCCAGTGAGGAGTTCGCAAATGATTAGAGGCCTCCATTAGCTACATTTTGAGTTTTGTCATTTTGTCTGACTCTAGTCTCTTTTGTAATGCTATTGCTATTAGTATTTGTATTTGGCTACTCATTGTAATGATGAATCATGTAATCATCTTTATTATTATAGATTTTGCAATGGCATCAAATATTCATATTTTCCTTTTTCGATATAATAGAAATCTCCAATTTGACAATTTTATTTGTCAAATTTTATTTAGCAATTAGCAATTAGCATTGAAGAAATCTTGGTATTTAGATTTAGTATTTCAAATTTCCTATAGTTTCATTTGAAATGTAATTCTTATACTGTTATACTTTCATATATCTTTTCAAAACTAGTTTTTCAAGTACTATATGTATATGTATGACTATATCACCACCACCACCCCGCCACCCCCCCGTTGTCCCCAAACTTAGTCCCTTGGTCCCCCCATCCCGGAAACTCGTCCCCCCTTCCCCAACGCCTGTGGAACACTGACCTTACTATGAACATTTCTCCTCCAATCTCAAGAGCTCATACTCTTGTAGCACTTCCCAATCATTATCACCATATTGAATCATCTCCGTATAGGAAATGCTAGAATCTTCATGCAATATCTCACCCTTATGGAGTTCATCAATTCCTTCAAACATTTGTTTGATCTCCATAATCCTTGTATTAGATTGTTGTTCTTTGGATGTGCTTGCCATAGAAGACTAGATTTCTGATTTCGATGATGAAAAACATGCCAAACTCAACTCTAAACAGAGCGCATCAATCTGATTTTCTGCTTCTCAAAGGGCCACTCGAGTAGTCTCCAAGGAATCCAAATGCATCCAAATAAATTTCAGCAAGCTTGAGGAGATGATCTCAATCTGAGAGCAGATGTAAATAATCCGATTTCATTGTCACCATAGCTTCTTTGATTACCTACAGATCAGCATGAGAAGATTCTTCTTCAAAACCTTTTTGTCTTCTCTCAAGTTGAACCTTTGAAAGGTGGTCTTCAATCGACCTGTGAATGCTATCAAAATGTGTTAAAGGTGCAACAATCTTATCTTCATTGACCTTCAATTGGTTCTCCAAAATTCCAAATTAAATGACTTATAGGCCTAATGAGCAACATCTACTTCATATGACAAATTATCTGATTCATCTTGAAGAACTTGACTCTCATTGTTAACTTCCTCAATGTCATATTCTTTGCACACTTTCTGATTTGGAACTAGAGCAGCATTAGACCCAAACACAGAATCAAAACACAAGTAGGCTCAATTTTTTCCATATACTCATCATCAAACTCAACTATCTCACTAGATGATGTCATGCATTCTTCATGTTGAAGTGGTAAGACAGTGTAATAATCACACATGGAATCACCAAGAGAATTTGTCTCTTCACAAGGTTTATCAATCATAATCTTTAAAATACCCACAAGTAGACTTGTGTAACCTTAACTTGTGGCAACAAATGATTGTTTTTCCTTACAACCCATTGTGTCATTTTACCTAGAACCAAACTGTGTTAGTCCTATCTTCTTCATTGTTTTTTATTAAGGATCAAACAGGTTTTGAGGGGACCCCGAAACCCCTTACAACAAGTTTTGAAGGGACCTGAAACCCTCGGATTTTACACGGATCCGGAACCCCAAAAAGAACAGTGCCCTAAGATACAACATAGACATCCAGCAACCCATCCTCAGCCTAACAACAGAGTATAATCATTAAAGATCCAACTGAAAAAAGAAAAAGGCTGAAGCCATACACCGAAAAGCTCAGACCAACATAACCATAGGGGTTTTCTAGGCACCCTTAGCCTTAACAATGGGTTTTTGAAAGGGTCCCATAACCTTAATCTTGAGAATGAACAAAACTGAGTTCATCATACCCTCCAAGATCACCACCTCAATAGGGGATAAAGGAGAGAAATCAGTAAAAAGACTAGCCTCAGTTCCCATATAGCCAAGAGATAGGGCACCATCAGCCTCCCACCAGCACCTCCCAGCATGAACCGCACCATCTAACTCCACCTCAATAGGAGAAAGGTTATCTCTAGCACCATCCATCTCCACCTCAAAAGATGATAGGGCCACCTCTATAGGAAAAACAAGAAAAAAACCAAGATCTTGAGACAGAAGCAAAAAGGCCAGCAATGAAGAAGCAAGAAGGGGAAACCAGCAACAGGGCCAACAAAGATAGACAACCATAACAGCCCACAGGATAGGCACATCAAACAACACCAAGGGGATAAAGACACTCAAGCATCCCGTCATAGAAAACAAAATCAAAGAAGGGGTAAGACATGATAACGGCAAGAAAGAACTACATCCCCCAAAAAAAGATTAATAGCTTTGGGAGCCACGTAATGAGGGCACACAGAGAGGCAGAAAAGGCTCCCAAAAGGCACAACAAAACAGACCCCAAAAAAAAATTTCCATAGAAGCATCAAGTCCAAAATCCAGAACAAAGAACATACCCTCAAAGGGCCCAAAGAGACCCCTAAGCAACCACAAAGGGACTCAGCCCTAAAAGGGCATCCACAAAAAGAGAGGGCCAAAGGATAAGAGAAAACTCCCAACAAAAGCATCAGCCCCCACAAAGCAAAAAACCAAAGCAAAGCCCAAACCAAAGAAAGGGTCATCCAAAGGACGAAACCTACAAAGACACGATTGGACCAGAGACGACAACCCTCCGTCAAAGCTTCAAAAAGACACATAGAGCATAGAAAGCACCAGTCGTACCCAAGATTTTGAGAAAAAACGGAGGACGTCACACTCCAACAGAGGCAGTCCCAAAACATGAGATTAGCAAGGTCGCAGAGAGAAGCAAAGCAAGCTCCCCAAATTGGGCACGAGATTTGACCGAGCAGGGCGAACCACCAAACTCGAGCCAAGGAAAAACCGCTCCAACCCTATTGGTTGAAAATTTTGTACACCTGGGAGATGTACAAATTTGTGGTTTCAGCCACAACGTGTGAGTATGATACTCTCCTAATTAAGGGAAGGCTCCCCCTATCTATAAACTATTCTTAAACTAAAAATGGATGAGACAACAATCTTTCTTCTTCTTTCAAGAAAAACTATATCCTTTTATCTTCACAAAAAAGTGATAGCAATTGAAAATAACAGTAGCAACAACTTATAAAACAAAGTGAGAGAAAGGAAATGAAGTTTCCTGAAAGCACAAAGACTTTCGTCACTTCCTTCAGGACAGGATAGCAATATCAGGCTCAAAGTCTTGAATATGTGAAATCCTATGTACCCTTTTCTATATTAATGATAACAAGAACAAAGTATGGCAACACAAAGCTGAAATATCTTGCTCTTCTCTACACCACAGCAAGAACTATTGTGAGCTCAAAATCTCACAGCTATTCCTTATCACAAAATCTACTTCTAATTTCTCTCAAGAATAAGTGGACACAAAGTCCTACAGCTTTTCTCAATAGAAAATCTACTCTAACAAATATTAATCTCCAATACTTGAAACACAAAGTTCGCAAATCAAATTTGATTAAGCTCTTATAGAAATACTAGCACAAAAGATAATATTGAACACAAACTTAAAATATTTAGCACAAAGTCTCAATCCTTGAGCAATCTTCTTCTATTTCTATCAACTTCGATTTACACATAAAAAGCACAAAGTCTATATTGTTGTAAATTTAGTAGAGTTTACTTGCTTGCTTTCCAAAAGATCCATTTTACAAAAGACCCTCTCAAGTATTTATAGGAGAGGAGTCTTGAGAAAAAAGTGGGAGGATCTCAACTAACTTGACAAATTCTCTCAACCACCATGACTTATTCAACTACTAAGACTTATTCAAAATTACAAGTTCTATTCTAAATTGGCTTGTAATCAGCCAACTTGTAATTACAAAAATGCAAGTAATGACTTAGCTTGCAATTTACAAAATTGCTTTTACAAGTAAGCTTGTCAAAAAGGAAACTACAATACTGAAATTACAAATTTGAGAAAACAACTAAGTGTTGAAAAACACTTATGTTACAGCATGTTTGGCTATGAACCCTTCAAACTTCTGGATGATCATTTGCAGTTCATCAGGATTCGGTTCGTGAGTATTCTTCGCAACGATCACGGTTTTCACAATAACATCGCTGCAACGAAGGATTGTAATGTTGTTCTTCTTAAGAGAAGACAAGATTTCCTACAATAAAATTTGGTATTTCACCAAAGCTTGAATCGATACAGCTGAAAATTGTTCATTCCTCCATTCATGGTGAATCTTCATCTGTAGATCTTAGAGAACTTCTTCTTCTGGCAACAATTCTCAATCCTAATCCATAATATTACAAGAGGCTTTCTCACAATGAGAAACAACATCTTGCAAAGCTTCAGTGCGTAATTTCATGGCATCATCAATATCCTCAATGAGGGACTTGAGAACAGAACAAGGACTTTGTTCTCCAAGAGTTCTTCGAATTCTAAATACATGACTCTGGAAGGAATAATGTCATGTTCTTGAAGAACATTCAACTTTTCTTGAGGCATCTTGTGCCAAACCATCAAATGCCTTCAACTTTTTCCAGGTTTTGTTTGAAAACATCAGAGGCCTGGTTTAATTTTTCTTCAATGGTCTCCAACTTGACCATCATTTGGATCACATCTTTCAACACTTGGGTACATAAATCATGAAGCTGATCCACCCAAAAATCCAACACTTGTACCTTTCCAGTAGCTCTTTCAACTCCTTGGACTGATTCTTTTGCATTTGATGAAGTTGAAGGATTATCCCCTTCATTAGAAGACTTGCTGATCTTTTGAATTGCTGCAACAAGTTGCACATTTTCCTCTTCTAGATTATCCTTCTTTGCTAGAAGTTCATCATACCACCACACCAATGAGGCTACAGAATGTTGAGCATCATTCTTGACCACTTCATGTGTTTGTTTGCCCAACTCCACCATTGTGATCCTGTAATCAGCAACTTGCATCTCTTCATGTGGCTTGTCTACAATTGGCTCAACAATTTCAGCCACCTTAATTTTGTTACTATCTGTTGTTACCCTTGAAATCGTTTTAGCTCTTTTGGCAACCTTGGGTTTTGATTGCTTGGATGCTGGAAATCAAAGATGTCAGGAGAGATTTCTTGCTTCTTTCTTTTAGGTGTAAAAGAACTAAGCCATGGAGGTAAAGTCATCAATTCTCCTTGAGCAATAGCTAAAAGTGAGGGAGAAGCAATTTCTGTTTGAACGCCAGTCATCATCCTAGGAGAAGTTACTGTTTGAACATTAACTATAGACTGCTCATTAACCAAAGAACATGATGACTGCATCATGAACTCATCAAAAGTGGAAGCAAAAGTATCAATCTCTGACAAAGGGGCATACGCAGGATTATCCTCAAAGATATTCATCAAATTCTCGAGGATGATCAAGAGATGGCTCTACTACTGAAATCGGAATAACCCTCTGAGGAGATTCTCTTGTTGAAACGGGAACAATATGAACAATGGAAAAAGCATCCACGTGTTTGCCCTCTCGGGTGAATACTTAAAGCATAAAGTACATAATTCAGAACAATGCCATAGATATCAGACAAGTATCAGATATGTTATTCCATTCATAATTCGTGTGTTGCAAGTTACATTCCGAAGTATATAAAGATACCGAGGGGGTGCGAGTGCCAACCGTTGCACCGCAACTACCACCCCTCGGCTGCCAACTAACAAACCCAATTACGACTTAATTAACTAGTCTTATTCCCGTATACAATAATGCCGCCAACATCATTCCCCCCAAAAGAAAAGAAGTCGTCTCCGGATGACTTAATACAAAATAGAGATAACATTAAACAGAACTGCTGATGCCAGTCGAGCCCGGAACTTATACACTTGCTGCGTCCTCGCCTGAAAACCCTTTTCTGCTACCATCCGATGCTCAAGTGCAGATTTCACCATTATTGCTTCTTTTGACATCAAAGTCCTCCTGTGCCTAAACCACACTTGTCTGCAAAAGACGCGTTTCAGTCTCAGCCTCCACCAACTGCTACTCAAATGATACTGTCTCCCTAGCCAATTTGTCCTCGATAGCCACCCGCGCTGCCCTCTCGGCATCCAACTCCTAGGTACGCTGAGCTACGTCTCACGCTAGTACTGCCTCCAACCTGGTGGTCAGCTCCTCCCGAGCCCTCTCTACATCCACCAAGGCAACCTCACGTCCAGCCGAGACATACTCCAAGTTCCTCAAAGCGTACCATTCCTGCCTGGAGGTGGCCACAACCCGCTGGCACAAAGGCTAGGAGACACCTCAAATCCTCCATCACACTCCCCAAAGGCTAATAACAAAACTGAATAACTCCCTGGTGTCATACAACTGCGCGGACCTGCAATGCCTTCCCTCAAACTCTGTTTGTTCAAAACCTCCAAATCCGTCTCCCTCTACGGCTTATGGCTTCCCCGCCAATGCTTAGCTGCAGGCTTCTTTCTCACAGTACGGACAACCACAACACTTACCGTGACATCTCTAATGCCCTTCGCCCAACTCCAACAAGTGTACTGTAGCTCAAAAATAAACTGGGGTCTGGGGGCAGTGCCCCTAGCGGGGTCGAGCGGCAGCGCCCCCGCGGGGTCTGGGGCAGCGCCCCTCGCGAGGTCCGAGGGCAGCGCTCCCTGTCGCAGTACAGGTCGGGGTCGAGGGGCAGCGCTCCCCCCGCCAACACCAATTTACAACCTTCAGAACCACACGAAAGTCCCCGATGGCACCCCAGCCATACAACCTCCCCGTACGGTCAACAACCTCCTTACCGTACGAACACACCTCTAGCGTACAGACAACTTCCCGTGCGGTCAATATCCCTCCACCGTACGGCTGTGTTTGTTTGTGCGGTATACTTGGCGTGCGGGTGTGTGCAATCTCCTTCCTCCACGTTGTTTCCCTTCTTTATTTATTTTCCTCTGTTCGCCTCTTCGATTGTGCGGGTTAAAATAGCCACCGCACAGTGACCACGCAGTGGACACACAGTGCCACTGTACGGTGGGCACACGGTACCACCGCACGGTGCACCCGCGGTGCCACTGCACGGTGACCCCACAGTGCCACCGCACGATGGACTTGTGGTGCCACCGCACGGTGGACCCGCGGTGCCATCGCACGGTGACCCCGCGATGCCACCGTACGGTGACCACACGTGGTGCCACCGCACACGCAGTGGACACACAGTGCCACTGTACGGTGGGCACACGGTACCACCGCACGGTGCACCCGCGGTGCCACTGCACGGTGACCCCACAGTGCCACCGCACGGTGGACCTGTGGTGCCACCGCACGGTGGACCCGCGGTGCCATCGCACGGTGACCCCGCGGTGCCACCGTACGGTGACCACGCGTGGTGCCACCGCACGGTGGACCCGCAGTGCCACCGCACGGTGACCCCGCGGTGCCACCGCACAGTGGATGCATGGCCCCACCGTACGGTGCACTTTGCCTTTTCTCTTTTTTTTCTTTTTTTTTTAAATTTTGCAAGCCGTACGGTCACCTGGCGTACGAGTTTTTTTTTTGTTTTTGTTTTTTATTGTCCAGATTCGGCTCGGGTTTCGTTCCTCCAGGATCGCCTTTTCTCGGTTTGCCTCGCCCGTGGGTCTCCCGATGTGGTCCTGTGCCTCTCAAGTCACCTACCCGGCCTCTCGAGTCCCCTTCCATCCTCTCGGGTACCCTTCTAGGCTCTCGGGTGCCCTTCCAGCCTCTCGGGTCCCCTGCGCTCTTCGCGTGGTAGAGTTTCAATTTGGACCCGTTGGTGGCAAGTCTATTTTCAGTGGCCATCCCAAGACATGGAACCACAAATTCTACAGGGACCACGGTCTCCTTCCCGTACATAAGAAGAAAAAGAATAATAAAGATTTTGAAGGCTGCGGCCTTCCACACAGGGTTCCAATCGTTGCCGACACAATTGATCTTGGGATTATCTACGTCACCGAGGTTTGGGGCGTCTCCCTTACAATATTCTATGTATTCTGGCAGGTACACCTCCTCTGTTACTTGCTCTGGTTCCTCTACTTCGAGCCTGTAGCTCTGGAACATTTCATAATCCTCCATCTGCCAATGGAAGAGCCCATTCAATGACCCTGTCTCATCCTCGGAGCACTCTCCTAGTTTGAGAATCCCTTCGTCATTGGGCTCCCTGCAGCCCCGTTCTTCGTCCCTCAGGTCGCCTTTTCCTTCATTCTCCGATTCCGAAGATGATGCCAATTCCTCGTCAACAACCTGGGTCTTCAGATCAATGGTGTACTTCCGCCCCCCTTTCTCCATAGAAAGGGTGTTCTTTTTCCAGTCGTGGTTCACCTTTGCTGTAACCAGCCACCCTCTGCCTAAGATGGCGTCGTACCCCTTCTTCTTGAGTGGGATTACCACAAAATCTAGTATGAAAGGTTGCGTGCCGATGGTGACCGGCTGGGCCATCAGGGTGCCGAGTGGCTTGATGTCGTGTTGGTCTGCACCTACCAAGTTGAACATGGGTGGCCATAGTTTTGGCTTCCCCAACTTCTTCCATGTATCCTCTGGCATTACATTCACCCCCGAACCTCCGTCCACGATGGTGTCTTTGAGGATAGCCCCGAGAATTCCCATCTCTACTACAGCAGGATGCTGACCACTATTTAAGGCCAACAACATTGGGTCAGCCGAGGGGCTGACCGAAACTTCCGCCCGTGTGGCACGCAAAGGTGCCTGCGCAGTGGTTTGTATGGAACTAAAAATGGCGGTTCTTAACTGTGGCATTGTTTCTAGAAGGTCCTTTACCCTTATAGGTACTTCCATCTGCAGTACTTGCCCAATGATGTTATTTTCCGCTTCCGTACGGGATGATGTACTCGCCACCTCGTTGTCCCGTCGTTCGGCCGTCATCTCACGTTCAATATTGGCCTTTGCCTCCCATAATCTCTCCTCCGTACGGGGGTCGGGATAAGTGGTTTTTTTCATCTGGGCATAGGTGATCGCCAGTACTTCTTTCTCACCAGTCTTCTCAGCCTTCTCAATGTTGAGGAGATTAACCCCTGCCTGTGGGCAATTTGCGTCCTCATGGTCGCCTGGCCCACACCATCGGCAGAGGTGCTGAGAGGTGGCTTTCTTCGTACAATCACGGGCGAAGTGCCCCCACTGATTACAGGCCCTACATTGGATAATTGGTCGGCGCTTGGCGTCATACTGGATACGGCTTCCGTTATTGTTATTGTTGTTATTCCTTCCACCGCCGCGTCTGTTGTCCCGGTAACCTCCAGATGATGTCGTCGTGTTGGTTTGCTGGGCCGTACCCGCTGGTGCGGATGTTGTGGCCTGCTCTGTGAACAACACTTGGCTCATTTGTGTACTTCAAGTTTTCATGTTGTATGGGCACTCCTTGGTGGAGTGTCCCATCACTTGGCAAATCTTGCAGAATGCCTTCTTCGGGCAAGTACCCTTTGTGTGCCCCTCCTCTTTGCACTCAGTGCACCATATGTCCCCTTCAGTCCAACTGGTGCTTCTCATTGTTTTGAATTCCCTCCTCATTCGCTCCATGTCTTTCTGGAGCGCTTGCACCCGTTTGCCAGCCTCGCTATGGCTTCTGCTTTCCTGTGACGAGTCATCCTCCTCGGAAGAGCTATCCTTCTTCTTCTTCTTTTTCTTCGATGTCTTGGTCTCGCTCTCGAGATCCATCGCTCTATTGTATGCGTCTTCGTACGATGTAGGTGGAACGATTTTCATCTTCTTTCAGAGGGAATGCTTTAGTCCCTCCACGAACCATCGCTTTTTCAACCCATCTGCTGGTTGACTCTCCATTTTTCCCAATAGTTCCTTCAACCGCCGACTATAGGCTCGGACAATCTCGTTCCTGTTCTGCTTCGTTCCATAGATCTCAGTGACTATTTCGTTGTCATCTCTCAGGAGGCGGAACTCTATCCCAAACTCCTTCTTCAGGTCGGGTCATGTGCCGACTTTGGCCTTGTCCATATCTGAGTACCAGTCTATGGCCACTCCTCTCAAGGTTGTTGGGAGTTGTGTTACCCATTCGTCTTGGTCGGTAACACCGTTCGCTGACCATATGGTTTCGCATGTTCGACAATGGCGGACGAGATCTTCCTTCCCGTCGCCATTGAACTTCGGCAATTTCTGTTTACTCCCCATCAATGGGGGTCATCTTCCTAGAGGCGGTTGTGGCTGTGTCTGTGCCCCTGCGCCGCTCCCTCTGGTCCCTCCGATGCCGGTGATGTGTCCTGCGTGGGTGACTGGAGGTACGGTGTTTTGCCTGCCGAGTGCGGCACCTACCGTACGGTTATCCTCCCCTTCGTTGTCACCCGCGCCCACTCCTGGCTCCCTTTGGTGATCCTCACTTTGTGGTGTAAGGGATAAGTTTCTGAACCGATCCCAGGTCTCTTCGACTAGATTTCTCCTTAACCTTGTTTCCTCCAGAAACTCTTCGTGGCTCCGCACCCTACGGTGTTTTGGCGACGCATAGAAATTTCCGTCGGCTTCTGCACCCTCCGTGACACCTCCTTGGTTCCCCTCGGGCCACCCTTCAGCAGGTCGTCCTTCGGCAAGTTGCCTCAGCCTCCATCTACGTTCTACTTGTTGCTCCAAAATCAAGGCCCTCTGCGCGGCCTCCCACTCGTCCGTTTCTGCTTTTTTATTTCTATCTTTATTCAATAGATTGGGCATTAATTGCCGTACATTTCCATAATTCGCAATACATTTCCTCAGATACAACTCGTGTCAATGACACTTTTATTTGAATATAGAAGATTCAAGGTTCAATTCCTTCCTGGTCTGGCGCCATCCCGCACCTCCAACGCTGTCCACACGACACTTGGTGGGATTTCCACCCGTCGCACGTAGGTCTGGATGGCTACCGGAGCAGAATTGAAAATTCTCTCGTTGTCGTGTCTTCTCCTGTGTAAAGTTTTGTTCGCGCGTCGTCGGCCTCTGGGTTTATTTCACCAACGGGTAGGCCCATCGTGTCCGTGCGCCATCCGCGTCTTCCGTTCCCGAGTACGTCTAGGCAACGGCGCCAAATGTTTGCCCTCTCGGGTGAATAACTTAAAGTACATAGATAAAGTACATAATGCAGAATAATGCCATAGATATCAGACAAGTATCAAATATGTTATTCCATTCATAATTCGTGTGTTGCAAGTTACATTCTGAAGTATATAAAGATACCGAGGGGGTGCAAGTGCCAACCATCGCACCGCAACTACCACCCCTCGGCTGCCAACTAACAAACCCAATTACGACTTAATTAACTAGTCTTATTACCGTATACAATAATGCCGCCAACACCACGTTCGCATCAAGAGAAGACATAGGTAATTCTAAAGGAATCTGAGGGCGAACTTCATGAGGTGACTCCGAAATGGGTGACTTGGGAGCATTATCTGATTGTAGTTCCTCCTCTGGATCTTTAGCATCAATTACATGAATATGAAGCTGAGGCTTTTCTTTCCCTCAAACTCTCACTTCTTCAGGAGGAAGTACCATTGCTCTGCTAACTCAGCTTGATTCTCGTGCTTGAAGATGATGCACCTTCCTTGTTGTCTATTTTGATTTCAGACTTGAGTCCGACAGGTCCTATAGAATCATCTTCTTTTCCAATCTTGATCTTGATGAGTCTAACACTGTTGCTCTCGAGCCAAGTATTGGTGTTAGCTAAGATAGGCTGAAATCTATCAAGAATGGAAGTACATTCCTTATGTGACCATTGAATTGATGGAAGTGGTGCTTCATCAACTCTATTTTCAACATATTCAGGATCAAGTATCTCTCCATCATCAATCATTCCTTCAAGAATGTTCACCAAGTTCAAGTCAACAATCTGCTCAAGAGTGAGTCTGCAATAATCCATCTTACAAACCTCCTTTTCTGTATGGAGATCAAGCCAAATGTCTTCTATCCGATGCACATGCGTGAATAACTTTTTGATCTTCTCCTTCATGCCTCGGTAATCAAAATCTACTCTTGGCTTGAATCTTTTGAGCCTTATTTCTTGCATTTCGATCTCCATGGCCTTGGCTTTGGTGGATGTAATGAGAGAATAATGGCCAATTTTCAATGGGTTATTTGTAGAAATTCCCATTCCAACCTTATGCTTAACAGATTGATGTGCATGAACAACAATGATATGTCCTCCCAACTCCATGAGAATGATCTTATCAGTTGGATATCTAGGAAGCATCTATGGCTGGCCCCTGTAACATCCAACTCTCATGTAAGTAAAAGTTGGAAATTGAAGGAATAAGCAGCCATATTCATTCACCTTCTCCCATGCGGCGTTTGACACTCTTTTGTTTTTCAATGTCTTGTCAAACAAGCACATATAATTACCAGATAAGGCATCCTGGACCATCCTGTAGTGCAATATGTTGGGCCTTAAAGGCAATTGGTCATAGTAATCCCAAACGGGTATAAGCGAGCGATCACCCTTGGTAGAAAAACTAGGGAAGTGTCTGAGTGATGCTGCTATATACACTAAATATGAGTTCATGTAGAACGTCATAGTGGAAGGAACTGCTACAAGTTGTTCACAAGGGGTATCACTGATGATTTCGCCCCAAGAGATGTGTTGAGACTGCCTTATGAGCATGATGAACTTATACATCCATGGTTCAAAAACATTAGAATGTTCCAAACCCATCATCCTGCTGAGAGGAGTGATTGTGTCTCTGATTTCCCACTTGAAATCACTACGGTACAGCTTTGCCCACCTTGTAAAAGCAGCCCGTGCCTCACTGATCCATTTGCAATCTTTTTCTCTTGAAGCATAGTACTTAGCTGCACTATCTTTGGAGATCTCTATGTACACAGGTGCTGGTGGTATTCTAAAAACCTTCTCAATAGTGTCCACATCAAGACAGATTATCACTTCCCCATCATCATTCCTGATAGTTCTTGTCTCTTTGTCAAAATGATTGGCACAAGCAAGAAAGAACTCAAGTTCTAGGGCAGTCACTGGAAAGGAAGAAGCATGGTGAATGTGGCTGTCCAATAGGCGCTGCATATTGCTATCCTTGGGATCCTCCACCAGTTTAACAAACTCTAACATGTCAACATGCCCTATTTCGATATCTTTGATGTGCTCCATGGGAGTGGAAACTTGGGATGGAGATATTTCATTTTGGTGCTTATCATATTTATATTTCATCTTCTTTTGAGAGGAAGATGACAGTAAATCAGTCATTGAACAAGAGCCTCGCGCGCTGCGACGAAGATCTAGAAGTGTCAAAGCAACATCAAAATCAGCCGAATGAAACATATTTCTTCTTTTCAATGGGGAAAAACTCCATCCCTCGTGAGACGAAAATGATGAATAAATAGAAACACTTGAAACTTGGCTTTTGGTCAATTTTGGATCTTGAGAGGTGTATTACAAGAATGCAAGTGGGGTAGAACATATTCGCAATCGGGTTTTTAAAACCCGAATGCAAGTATACTTGTAATAAGAAAAATAGAAGGATGTGTCTAAAAAGGAATTTTGACATGGAAAAGATAATGGGAATGGAATGTGCAAACAAAGGTAATGAATGCAGATGAATATGGAAAGGATTTTGGATGATCATCTTCATTTTAACCTCAAGGTAATGGGAAAGACCTTCACTTGTAATCAGGTTTTTAAAACCCGAAATTGGAAAGACAAGCTTTTTACAACTTTGAAACTTGAAATTTTGGCAAAAGATGAAGAAGTCTTTTCAGCCAAGGGGGAAAAACTCACTTTTTCATCTTTCTTGCAATCGAATTTTAAAAACCCGAATGCAAGTAAAGAGGGAAAAATGTGAAGGGAAAGATAATGCAATTCTCAAATTGCATTCAAGACTTGGATAGAAATGGGAAGATCTCTCTCAAACCCAAAACGAAACGAGAACAAAACAAACAACTACCATGATCAATCAAGGAATTTCAACAAATAAATAAATAAAGACAAAACTAAAAACAAAACATACCTTACTTGATCAAGATGACCTCCAAAGAGATGGAATAACTTTGAAAGAAACAATCAACTCTTTAAATAGAAGGCAAAACAAAAACATTGAAACCCTTGCCACGTTTTTAACAAACTCAGATTTCAACTATAAGCATCAAAAACGACATCCAAGGAGGAGGAGGAATGAGTCAAATCGCCTAGTAAACCCACGTGTTGAAGCAAGGAGGTGAGTCGTTTAGGTTAAAGAGACCAAAACGCCTCCATTTATGCTGCAAAAACGACTCCAAAAAATGCCAAAAACGTGGCTCCAAAATCAGCAAAAACGCCTTGCAAAAAGGGAACTGCGTGGCCCATAAACCAGCAAAAGAGGGATAAGAATCACCACGCCTCCTTCATTCAATGCATTCTCTCACAAAAATCGGTTTGAAATTCTTCAAAAATTCGAATTCCTTGGAGAAAAACCAGGTCGGGTTCTTGGAAGAAGTCTACAAGTTTAAAATGCTTGCAAAGACATTTAATCGGGTTTTAGAAACCCTTTTACAAGTTTTAATTTACTTCACTTTTTAACTCATAAGGCAAAATCAGGTTTGTGAGAGAAAAGAACAAGAAGACATGTCAAAATAACTTGTAATAGGGAAATAAAATCCCCTTTACAAGTTTTAATGACTTAACTTAAAAAAAGAACTTGCCATAGGGAAATAAAATTCCCTTTACAAATAAGTTATGAAAAATACTTCCTACTGGTATAGTTTTACACATGGCTCTGCATTTCGACAAACAGCATAACTACAGGGGTTTCGACAAGCATATTCAGGGTTTCCCTCAACAACCAGTAGGGCTCCCCCTCTACAGAATCAACCATGGCATATGGTGAAAAGCAAGCGAGCGGCTAAAGCTGAAAGAAGGGAAGCGAAGGTTTTCATGGATTTGTCTAAAGTTTGGGCAGTCCCCATTACATCTCGGATCCCAGACTGCACTACAAAAGCAAATTGCATTCCCTTGGGAACTAGGGCTGCTACATCAGATCAGTGTCAATCCCTTCAAAGGCCCCTGCACAAATCACAGCCACGCTTTAATCATGCAGAGGGTTTTATAAAACCTACTGGAGTTGGAGGAGCAGCCCTGCAACAACAACGCCACAACTTCAAAGTCATCAAACCTGCTTCGGTGATTAGGAGCTCTTATAATTCTATGAATAATTCTGCCCCCAAGGCAAGAAGGAATCAATATGTCCCAAAGCCGATAACATCCAACCTAGATTGCATCAAAATCTCCACTCTCAGTGATGCACTGGAGTTGTGAAATTACTGCGAAGAGCATGGGCTTTTTGCAAAATGGGGTGGAAATGGCCAACCCCTTGCAGAGATTGCTAAATGGTGGAAAGATACATTCCATGGACAGGTAAGCATTACTACCCTAGCTAACAATTTTCTATATATCGAATACCATAAGAAATCGCTGAAAACGAAGCTATTGTTTGAGGAATTTGTTTTCTACAATGGAGTAAATTTTAAATTCATCAACTGGCATTCTAAATTCGATGCTAATAAATTTGAATTCAAAACATCTTCTAAATGGATTGAAATTTGCAATGTTCCTGTTGAATTAATGCATGCCAAAATCCTCATAGAAATTGGGGATAATTTAGGCAAATTCATAACAGTAGAAGTGAATTGGTCGGAAAAATCCGATATCAAAATTTTAATAGAAGTAGATAATAGCATGAAGAATTTAAAAAATATATCCCTAGACACAGTTGATGGCAATTATATCTTATCTCTAGTATGGTATCTTGACCTGATCTCAGAGAAATTATCCTTTTGCAAAAGGATCAACCCTAGCACACAAAAACCTCAAGCCCCAAAACCAGACAAGCCTAGAGAGTTGTGCAACAGAGTTAACATCCAATTTAACAACAATACTGGCAGCTTCATCATCAATAATAATCCTCAAGAGGAAAATAATCAAGCAACCCCCCTTCCTCCCCCGGATCCACGGACCGGAAATAGTCCAAATAAGACAGAACAGAGTAACAAAGATAGGCATGAGGATCAGATCTAGAGGGAATTAAGCAACGTCATCGATAACTTAATGGGTAAACTAGCAGAAGAATTTGTAGAGGAGGTATACAACGATACTCCAGCAGATGTGGCAGACAATAATACCAATCTCAATTTAGAGTATGAGCAGAGTCCTACCAGAGCCCAGACATTGGGCAACAACTCAACCCGGACGTCACCTGAGGAGAACACCTTAGACTCTCCCAATCTGGAGAACTCTTCTCCTGCTGTGAAAGAGTTGAATGAAGAAGAAGAGAGAGAATTCATAATCAAAGAACTTATCAGTATGCAGGAAGGAGAAAATAATTTGGCAATGAACAACAATCAAAACAATGTGTAACAGAGGCATCCTCCAAGTGGTAAGTGATAAATTGATTCCAAACTGTGGCAAATCCACTGCCAACAAAAGAGGTCGGAAGTCTTTTTTAGACAACATGAAAATGGATGGGGAAGCGGAGGGGCAGACCAAAATCACAACTCTGATGGGTCCGGGAAAGTCCCTCCCTCTCCCCATAACGGAATAAACATACTAACATGGAATGTTAGGGGCCTGGGGGACCCTAACAAACAGCGCCTTATTAAGCGCAGTATAATGAAATCTGCTATGGACCTAGTAATGCTGCAAGAAACAAAATTGGGAAAGGTTGATATGACCAATTTTAGTAGAAAATTCACCCAGTGGCAAGTGGAGATGGTGGACTCTACAGGGGCTTCGGGTGGGCTAGCAATAATGTGGAAAAGGAATTCAATCACTTTCACATGTTGCGCCAGAATGCAGAATTGGTTGGCTGGCAAGGTAAGATTTCTCAGCCTAAACCTTGAATTTATCATCCTGAATGTCTATGGCCCAATCCCAACAGACAAGAAAAGGGTAGTTTGGCAAGAAATAGAACACTTCCTAAGAAATCAGGAATCTGAGCACATCATCATAGGAGGAGATTTTAACACCATTCTACATACAACAGACAAAAGTGGGGGGATAAGGTCCATTAAACAGCCACAAAGAGACTTTGCTAATTGGATAAGTGAAAACAATCTCTTGAAGATCAGGACGGAGTTGGGCTTGCATACATGGAATAACAGAAGAAAAGGATTCTGCAACATTGCTGAAACTCTAGACAGATTTTTTTCAAAGGAGACCTGTCTGACTTTAACTTCGAGTTAAAAGCTACTGTATTACCATGGTCGGGCTCTGACCACTACCTGTTGTTATTAGAGATATTAGGGGAAGCAAAGACATCTGGGTGCCCATTCAAGTTCGAACTGATGTGGTTCAAACATGAGGAGTTTCTCCCTAATATCCAGAAATGGTGGAATGAAGGTGCCTTTGTTGGATCCAAATTGTATTGTCTTGTCTCAAAGCTGAAAGACATTAAACATAAATTGCTAGATTGGAACAAAAAGAAATTCAAAAACATCTTCGAGGAAAAGATAAGAATTGAAAAGGAACTAGAACTTGTGAATAAGGATGTTATGCAACATGGGATGACCCAAACAACATATGAGGCAGAGAAAAAGCTTCTATGTGAGTATGAGGATATTTTGGCCAAGGAAGAGATATTCTGGAAACAAAAAACTAGAGAAACTTGGCTAGAGGATGGAGACAGAAATACCAAAAATTTTCACAACAGTGTCAAACTGAAAAGGGCTAGAAACAGAATTAGTCAGATCATCAGCAACGATGGGCAGACCATTACGGAATAGAATCTAATTGCGGAAGATGCAACCTAGTATTTTAAAAATATTCTCAACAACTGGGAGCACTCGGACCTCCTTAACAATAGGGCCTTATTGCAAAACATACCTAAACTAATAACAAATGACAATAATCATATGTTGAATTCCAAAATCACTCATGAAGAAGTTAAAACTGCTCTATCCCAGTTGCAAGGGGACAAGCCCCCTTAGCCGGATGGTTTCCCCGCAGGTTTTTTTCAAAAATGTTGGCACATTTTAGGAGATGAGGTAACCGATGCCCTGGAATCTGCCCGAAATGCGGGGAAATTCTTGAAAGAAATCAACAACACCTTCCTAGCCCTACTCCCAAAGAAGGAGAATCCCTCAAAATGTGAAGAGTTTGGACCCATCTCTTTGTGCAACATGATTTATAAATTATTATCAAAGGTCATGGCAAGTAGTTTGAAAAAATTACTCCCAGTCATCATCTCAGAAGAGCAAACTGGTTTTGTTCCCAATAGATCAATTTTGGATGGGATAGTCATAGTCCAAGAAACCATCCACTCCATTCAGGCCCAAGGCAAGACAAACATAATGATAAAACTAGATATTAAAAAGACATATGACAAAGTGGATTGGTATTTCCTCTGTAGTTGCATGAAAGTTTTTGGCTTAACAAACAATGGGTAAATTGGATCCATTTCTGTATCTCAAACCCAAGGTTTTCAATCCTATTGAATGGGAAGCTAGAAGGGTTTTTCAGAGCAACTAGGGGCCTGAGGCAGGGAGACCCACTCTCCCCATTTTTATTCATTATTATGTCTGAAGCCCTAGGTAGATGCTTTGATGCATCTTGAAGAGCGGGAAGGCTTGTGGGTATCCAAATCACAGGAGGTGTAGATCCGTGTTCTCACCAACAGTTTGCTGATAACACAATGATTCTGGGGAAAGGTAAGTTGAATGAAGCCAAGGAAATAAAGATAGTATTGCACTCTTATGGGCTGGCATCCAGGGAAATGGTCAATGGGGAAAAGTCTGAAATGTTCTTTTTTAACATGATAGCATAGGATGAATCTAGAATTGCATCATTTTTAGGTTATAGAATTGGTCGATTACCATTTACATATCTAGGAATGCCTTTGGACAAAGGCATCAGGACTAATAAACTTTGGGATCCCTTGAATGAGAAGGTTAGGAAAAGGCTATCTTCCTGGAAAGGCTTATGGTTGATTGGGGCAGGAAGATTAACACTTATTAAGACAGTCTTGGCGGCGATGCCCATCTACCTACTTTCATGTATCCCACTTTCGAAAGGAGCCCACAAGAAATTGACTCAAACAATCAGAAATTTCGATTGGCAAGGCACAAAGGACAGGAACAAACTTAAATTGATAGCATGGGACAAAATATATCGAGAAAGATGTGATGGGGGTACAGGGACTAGGAAAACTCTCTGGCAAAATAAAGCCTTAGGGGCAAAACTGGTATGGAGATTATATACCTCCTCAGAAGCCAAGTAGGCCAAAATCCTTAGGAACAAGTATCTTACAAGTAATCACAGGGAGGCAGTATTCAAGGATATGGAACCACCCAAGGGTTCAAGAATCTAGAATTTCATTAAGGAATGTCGCACACTCATCCAAATTCCTGTCCTAGGACATTCGTGATGGCAAATCTGCTTTGTTCTAGGAAGACTCCTGGGGGGGGGCATCCTCCAATAGACAAGCTTATGGACACTACGGGTATAAAGGAACAATTGAAAAGCCTATGGGGTAATTGTGTAAGGGAATATATAACAATGGAACCAAACTCAGCAATTGGGTGGAAATGGAAAGACATGCGTCCTTTCATGATGGATAGCAAATTTCAAGAACTACATCAAATACTTGGTTGTAGAAGGATAATCTTCAGACATGGGTCAGATGAACTGATATGGTATAAATCTAAGGACGGGCAGTACAACTGTAGAGATGGCTTTAGAACCATATACGATGAGCAAAAGGTCTGCAAGGATTACATCCCGACTATACTATGTTGGGACAAATTTTGTCTCCCAAAAGCTGGTCTCTTTGCTTAGGCTACAATCCAAGGAAGGGTTCTCTTTGCAAAGCAATTTAAACTTAGAGGTTACGAAGGGCCTTCAATCTGCCTCCTATGTAAGGAAATGAGGAAACATATGACCATATCTTTACAACCTGCAATTACTCATAGAAATGCTGGTACTGGCTGATGGCCAAACTAGGATGGTCAGGTGCTCTTATCCCTTCCCTGATGGAGTTGTTCAAAGGATGGTCGATCATCAAAAGAAATAATGTGTTCCACAACTTATGGATCTACAGTCCAGCCATAGTCATCTGGGAAATATGGAAGGAGAGGAATAGGAGAATATTTAAGGATGCAGAAATGCAGGTGGAGAAACTTATAGCAAAGATAGAAGCCTCCATCACTAAAATAACCAACGGCAAGATCTTGTCTATCCCACAACATGACAAGATATTTACAAACTGGGACAGCTTTATCAGAAAGCAATGGAAGGGGATCAAGATTCCCCCCTTTGTCGGGAAGGAAGGCATAGATAAAAGTGCGGTGAGGAGAGCATGCAAATGGTTACCCCCGGGGAATGGGAGGTATAAACTCAACTTCGATGGAGCATCCAGAGGAAACCCAAGGCTGGCAGGTGCAGGTTGTATAATACATTCGGACAATGGTAGTTGCATTGGTTCAAAATCCATACATTTAGGACAGTGCACTAACAACATTGCAGAAATGCTTGGCCTAATAAAAGGATTAAACCTGTGTAGGCAATTGAAAATATCCAAATTAGAAATTGAGGGTGACTCAACCATTATAATTAATGCAATCAAAACCAAAAAAATGACAAATTGGGAACTGTTGGTAAACAGATTTGTCACTGCGGTCGTTTATCTGAAGCTGGCCCTATTTGCCCGATGAGCAATGACGAGCGTTCCAACAGTTGGAGAGATTGTGGTAAAACCACAATCTTCCTCTGCGTTTGAGAGGGGCAGCTCCCTCGTATGATGGGAAATTTAGGATTTTTGTGTGCTTTTAACCTAAAAGTACATAAAGGAGAAAACATAGAACTTAAATGAGATTAATAGCAGAAACCCTACTAGAAGACATACGAATACCAAGTAGGATTCCATAAATGATAACAATTACAAAAGGGGTCATCGCCAAATAGGTTAGTCATGCAACGATGATGAAAGAAATACGATAAACCTCGACATATGAAGAGTTAGGTTGTACTAGCACATGCAAGTCAAGATACCATGAAATGATGTGTTTCATCAATAGATTTCACCAATACATAAAGGGATTACTAATTCAACATACGAAAAATAAGTAACAATAACTCATGAATACATTCAAGACACATGAACTCAATGCATTCTTCATTATTCTTTTTGAAAATATACAAGTTCAAAAACCCCTTAGTACGAAGGTATGAACATCAAAAGTTCTCACTTAGTTTCTCTACAAAATTCTGCAGAGTTTTCCCCCCTGTAAGCCTCCCGTTTACAATGCAAAAGCCTTGTATTTATAGGCATGTAGGATAACTACCTTATAACCAACTTCAATCCTGGGTTAATAACTAACTCTTTTCTGCGTAAATTTCAATGAGTTAGTAACTTACACTTTTATGCACAGAAGAAGTCAACTTTCTAACCTTTGGTTACAATAAGTGACATAAGTCACTTTTTACAAAAATAATTTCAAACCCATTACATTGAAGAAATAATTCGTTTGTCGATTTTGTCAAGGTGGCCTCCGTCTTCATTTGCTTCATTTGATCTCGTAATCACTTCACCATCTATTCCATATGTCAGTATCTTGATCATTGAAACAAAGTATTCATCCGCCAAAATCTTTTGTTCGAGGACACACCCATTGTGATCACATCAACTAGAATCCTTTACTGCCATCTTGCATGTTTGTCAATTATCTATGAAAAATATTTGCTGTCATAAACTAACCCACTTGTCATCCTTCTGACATAATATTGAATCAGCATTGTTGGGTGCCTTCATTCCATAGCAATCCCATATTGGTGGGGCTATCAAAAGTTGCATCTGTTCAATAGTTATAGAGGCTATTTGATAAATATACTTTGGTATATCTTGCACATCTATTGCATGTCAATGACAAAACTCTGAGAGATAAACACTTCACTACCTTGTAGAATTTGAAATCAATGCAAGTCATGAGATGATATCTTTTTAAGGCATTTTTGTCAATCGGTTCAACTCCATGTCTATGCAATCATCGTATTATTTGAGATGTCGACTCCTTGAGGCGTGTTGTCAAATGTTGACATGCCTTGTCTACATTTTCACGTTTTGCATGTATGAACCAAGCCAATTGTAAAGAATATGAGTTCAGCAATTTTAGGATCCAACTAAAACATTAACATTAGAAATATTAAACTTATATTCATATATAATCTACTGACACCAAGAAAACACGCTCACACAATTGCCACGAACTTGACTGGCATAAAAATAACGAGATTTATTGTGTCCTCAAGATAGCCGCCATGGGCATGAAGGTTGACCACAACTGTAGAGCACAAACAAAGCTTATAGAGTTAAGAGGGTTCAAGATCTTCCTTGCAAAACCCATTTTGAGCACATTCTGCAATTGTTTCATTACATGAGATGGCATCTCTTTGAAACATTCTGTCAAACAGTTCGCTTGCCTTGCCTAAGCTTCCACGATCTGCAACATTGTCTAGACGTGTATTATTTATACTACCACATTTTGCATCTGTCGTGTGCTCTTCAATCACTTCACGTGTATTAGCTATGCTTCCACAATTTGCATTTATCTAACGCTTCACGACATTGTCTATGCTGCCATAATCTGCAGCTGTGGCATCCTGTCAAACATTCACGACATGGGCTATGCTTCCACGATTTGCTTTCATGTCTATCAAAGCAGCTGCGACTACAACATCTGACGCAATTCCTCTATCCTTTACGCTTTGATAAATGCCCATACCACGTAAGGAACTAGCGAAGGTTATGGCGTTCAAATCTACACCTGTCGTTTTGAATTTGCTTGAAAGATTCGAAAGCTTTCTCCAAGAAATCCATTTTGTGCATATTCTTATTGTCTTTATTTGTAATACGAACCCCTGTGTTTGTGTATATGATCCACCCTCTATAGAAAATGAATGTTGCATATATGTGAGCACGTCTTTGCAAGCAAAGCTCGATATGAAGATTTTTTAACAAATGTATTTTCTACATATCTTGCAATCATTACATTCCATCAAAGGACATCATTTCAAGCCATTTTGTCAAACAAGCAAGGTACTCAGTTGATTGATTGATGTTTTACTTGCACTTTAACTCTTTGCCTTATCTAAGTTGCCACGTTCTGCATCTCACGGCTCCCACACACACTGCAGTTCAAAAACACGTCTTCTGTATTGTTTACCAGAGCAGTCGCGACTACAACATCTGACGCAATTCCTCTATCCTCTTATGACTTGATAAATGTCCATAACCTGTTCTTTAACTTTGCATCGTTGATGCGAGGCAGAAGGGAAGCAGCACGACATGTCATGAGATGGCATCTCTTTTGAAGCATTCTGTCAAGCAGTTTACATGCATCATCAATATATCAACCAGATGCAATATATCAACCAGCTCACATTCCTTGCTTGTGAATCCACATTTTGAATACGTATCCACCAGAGCATGATGTTTTAATTGTGATAAAATCCAACTTCATTAGGCTTTGATGGATGTCCATATGCTTTTGCAAAGCTCCCATTTTATCGCTGGCAAGGAGGATGCTGGTTAAGGTTGTTGAATTCTGGTTTACACCTGCCAGTTATATTTACTTGAATATTTTGAAAGGTTTCTTTTTTATCAAATCCACTCTGAGTGTCCCTGCGAACATTGCGGATAGTTGTGGATTATATTTGCTTGAAATTTATTTTCTTTTAAAGCCTTTCCAACAAATCCATTTTATGTGCACCCTGCAATCATGGCATTACATGAAATGACATTTCTGAGGTATTTTGTAGAACAATATATTGCTGGGAATTTTGAAAACTTTTCAATGACTTCATTGTGTGCATGAACTGCAGTTCTGACAGCCATAAGATGGCATCTCTGTGAAGCACTCTGTCGAAGAATCTATGTACTTATCAAACTCTACGCAATACATTTGAACTTGTGTCCTTTGCATTGATTTGGAAGTTTCTAAAATATCTTCAACAAATCCATCTGAGCCACCTCCATCAAATTTTAATTGTCCTGTGGAAAAGATTAGGAATGCTCGAAAACGGTTCATTTCTAACCTTTACATGTAACTCAAAAAGCGGGCCCACACAAGGTTAGAAAATAAGGTTAGAGATGCTCCATTTTGGAGCATTCCTAACCTTTTTGTGAGAGGTTATAAATTTGGGTTAAAAATGCTCGAAAACGGAGCATCTTTAACCATTTCTTACAAAGACTATGATCTCGACCACGAAGGAAAATAAAGGAGAAATGAAAATGACGTTTTTAGACAACTTTTTCCCTCAAATGACCACAAATATTAAAATAATTTAAAATATTAAATTATCTTTTGAAAAACAATTTAAATATTTTAAATTTAATGCCCAAACTTAGGAAAGACAACCATATCTTCCAAACGGTAGGGAGTTAGGTTCTGAAATTTGAAACACGCGTCGATGATAGGGAAACAAGCCAACATCATTATTTATTCCTCATGACGATACCTAGGATGACAGATTTTAATCATTTTTGGGCGACGAACATCAAAATTTGGAAGTTTAATATATGATACAGTATGAATTGGGTTCAGGCGAAAATTAGCCACATGACACAAAATGATACTTAGAACATGTCTATCAAACAACTTTCCTCAATTCTTGGTAATTTTCAAAATTCATCCATTTTACATATTTTGACTGACAACGACCTTGGATCACATGCTGACTGCTTGTGCATAAACACCTATTGGATCTTCATTCAACATTGAGACCGATTTGAAGTTGGGTATGTCAAATATGGGGGCAACAGGAACTTAGAAGCCTTTTGGACAGAGCTCTATCGTTACTAGATAGCTTCTCAGATTACACAATAAACCATATATACAGAGAAGCTGACTCGATAGCGGATAATGTAGCCCATATAGGGGTAGATGGAATGAATAAAATCATGTCCTTCATCCCTGTTCGCTCAGATTAGTCAATTCACAGGCAGTCAGATGTTGTCGGGAAATATGTATATCTTATGTTTTGGTAGTAATGTTATTTGTTAGTAGTTAGTTAGCCGACGAGTAGGTAGTTGGAGTCGCGACGGTTGTGTCGCACCCCTTCGCCTGTTATATATTGTACTACCTGCGGGTATTGAAGGATGTGTTGTTGACGACAGATAATACTATGAGCATTGTATACACTCTGAGATATTAATGGAAAGCTTATTCTCGTATTCATGTTGTTATTGCATTGTTTATTTCTGCATTACTTCTATACTCTTTCTGTTTACCCAGTGAGGCAAACATTTGGCGCCGTTGCCTAGACGTACTCGGGAAAGGAAGGAGCAGATGGCGCACGGACACAATGGGCCTACCCGTTGGTGAGATAAACCCAGAGGCCGACGACGCGCAAACAGAGCTCTACCACGGAGAAGACACTGCGACAAGGGAATTTTCAATCCTGCTCCAGGTAGCCATCGAGACATACGTCCGAAGAGAGGCCACAGAGCCTGAAATCCCACCAAGTGTCGTGTGGACAGCACTGGAAGTTAGCCCGGCAGTAAATCGATTGATAAACCACCTCCCCTGGTTGCTTGCGTAGGCATCACTGACACAACAAACTCGCCTGGAGGAGATTGCCTGGGAAGAGCGACGCCAACAAATCCTCCAACAGTACGAAGAAAGCAACCGTCGGGAAGGGGAGCAAGATGGCATGAGGCCAAGAGGGAATTGAACCCTGAATCCCAGAGGGATGAAAGAACATTCTATATTCAAATAAAGGTGTCACAATATTGACACAAGTTTTATCTGATGAAATAAATTAATAAAGGAGTGTTCAAGTTTTATGTGTTATTATTTATGGAAATATACAGGAATTAATGCCCAACCTATTAAATAAAGATAGAAATAAGAAAGCAGAAACGGAGGAGTGGGAGGCCGCATAGAGGGCACTGATTCCAGAACAACGAGTAGAACGTAGACGGAGGCTGAGGCAACTTGCCGAAGGACGACCTGCCGAGGGGTTGCCCGAAGGGAACCAAGGAGGTCTCACGAAGGGTGCAGAAGCCGAGGGAAATTTCTACTCGTCGCCAGAACACCGTAGGGTGAGAAGCCACGAAGAGTTTCTGGAGGAAACAAGGTTAGGGATATCTAGTCGAAGAGACTCAGGATCAGTTCAGAAACTTATCCCTTATGCCACGAAGTGAGGATCACCAAAGTGAGCCAATAGTGGGTGCGGGTTTGAACAAAGGGGAGGACAACCGTATGACTGTAGGTGCGACACACGTCAGGCAAAACACCGTACCCCCAGTCACCCACGCAGGACATATCGGCGCCGGAGGGAGCAGCGTAGGGGCACAGACACAACCACAGCCACCTCCGAGGAGACGACCCCCATCGATGGCGGGCAAACAGAAGTTGCCCAAATTCAACGGAGATGGCAACGATGACCCCTTATGGCACTGTCGTACGTGTGAGACAATATGGTCAGCCAACGAGGTGGTTGACAAAGCGGATTGGGTGGTGCAGTTCCCTGCCACCCTGAGAGGGGTAGCCATTGATTGGTACTCTGATGTGGATAAAGTAAAGGTGGGAACATGGGATGAACTACAGAAAGATTTCAAAATGGAGTTTCGACTCCTTTGAGATGATAATGAGATCGTGGCCGAGATATTAAGCACAAAGCAAGGAAAGCACGAGACAGTGCGAACATACAACCGACAGTTAAAAGAGTTACTAGGGAAGATGGAGAACCAGCCAACTAACGGACTAAAGAAGAGATGGTTCGTGGAAGGGTTGCGGTCATCCCTGCGGAAGAAGATGAAAATTGTACCGCCCACATCCTACGATGACGCATACAACCACGCGATGGATCTAGAAAGTGAAGGCAAAACATCGCGGAAGAAAAAAGACAAGTCCTCTGCAGAAGAGGAGTCCTCGGGAGAAAGCAGCAATGATGAATCATCAAGTAAGAAGGTGCAAGCTCTTCAAAAGGATATGCACCGTATGTTGAAGAAATTTAAGAACATGAAAGGAAGCACGAGTAAAAATGAAGACGTGTGGTGCACTGATTGTAAGGAAGAAGGTCACACAAAAGGCACCTGCCCGAAGAAGGCATTCTGCGAAATTCGCCAAATGTTGGGACACGCCGTCAAAGAGTGTCCCTACAACATGAAAACAAAAGGGAACCAAGTATTCTTCGCGCAAGAGCAACCCTTACTGTCCGCAGCAGCGGGCTCCGCCCAGCCGCAAGCCGACGCCACTGCATCATCCGGTGGTTATAGAGGTAACCGAAGAGGAGGGAGAGGCAACAACAACAACAATCGGAGTAGAATGCAGTATGACGTTAAGGGGCGGCCAATAATTCAATGTCGGGCCTGCAACCAATGGGGCCACTTCACTCGGGAGTGCCAAAATACTGAAACCCCCCAGAGCCTGTGTAGATGGTGAGGCCCCGGTGACCACGATGACACAAAATGTCCTAAGCCGGGGGTGAATCTGCTCAATATTGAGAAGATGGGCGAAGACAAAGAAGTATTGGCGATCACTCGTGCGCAGGCAAAGAAGACGTATCCCGACCCCCACACAGAGAAGCAAAGACTGCGGGAGGCGAAGGCCGACATTGAACAGGAGATGGCGGCAAAAGGACGGAAGGACACGGAGATGAGGAGTCCCTCAACCCGCGTGAAAGAGGAAAAGAATATTATTGGGCAAGTCTTGCAAATGGAGGTACCGATAAAGGTAAAAGACCTTCTAGACTCCATGCCACATTTGAGGACTGCCATCCTTAGCAATGTGCTAAGCACCGCACACGTACCTTCGAGTGCACCACAGGTGAAGGTTCCCATCAGCCCTTCGACTGACCCGATGTTACTAGCCTTGAACAGTGGTAGACACCCAGCCGTTGTAGAAATGGGCATCCTTGGGACCATTCTAAAGGACACCATTGTGGACGGAGGTGCTGGGGTGAATGTACTACCAGAAGAGACATGGAAGAGGCTGGGGAAACCCACCCTGTGGCCATCCACATTTAATCTGGTAGGAGCCGACCAAAACGGCATCAAGCTACTCGGCATATTGATGGCCCAGCAAGTGACAATTGGTACGCAACCCTTCCTGTTAGATTTTGTAGTTATTCCCTTGAAAAAGAAAGGCTATGACGCCATCCTTGGGAGAGTGTGGTTGATCACCGCGAGGATGAACCATAACTGGAAGAAAAATACACTCTCCATGGAGAAGGGAGGGTGGAAATATATCATTGACCTGCGGACCCAAGATGCCAGCGAAGAGCTCGCCTCTTCCGACTCAGACTCAAAGGACTCTAATAAATGGGAAGGGGGTCCCAATGAAAGCAAGGGCAAGAACGCGATGGAGCCGAACAGTGAAGGGGTGCTCGAACTGGAGGGATGTTCTGAAGATGAGGTGTGCTCACTCAACGGGCTCTTCCATTGGCAAATGGAGGACTACGAACGTTTTCCCTGCAACATGTTGCAGATAGAGGAGCCCGCTGATCCGGAGGTCTTCCCTCCGGAATACAGATAATATAAGGAGGGGGAAGCCCGAGTCGATAAGGCACCCGCACATCAGTTCGAGAAAGACAAGCCCATTCAATTTGAAGAGTCCAAGCTGAAGGCAACAAACCTAGGAAAGGAGGAGCCACGGAATATATTAGTCGGGGATGACTGGGATCCCGTGCTGAAGACAGCGGCCTTCAAAATATTTCTGGAGTTTAAAGACGTCTTCGCATGGACATATAAAGACTTGAAGGGGGTACCTCCCGAACTGTGCGTGCACCGCATCCCGTTGGTACCCAGAGCCCGGCCTGTACGAAAGAGAACGTACCGGATGAACTGCAACTATGCAACGCGGGTGAACGACGAGATAGAAAAAATGCTGGAGGCCGGTATCATTTTTAAAGTACAGACAAGTGAATGGGTGTTGCCCATAGTCATTTCATTAAAGGAGGCTAACCAAATAAGGATTTGTGTGGACTTCCGATGTCTCAATGCAATTACGATTAAAGACCCTTTCCCAATCCTGTTTACGGACAGCACACTGGAGGAGGTGGCTGGCCATGAGATGCACTCGTTTATGAATGGATTCTCCGGATATAACCAGATCTCAATCGCCGAGGAAGATAAACTGAAGACCACCTTCGTGGTCGAAGATGGTGTCTATGCGTACAACCGGATGCCATTCGGCCTATGCAATGCACCTGCAACATTCCAGCGAATTATACTACACATATTCAACAAGATGTTGGCAGGAAATTTTAAAGCCTTCCTCGACGACTGGTCCATCTATAGCGGGCAAGATACGCATTTGGTAGCCCTCAGAGAGTGCCTAGAGAGATGTCGAAGGGCAAGGCTAGCCCTTAATCCAAAAAAATGTCGATTTATGGTACCACAAGGCAAATTGCTTGGGCACATTGTATGCAAAGCAGGTCTGAAGATGGACCCAGACAAAATACGAGTGATCGTGGAGATGGAGCCTCCTACGGATGTCACCGGGGTAAAGTCCTTCCTGGGCCATATCGGCTACTATAGAAGGTTTATAAAAAACTTTGCACAAATATCCCACCCCTTGGACAAGCTTACTCGCAAGGGTGAGCCGTATACCTGGGGGACCTCGGAGAATGAAGCATTTGAGGAATTGAAGACGAGGCTGGTAGGTGCCCCCATCCTCGCGTACCCCAACTGGGATAGGGAGTTCCATGTCCATGTGGACGCTTCAAACTTTGCGATCGGTGCCACACTGGCCCAAGTGGGAGATCACGGTTTGGATCATCCCATCTATTTTGCCAGTAGACTGTTATCCAAAGCGGAGAAAAATTACAGCACAACAGAATGGGAGGCATTGGGGATGATCTATATGGTACAAAAATTCAGACACTATCTGTTGGCGACACCGCTCACATTCTACGTAGACCATCAAGCCCTCATGTACTTGGTCAACAAGCCGATAATTCAGGGAAGGATTAGTCGATGGCTACTCTTGCTGCAAGAGTTTACGTTCACCATTATCGTGCGGCCTGGGAAAAGCCATGTGATAGCGGACCAATTATCACGCATAAAGTTAGGAGAACCAGCGAAAGGGGTGAACGATGATTTTCCATATGCCCACTTATTCCAAATTGCTGCATTGCCATCATGGTACACGGCCATCGGGGAGTATCACTCTACTTCAGTTTTTCCGCCAGGCATGCTACCAGGAGAACGAAGGAAACTGATTTTACGAAGTCGAACATTCCAACTGATCAATGGACTGTTATATAAGATGGGACCGGATCAAATACTTAGAAGATGTGTGATGGAGGAGGAGGTGCCAGGAGTTCTCCGAGAGGCGCACGAAGGATCGGCGGGGAGACACATGGGACCGGACACTACTACACGGAAGATGCTACTCGTGGGCTTGTGGTGGCCCACACTATATAATGATGCTCGAGAATGGGTTGTTGGTTGCGACACGTGCCAAAGGGCTGGGAAACCATTGAAGCGAGACTTTATGCTGCTCAACCCTTCGCACGCACGGGAATTATTTGAACGATGGGGGTTGGACTTTGTCGAACCACTCAAAGTCAACCATGCTAGGCGGTGCAGATACATCGTGGTAGCCACGAAATATTTGACTAAGCCGGTGGAAGCACAGGCCCTACCCGATAACTCGGTGGTGAGTACAGCCAGATTTATTTATGAGCAAATCATTACCCGTTATGGTATCCCCATGCAGCTGACGAGTGACCGAGGGGGCCATTTTGTCAACCATGTTATTAAGTTGCTCACCACAAAATTTAAGATCTTCCATTCTCTGTCGAGCCCTTACTACCCTCGAGCCAACGGGCAGGCGGAGGCTACGAACAAGATCCTTGTAGGAGTCATTTATAAGTCGTGCGGGGTCGAAGGGGAGGATTGGGAAGAGAAGTTACCCTCCGTGTTGTGGGCTTACCGCACGACGTACAAAGTGACTACGGGACAAACGCCCTTCCAACTTATGTATGGGCACGAAGCAGTGGTGCCCGCCGAATTCATGGTACCAAGTCTTCGTATTGCCATAGAAAATAGACTCGGCGATATGGAGAGCCCGAGGGAGCGACTTTATGCTATGAATAAACTTGATGAGAAGCGAATGATGGCTCAATGGGCAACCGAGACAACACAGCAGAGGAGGAAGTTGTGGCATGATAAGCATCTAAAGCGAATGAAGTTCACCCCAGGACAACTCGTGTTGAAATATAATGGGCAAAATGAAATTAAACCTGGGAAATTTAAAGTGAGGTGGCTAGGACCTTACAAAGTTCGCGAAGTCGCAACAAATGGATCGGTTCGGCTGTGGACGTTGGACGACCGCGAAGTGACCAAAGCCGTGAACGGGTCCAAATTGAAGGTTTACCACGAACGGAGGGAACCTGGACCCTCCAATCAGGGTCTTTGACAATATTTCATTAAAAAAAAAGGAACGACGGTGGACCACCGTGCGGTGGCAACACCGACGGTGGAACCACCGTGCGGTGGCAACACCTGCGGTGGGACCACCATGCAGTGGCAACACCTGTAATGGGACCACCGTGCAGTGGATACCACCACTACTGCCGCAAGGAATAAAGGGGCAGGAGACATAAAACACAAGACATACACGCAGCAACCCCCGCCAAACGCAAAGACACACAAACACGCACTCTGCCCGATAACGCAGCGCGCAAGCACAGGGAAGGGATACACAGCCATCCAGGAGGTAGTTAAGGTGGTTACGCAACTGTACGGCTGTAACCAAGAAATCAGTTACAGGGGAAATTAATGGAGTCGGCTGGGAAACGGAGTTGGAAGAAGCAGTTGCAGGCTTCCTCCAGTAGCAGTCAGATGGATAGAAATACCAGGGTCCTGTTGTCAGGCGTGCGTGTTGCAGGCAGCACAATGGATGCCAGCACAAGTCAGAAGAAAAAGCAGAAAGCACCACAACCTGCCACAAGTGGGAAAAATACATTAATGCCTCAGAATATCACCTTTGAGGGCCTGAATGTGTCGGAATGCCGGAAATGGTGGCAGGACACTCCCGACGATGATTTGGTGAAGCAGAACCTTCGTAAGGCAGAAGTGGAGTGGGCTACTTGAATGCCCGTGTTTCCTATCCGCGAGTATGAGGGTGCCCTACGGTTCATGGTGGACACCTTTGACAAAGACACACTGACAAGTACTTTTGAGTATCTCGGGAGGGATGTCACCATATCCTTCAAAGCGGTGGACTTTACCAGAGTATTCGGCATCCCAGGCAGGCAGGGCAGGAAAATAGAGTTGAAGGCTAAGAAGATGAAGCGTGAGGAGAAAAGAATATTGGATTAAATTAATATCCAGAAACTTGACGACAGCAGAGCTGGACAACGTGGCCAATGCCACAAAAGGACGGGGAATCCGTAAGACCTTTGTTGCAGAGGGCCACTGGCGATGCATAATGGATGTCATTAAGAGCAAGTTGACGGGATCTGGTAGGGCGTCGGACATTGCCCTCCCTCAGATTATGCTCATGAACGGACTTATGAACGGCATTGTGTACGATTGGGCTGCGTTGCTAGCAGAGCGAATGTATGAGTTCTTGACGATGCAGCATCGCACGTTCTATGTGCCCCACTATGCCATAGGACTATTCTTGGAGGCCACGCGGGTAGCAGTGCCGGAGGCAGAGTTGGAGGTACGGTCGCATGGACCGTTGGCAGCAGGTGAGCCTCCTATCACGTATTGGAGACACCTTGACATTGGGCACTCTTCCGCGAAGCGGAAACGGATGGTAGATACGGCCTCAGGGGAACCTGATAGTGGGAGGGAGACTTCCAGTAGTACAGAGGATTCAGAAGCGGAGGATGAGGAGGATGATAGCAGCAGAGCGACAGAGGAGAGGGTCCTTTTTGCCCCACCCTTGCTACCGATGGGCATACCTGTGATGTCATCTGGAGTAGGAGGCACCTTTATTCCGGCATTTGGGCAGAGCCGCACGCCAGTTGCACTTGGCCCAATCCCGCAGTAGGTAGCATCACCTCCGCAGGATCGAGCACCACCTTCGAGACCGGCCCCAGCCACGGAGGCACTTACTGAGGACATGGCAGAGTCGCGTACGGAGGAGTTGCTGCATCGAGTAGTGGTAGATGAGGAGCAGGGACTGAGGGAGGTGGTTGATACGGAGCCTCAGGTGCGGTTGGATGTTGTTGGAACTAAGGCAGTGGTGACCGTTTCTGCCTCCTTGTTGGGGAGCCCATGACTATGGCGACACACACTCCAGTCGTAGAGATGCAGAGAGTCCCGGGGATCCCTAGTACAGACCCGTCGGTAGTGGCTATGGAGAGCTGGCTGACTCAGCGATTTCAGATGACAGTGGTACCACCTATAGGAGTAGTTGTATTCTCACCTTGTCGAGAGACTCGCGCTGAGGTAGTAGACTTGGACGATCCCTCTGGTGAGACACATGTACCTACAGTTGGGAAAGAGGCAGGAGAGGTCGTCTCTACCATCCAGGAGCAGGGGGATGCTATACCTCCAGTGACGGAGGAGGTACCTTCATACCAACAAGATGCGGCTGTATCACGTCCACCAGAGACTTCTAAGTTACTCCTTGGCGCTCTTACACAGAGGCCACTTCCATCACGGTCACAGCCTTCAGAGCAGGAGGGGGAGGACATTGAGGCCTATTTAGTTGACATGGTGACGCAGGGTAGGCGAGTGGTGGCCACGGCTCAGACATGAGTATTGCAGCAGGTTGTGGTGGAGTTAGAGAGGGTCCTGCAATTTATGCGGGCGGGCTGCCCCGCAGCCTTTGCTGCATGTTTTGAGTCTCCGGGATGGCCGACTACTCAGACGGATGAGAAGCTACAGGCTTGGATTGTGCGTGAGCCCATTGTGGAGAGTCGGGTGATGGCAGTCGTCCGAGAGATTGAGCAGATCTACCGAGACGCCTACTATGCACTAAGGCGTACGCAGCATGAGTCTGCGGTCCGCGAGGCTGCTCGAGTCGAGTTGGAGAGGGAGGTGGCCACTCAGCAGGCCTCGTGGGCAGCAGAGAGGGCCCAGTTGTTGGCACAGCTTGAGATGGCCCGAGCAGAGAAGGCTGAGGTGGAGACTCGCCTTTCGGCAGAGCAGAGTGTGAGGAGCCTCGTGCAGCAGGAGTTGGATGTCGTCACTACCGAAAGGAGCTTGTTGCAGGATCAATTGGTCTGTATGACGGAAACAGCGGATACGAAAGAGAAGGAGTTGCTGGAAGCCGCGCATATGGTGAAGACGGCTTTGGAGAAAGTGTTGGTGGCGGAGCGTGATGTGACTACACGTACTCAACAGGTTTATGAGCTCCGCGCCTGCTTGGCAGCCCAGACACCGGCATCTCAACCTTCTACTTCAGGGACGCTTCCCCAGCCCCCTCCTTAGTTTTGTCTTGATGTATATTTTGTATGGGTTGCATTGTCTCCATTTTTGTTGTTAGTCGTCGGAGACGACTTCTTTTTTTGCGGGGGGATGATGTTGTCGGGAAATATGTATATCTTATGTTTTGGTAGTAATGTTATTTGTTAGTAGTTAGTTAGCTGAGGGGTAGGTAGTTGGAGTCGCAACGGTTGTGTCACACCCCTTCGGCTGTTATATATTGTACTACCTACGGGTATTGAAGGATGTGTTGTTGACGACAGATAATACTATGAGCATTGTATATACTCTGAGTTATTAATGGAAAGCTTATTCTCGTATTCATGTTGTCATTGCATTGTTTATTTCTGCGTTACTTCTGTACTCTTTCTGTTTACCCAGTGAGGCAAACATCAGAGGCATCTTGCAATAACACCCAGGTCTTAGTACTAATTTGTACTCATCCCCTACTCTCATATTTTCGTATTTTCAGCCTCATGCATACACATACTTATATCTGCATATGCATATATATATTTGCATATGCATATATATATCTGCATATGCATATATATAACTGCATATGCAAATATATATCTGCATATATATAAATATATATATATATATATATATAACTGCATATGCAAATATATATCTGCATATGCATATATATATCTGCATACTTATATCTGCATATATATATATATATATATATATATATATATATATATATATATATATATATATATATATATATATATATATATATATATATATATATATATATATATATATATATATATATATATATATATATATATATATTGCATATGTATATGTACATATATATATATTTAGATATATATATATATATATATGTATGCATAAATATATAAGATATCAAATTTATATATATATACAACTATATATATAGATATATATTCATATATATATAGACATATATGTTTATATGCAGACATATCCAGATCATATTTTCATATGCTATCCTCAATTGACATAGTATATGAATAATAAATTGTATTAATAGATATGTATACATGAGCATAGATATATATATATATATATATATATATGTATTTATATGCACTCATTTCTTTAGAATCATAAAATTGTATATATATTTATCTATTCTCATTTGTATATATATATCCATATATACATTTATATATACATTTATATATGTATTTATATGTATTCTTACATAGCCTTCTCTTCTATTTTGATTTAAAACCTCTATTCCGGTGGCATATATAGAGGCATTGATTTGACCTTCCTTGTCTCACGCGCTAGCTGTGATCAGTACGCAGAGAGCTAAATAAAACGCCATCGGTATTAATTACCTTGATCTCGGAGATCGTCCTTCATCATTTTCTTTGCATCATGACCCTTCATCCCTCCCTCTCTGACACTCTTAAGCGATTAAATAGGTCTTTTTCAAGATAGCAGAGCTGTCTTTTACGACGCTTTTCTAAGCACGATTACTAAAGTTGTGGCTTCTTATATCTTTCTCTGTAGTGCACTCGGTCCTTCCAAGCTAATTTGGGTTGTCCGATGATCTGGGTGAGTTGGGCTCATTATGGACACAGCGCTGAGGCTAGTTGGGCTTAAGAGACAAATGGCATTTATAGGGGACATCAAAGAAGATAGATTGAAAGGTATTCTTGTCTTCCCTATTGTCCTGGTTATTCTAGTGGTAAAGAAAATATTGGGGGAAGAATATATCAAGAATGATGACCGAACTAGGGCCAACTCTGATCTAGCTGCAATGTTTCTAGCGGTGGCCATGCACTTTGAGAAGGATAGGGAGGTGGTTATGAAATTATGCCGAAGTGTCTTTAAGAAGGAACTGTTGGGCGAATTGGATAGGGTTGTCATCAATGTGGATGAGGATTTAACAGTCCCTAAGCCTCGAAACTATGACAGGTTCACATGGAAGAACAAACCGGTGCCAAGATTTCCAATCTTGGAAATAGAAGATGAGGCTGCCTTTGCGGCCTACAATCCGATAAGGCAGCGAAATTTCTTCTTCCTCATGTGGCTTATGCATGTTAAAAAACCGCCTTGTAATAAATGGCTTGCTAACTATCTCGAAGCAGAATACATTGAAGTAGTCCCTGAAGATGTAGAGATCCCCTCTGCCCCTGCACACAAACCAGGAGAATCCTCTGTCAGTTCAAGGCCGTCGGCAAGCAAGGCTCGGTTGAAAAGGAGTCGGGCCTCTCCTAAGTCCTAGGACTTACTCTCTTTCTGCAGGGCAGTTTTTTGCTTTTCTTTTGGTTTAGCCTTAACTATATCGTCTCTCTTGGCTCCAGTAGGACACCTTTGATACATAATGACTACTTTTGCTTTAAGTTCTGTTGAAATCAATATAGACATGTGGATGTTTATGCTAATATTATATTTAACTTAGCTGTGTTGTTAGTTTGTTTATTGTCCAGTTTTGTGCTTCTTCCGCATCAAACTTAATTAATTGTCTTCTCTGTTTTGGGTGCATTCTCAAAGTTCTGCATATATATATATATGGTTGATATAGCCGGCCCAGCATTTGGGTTCAAGCGGATGGTTTTGTGAATATATAGATTCATGTAGATATATCCAAAATGTGGTTTATTCACCCTCTCGACGCTTGCTCTGGCATGATCCCCTGCATGCCTGTCTTTGCTCTTAATCAGAGTTCTCTTTCTTTTATATGTACACACACACACACACACACACACATATATGTATGTATGAATATATATATATATATATATATATTATGTTTTGTATATATATTTGTCTTTACCCTCTCGTCCTTGTAGGTAGATATAGGTTGGGATTCTCACTTCCTTTATCAATCTTCAGGTATATATATAGCTTCACACACTTAATGGGATTGAAACTTCTTTGAGTGATTATTATGAGATTTCAATTCTTCAAAGAGGATTGCTTATCCTTTCTTTTTTAGTTCCTCGGCTTTGTAAATGATCTATTTGACTCTATGATATAAAAGGTGTTTTCCTGGAATGGGGATGGGCAAGTTTACTTCTCACAATATTATTGTAACCTAGGTAATCTTTCATCTTGCAGTCAACATTAAAAGGAATTCTTTGTTGTCTGAATATAAAAGATGCCCTGGTTGTAATAGCAATAGTGGAAAGTGTTTTGAAAGCAATTTTATATGAATGTTGTCTTTTTATATATATAATTGGACTAACAAATCATGAAGTGGTATGCTGTAGGGTTGTGTTGAGATTTTATTTTGCAAGTCTTTTAGGTGACAGTACTAGCTAGAAGCCTGTGAATCAAGATAAATGAGGAAAGATTCTATAGAAATTGGAGGCAGAATGACGATAGGAGCATCCATGTGATGGGATACTTTCATTACAATAGTTAGAAGAGAAGAGCACTTGGACATGTATGAATCTGCTTAGTCCAGGATGAAAGACCTAAGATGAAAATTATGTAATTTTTTTAAATGTTGTAGAGTTTCAGGATCATTATTTGACTGGACTTAATGTCTCAGGCAAGGCCAGAGGTTTTCTCTTATCCGCTCTTTCCTACCAGCACCCACACTGAACGGAGATTGTAATCTTTTTTTTATTAATTAATAAAATAATTTGGCTTCGACCTTTTACCGATCAAAAAAAAAATTCCCTTTACAAATGACCAAAAACATTAAAACATGTAATAGGGAAATAAAAATCTCCATTACATCTCAAAATCACTTAAGTAGGAACTTTTGAAAGAAATTACAGGTTCTTTTTAAACTTATAATTTTAAATTCAGTTGTAATTTGTCCAAAAAGTTCCTACAACTTAAAAGACATAAAAAGCAAGGGGGAAACAAAAAGTAAGTTACAAGTGACAAGTTTAAAATAAACTGCACTTGTAATTGTTTTAAAATTTCCCTACAACACTGAAACAAGAGAAAAATAAAACTTGCAATCAAAGGAAAATTTTACACCTGCAGTCAACGAGAAAAAACCCGAAATTGAAGAAAAAACATAGCAAACGAACTCAGAATGCGATGAAATTTGAAACATGGATCGAGGATTGACTGAGGATTAAGCCAGTCCAAGGGCGAAGCAAAATTTTGCCTCGGGAAGCATGCCTTAGAGTAAAATTTTCATTTTAAAAAAAAAAAATTAAAGGGGTTGTCTATTTTTGTGAATACAAAAATACGGACAACACACCCGAGCCATCCGCCTCCCCATCATCGTCCCCTTCGCCTGAATCCTCTACTTTCTCAACTAAAACCCTAGCTTCACCCACTCGCCCGCTCAATCGCTCCTATGCACCATGTTTGGAGCCTATTATTGCCTATCCTCTTCATTGTTGGTCCAACTTCCTTTGCTGACTTATCTTCCTCTAGCATCTTTACCATTTTACTTCTGCAAATGTGATTAGGCCTCTAGGGCTTTTTGTAGTAAAAGCAAAGCTTTTGTCTTCTTAGTTTGTTCTTGCTACCTTCATGGACTCTTACATTGGAAGAATCATTTTCATTAACTTTTGCTCTCTCTCTTTCCAAGAAAGGTTTCAATTTCTTTTCACAATCAAATATCACCCTTCTAACCAATCTCCTTTTAACTGATAGTTAACTGATAGGATAGAAAACAAAGACTGTGGTACATCATAACTTTCATTAATGGACAAAACCATAATTATTTGTATAACTGCAATAACATCATTATCATGATCTTCCCTCATTGAAGCAAGGAAATGGTGAAACATGTGTATTAAATCATGCAATTCCAAATCTATCATGAGGTTACTCAATCTGATTCTTGCAAATGTTTTTAGTATGGTGACTATTTTAGGAAAACCAGGGTATTTAATATCGCCAAGATCTCGGAAGCTATCCACAACTAGTTGCATTACCTCTTTCATTATATCATCATCATAAGGGACAAGAGGTGTTACAATCCTCGTGATCTCACTTAAACAAGAGGTAACAATCAACTTATCTCCTCTGAATGCCTCAACCACTTGTGTTGATTCAAGGTAGTCAATGTAAGAGTTAGAGCTATATGTATTGCTTCAGAAGGTGACTTCTCAACACAGATCAAGCAGTCTTCCACCTGTTTAAGTGTGTTCAAGACATCATCCCTCGACTGAAATTGATTACTGAGCTTGTTGTTTGCTTCATAGAGTGATCTCACCAATCATTTTATATCTTTCCTTGCGATGATTCAAACTGAAATCAAATTTTCTGAATTACCCAAAGGCTGGCAAGAACTTCTGCTCTGATACCACTGTAAGGTCCCGACTGATTTATACCCAACTTTTTCCCTTTTCCAATTCACTTGTTAATTGATTGTTTGTTTCAATTTGCAAAGATTCAGTTTACAAGTTTATATTCAAATGCAATCATTCATTCTGCAAGAGAGTTAAAGTTGAAATATTGCTAACTTCTGAAATGAAGATCAGAATCGAACTTTGACATTGCGTAATATTCATAATTAAAATTACATGGAAAGAATGTTAACAACCTGACCTCACTTCTGAATTATCTAATCTGAATATACAATGTATCCAACAAGACTTCCATGCACTAGCCAAGAATGAAACAGAAGATGTATATTCACCCAAAGAGTTTGACCCTCTTCTATTGCCAATATCAATCGATGTAAACTCCATTAGCCACAATAATCTTGTTCCTTGATAAGAGATGCCACTATATGCTCCAGAATGCTCACACCAAAGGGAATTAAGATATGCCAATGAACAGATTTCCAGCAACCTCCACCACTCACACATCCAGCTTCAAGGAGACAAACTAGTCTTCACATTCTTCTTGGAATAATATGGCCCTGAAATAACACATAGCTGCCCATATTTCTGTATCCAATCTATGTGTTGCATCTTGTACTCAGCAATTGATGCCCACAGCAAATATAACGAAACGCCTCTGTATTAATGTATTTCAATCGTCAAATAGAGCGGAGTCAAGCAGCAAACAACCCACGAATTGCTTACAAATTCATACACTAAGACAGACAAGCCTTTCGCCTCTGAAAAATCACCATTCCTTCGTCATATTTGAGGAGTACAATAGAACCCGACTTCCCTTTGACGCCCTTGCAACTGACATCTGGCTCATGTCTAAACACAAGCCATCCCAATAAAATGATGGTAATACATGAAAACGACCCTTATAAGGGTCACAATTTGCCCCAACAACTATTCGCCTGAAGCAAGGAGAGAGATATGGAAGCTAAAGACAGCAATACACCTAGTTTGAAGCTTGAACAACTTCTTTTTCTGCCCTCAAACTGTTTTCATGTTCTCAAGATTTGTCCTAGAATTGGCAGCCATTTTGAAACGCCTAATATTTCTTTTCCTTATCGTCCTTCATTAACTTTGTAGTGTTCAGATTAATCATTTGCTCAATATATTTTGAATACATCAGTCACTTCAAATGAATAACTAATAAACGACATCCATATTTCCAGGAAAAATGCTCATAAGTCAAGTTCCAATTATATAAAATTACATCACATTGATATTCAATATAATATTGCAAAAGAATGCCATATTAACATTAAACCTCCTTGCCCTTAAAATTTGTCTCACAATGAGACTTTACAAATTTGATAACCTATGTTCTCAGAAATACCAGAGATGAAATCTATAGAAACCTCTGTCAGTTTCCAAATGAAACCTCCATAACATGAACTTTAAAGCACACTTGTGAATTCTGGAATTCATTCACCTCAAAGTCAAACACCCAAGGGTTTCCGCCCTAGGGCTACTGAACCAAGAGCTAGAAGCTCTCAAAGCTCTTCCAAGAAAATAATAAACCAAGCATGCCAAAAGACTCCCTCATTCCTCCTTTTATAACCTTTCCTAGAACTTTCCAAAAAGAATATAATTATAATTTATTTTAATAATACAGTGACTTTTAATAAATTCCCATAATATAAAGTCACTTATTTAAATAGTTGAGGAAGTATTTAATTAATTTAATGACCCTTTTAAATAATTAAAATAGTTGTCATATAATTTATTTATTTTTTTGACTTAAATTTGAACATTTAATTATTTTTGAAGGTCAACAAAAAGGGGACATTACATGGTTGCCTTTCTACGAGTTGTCATCATGAAATAATATTTTCTAAATGGGTAAAAAGGCTGGAACACCCACTGCCATTTCGTCTTCTAATCAATGAAGTTTATCTCAACTGCTTAAAGCTTGGGAGACCACCTTTATTTCACTAATGTGGCATCAAATTTGTTTAAAATCTTTAGATTGAATTCTTGGAGACTGGATCTGTTAAAATTTCTTTTATTCAATTTCTTCCGGATTATATTTTGATGGTAGCAGTTAGAGAGAGAGTGCAACTACCATTTGTAGTATTGCACGCAGTAGGTTAAGAAAAGAAAAGAAAAGGATGAAGAGCATAGCCACCTGATGCACAGCATAGATAGGAGAAAAAATAATATAAAATAACAAAGAAAACGACAAGAGGAACCCCTGGAAGAAACTGTGCAACAGACATACAAAATTTTGAAATTAAAAGATCAGAAAAATCAACCTTGTCCAAAGAAACATTTTCTTCCAAACTTCTGGTGATGCTCTTGAGGAGAACTTAGCGTTTTTTTTAGAAGCTTCATAATCCGTTTTTTCCATTTAAAAGCATATACAGCAAATTCAAGCAAGAATATCTTGTTTTGCATAAGGCATGAAAAGTGGGCAATGAATTTTTTAGGAAGATTGTTTTAATGTTTTAAATTTTTATTAAAAGATGTCTGCTTTTTTGGAAAAGAGAATTCTTGGGGGGCTTTTTTCTCAAAAAGAAAATTTCTTTTTTGAAAAACATTCAAAAATAAATTAAAATGAGGGCGCAAAGGGGGACAACATGGAGCGGAGGGTTTCCTTGTGAAGGGAATTTTTAAGAAAGAAAAATAGTGAGAGGGGTTGTTTTCAAACAAAAATAACATTTTGTTTCATAAACATTAGGCAATAATGGAGGAAACTGACCTAACCATATTAAAATACGACCAGAATATTTAAACTAAACCAGATAAGAGTGAAAACATGATCTTTCAGATAGGTTATATTATATGAGAGAGGAGGGTTTTTCATATACATAATTAAGGAATAGGACTCGAGAGAAACAAAAAAGAATATCAGGAAACAATTTGAAGAACGGAATGAAGTCATTCAAAACATTAAGTGATTATTTTATGAAAAAACAATGAAGGCAAGAAAGAAATGGAGAGAGGAACAGAAAGTGATATAGGAGAAAGAGGCCAAGGTTTCAGGGAAAACCTAGTCTGTGAAAACGATAAAATTATGTTTAAAGCACATGTCCAAGTCCTCAAACTTTGATTTATACAACATGCCAACAGCCTACTTCATTGTAATACCAACCTGGGAAAGGTGACTTTATTGGTAACACATACAGGGACAACAGAAATAGAGATGTTTACAGTAATTTTGGCAATTGAAGAGTTTTTAGCCACACAAAGTAGAGGTGGATGAAACAGTGAAAGCTATAATGGAGAAAGTCACTACAGCATCACAGACAAAGAGGCAGAAATAACGACCATGATTATTTCCATGGAAGTGCAGGTGGTAGCACTATAAAAATGTGTCAAAGATTAGAAGCCTTCGAAACCCTTGTTGGAGGCTTCTGAAGATCTATCAGTAATGTTTTACCTGAATGCATTCGTTTTAAATTGAATATGAAATCAATTTCTACCCAAACATGACAGATGATATTTTATCTCTACAGGTACTAGATCCAGACAGTGAATAAAAAGTTTGCTATACTTAATGCGCACAAGACCAGAGAATCATTGGCAAGCAGCAAATAGTTCTTGGGTGTCTTCAAGGAACAAAGGATTTGAGGTTGAAATACAGGAGGAACAAGGACTTCTTACATGCATATGATGGTGACAATGTGGATGAGTGTCAACAAACTGAATATTTAGTGCATCGTGGAACAGTGGCAGAGGCTTGGTATTAAGAATAAACTGGATACAATTGCAAATTCAACAGCAGAGCCAGAATATATAACAGCTTGGATGCTTCAAGGGAGTTTGTATATCTTCACAGGATTCTTGAAGACTTGCAGACTTTACAAAGTAGGTCAACAGCATTGCATACAGATAATCAAATTGCAATAAATATGACAAAAAAACTGGTTCTACATGCAAAAAGAACACAATGATGTAAAATCACTATATAAGAATGTTGTTTACAAAGAAGGTAATTCAGCCTGTTTGTTGTCCTACAAAAGAGAAAATTGCATATATTTTCACTATTGGCAGGACAAAGTCAAGTGCAAGAAATTTAGGTGTCTTCTTGGAAGTGCGGCAAAACCGAGAGTTTGGATGACAGATGACTGTGTTAGGTATTTACTCCACAACAAAGTTAGTTTAAGTTTTAACCATTAAAAAAAATTAATAAAGTGTAAATGAGGCATGTATCTCATTTGAGAAACCCTCATATTTAAAATTTAGGATATTAGAGAAATAGGAAAAATAAGACATTAGAATGCTAAAGGAATATGAAAGGTTGTGATGGTTGGCTTTCTACAAATTGTCATCCTCATGCAACATAATATATTTTTAATGGGTAAAAGGCCTATCAACAAACACTGTAATTTATTTATTGATCAGTAAAATTTGTCTTGTTGACCAAAGCTCAAGAAATTTTCTGCATTTTGCTCATTAAACAATACCATGCATCAATAGATCCTTGCTTATTGCCATCAATAAGGAGGAAGTAAAATAGGACTTGCCATTAATATGATATCAAGAACCATATAGAGCAATCATTTTAGTAGAATTTAAAGCATTAAAGAGATAGAAAATGCTGATGAATATGTTAGCAATTACTTATGATCAATGCATGCAATACGTGCTCTGTATAGCAATGAATCACACAAGAAATTTTACATTTCCATATAGAAATGTAGATTTCACTTGATTGATTGGGTAAAGTGTAAACAAACAATTTAGATCTCCTAACAAGAAGCTTGCAGTTTCACAAAAACCATATGTTTTATTCAAATAGAAAGTACTTATGCCGAGATGTTTAAGAGATAGACACTCACATCAACTATAGCACTTGCTGCTTCATTTAGTGCAGGTGAAATATCGACCAGATCACATCTAATTCATCAAGGCTGAAACCTTAGTGATAAAACTCAAACAATCCACAAGTCCTAGACACTAACCAGAGTATATGTTTAGACATCTAAAAAAGTCCAAGAAATGTTGCAATCAAGGGTGTTGACATTTCACAAACAACAATTAAAAAATTATGAATTAATCAGTATATTGAATCATTTCACAAAATAGCTAATCATAAGACACATGGTAAAGGATATATAAGACAGTTATTTGTAATGTTTGCACACAAGGCTGTCATGTTTTTACAATTCGCCTACAATTATCTAGATGCTGATTTTCCTTGATTTCCAAAACTGATAACTATAGTTTTCCAACAAATCTAGATAAACACAGAAGCATATTTATTTGGATTCTATAGACTACAGAAGTTTTAACAAAAAATATTAACTTAATTACAAAATTGTGAATACCCTACTACTCCAAAAAAGTATTACATTTTGCAAATATACAAATACTGCCAATCCTGTACCATTGTAAAAAGAAAATGAGTGTTTTATAGGGTAGGGGGATGTCAATTCATATCTTTTTCCTTTATAGCTGTGTCTGTCTTTGCCATAAAGCATATTATGCATAGAGTAGGTAAAATCTACCAACATGTCGACATTAGGGGGAACAGCTCCTGCTGTCTCTTTGCACTAAGATGGACAAATCTTGTCACCTAGAAACAAGTGGAAATATCTCCTGTTATTATCACTCAGAACTTGTGGCAGCAAAGGATTTAAGGATAAGATTAAGCAGGCAGACAAGATAATGGCTGCAGAAGAAGTCTCTTTATCAAAGCTAATTAGAGCCGCGATCCAATAAAAACTAATTTTGGATGGAGGACACAGAAATCCTAATAAGACAAAACGTAATCATGCAGGTCCTCCTTGTTAATGGGCTAACATTTATAAGGTTGAGAGGGCAATGGCTTAGTGAAAACTCTCCCCATGAAGGAATGTTTGTAATTTCCCCACTTTGAAATAGAATCTAATGGTAAATATTAATAATAAAATTAAAATTCAAAAGAATAAAAAATAAAATTAAAATATAAATATAAAAGAGTATAATTAAATATTAAGTTAATAAATAGTCCAAAGGCATAAAATGATAAGTTGTGACTCTCCCAAATATGAGGTATAAAAGGGAGAAGAGAACTCATTTAAAGGGGAGGAGAATTTGGGAATGAGAAGTGCAGATCTGATTGTGAAAGGTTGTGTCCCTTTCAAAGGGCAGAAATAATGAAGACTCGCACTCTTTCAAAGGGGGCTAATGGTGAAAGGGTGTGTCTCTTGCCAAAGGGCATACATGATAAAGAGGTGTGACCTCGCCCTCACATTGTGAAAGATCCCTGCCAATTCTAAACTGAATTTTTTCTGAGTTTTGATGCTGCTAATTGAAGTTTAAAATGGTTTCTCTAAGGTTTTATGCTTATGTTTTGTTGCCAATGCTTGCATAGAGTTTAGTTGTGAATGGACGCCAAAGACATAACACTTGAACCATAAAATGAAGGAATATAATTGATTGGTAACTAAAGTCAGAGTTATGATTTTTAATAAACAGCAATACAATAACTTTCAGATTTAAGAATTCTAATTTACCAAGCAACAAATAGCATACCAAGAGTCCAACACCCATTCTGGAGAATATTTTATTAAAGGATTGAAGAATGAAACAATCTAAGGGCTTCCAGCTGCTGCAAATGGGCCCAAATGGTTTTATTTGATCCTAGGAAAATTACCAAAAACAAAAACTGGAATTCCACTAACTTCCACCACTGGCTCCCAGGAGGAATTATTCAGACTACTGATCAAGACAATATATTCCTGTTTAACCAATAAAAATCACTGAAATGCTGATGTGCAATGCTGATCATGAGAAGTGTAGGAGATTCAAGCCCTCTAATGGCTGGAGCAATTGTATCTAGCAACCTGGAAGGGCACCGAATGGTACTGCTACATATGGAGGCTGTACGGCTGCCCTAGGAAATGAAATATCTACCTTCTAAGTCTGAAACCCTCTCCAATCTGCATATAAATTCCCTGTAGATGCTGAAGTAAGTCTGAATTGAGGCCCAATTAGGAATTCTAGGTGAATTCCTCCATCCTATGAATTGCAGTCGTCCAATTTCACCTGTCTTCAAGGATTTTTCATTCCTCAAAGTTGCTATGCTACTGAATTGAGTTGCAGAGCTCAAATTCCAAAGTTGATTGTAAAAATGATTTCCAAGATGCCAAAATGAATCTCCTCACCACACTTTATTGCTTCCCTAACCCTAATCGAACTTTTTAGGGTTCTCATGCCTTATTAATAAATGAAATTTATTTAATGATTATCCCCTAGCAAATTCGCCCAACTTGAGGGTCTAATTTGTCATTGAGTTTGCCCACCTTTTAAAAACACTTTATGCATAGGGGTGTGTGCCATGGGGTACTTTTTAAAAAACTCAATTCAACTTTGCACTTTATTTCATAAAGTCACTTTAATTAATTATTTTTCTATTTTTAGAAAAATTGACTTTATATTATAATAACTGTTATCACAAAAGCTTGCACCCTTGCTGAGCTATCAACTCAGCAACCTTGTGAAACATGGAAACAACCTCGAAGTGTGGGATCTTGCGTAAGGGGGTTGAATCTTCGGAGAAGGCCGGCTTCCTTCTCAATCCAAGTGTAGGTGTTGAACCAACTCAACACTTCAAATCTTACTTCTAAACCTATCCTTATAGCTTGCAGAGGAAAAGAGAAGAGAGAAATGCTTAGAATGAAAGGAGGTGATGCACCAAGATAAGAGATGTTTCTCTCCCCACCGGAAATGGCACAAAGAATCAACTGAAATACCCAAGAGATGCACAAACTTCAGTTGCATGAATGACCTCAACGCACGTATGGAGGTTAGAACTTGCTGAATGTCAAGAGGGGAGAAGGTTTCTCGCAAATCACAAACAGAAACAGGTTAACACAGCATATATGTGAAAGCAAGCCACAAACATACACTTACAATGAAGGTAAGAACACATACACAACATGCATAAGTTGAAGTAAGGCAAGAATAATGATTTAAATTCATTATAAGGCCAATGGCCAAACTTACAGTTGCAGAAATGCAAGATAAATACAAGTCTTTAAGAGAAGTGAAAGAGCATAGAGTAGCTCAAGCCAGCAGGGAGAGAACCCTTTACAACGAAGAATAACAGCCTCATATAGAAAATTGCTTGCAAGAGTTGTTGGAGCATTAAAAGCCTTCAATGTTCATCACACCATCTAGAAGTGTTGCAAGCCAAAAGGAAGTTGGGATGACCTAGGCTTGGGATTTCAAAACCTCGAGGTTCCGGAGTTTCGGGGAAGAGAAGAAGAGGCTAAAGAAGGAACTTCGGAACCTCGGGGTTCCGGAGTTCCGGGGAAGAGAAGAAGAGGCTGAGAAAGGAACTTCGGAGTTCCGGAGATCCGGCAAGACAACACTTCATGATTCCATTGCTTTTCTCCTTGATCAACTGGGGCAGCGCTGGTCCATGGATCGTATCTCTAATCGGTTCTCGCTGATGGACCAAGGGTGTCATAAAATGACAACAATAACATTATAATATCACATAATAACACTATCAAGTGCCCAAGTGTCAAGTGTAGACCCCCATGTGCCATCGCTATCATCTCCTATCCACTGAATTCACATACAGAGATAGGTAATAGGCAAATTTCTGCTCCTGAGTGATCAACTAGGAAAGAGGGAACATTAGAGTCCTCCCTTCCCGGGAAGGCTTGCCCTCAAGCAACTGCAAAGGTGGATGTTGAAGTATCATCTCTCCTTCCCATGTGCCATCCTCTATAGGCAAGTCCTTCCAATGTACCAAATATTCCATGATCACTTTGCTCCTCAACCTTCTCTCCCTCATGTCCAGAACCTCTGTCGTAATCAAAATCAATCGGCCCTCCTCATCCAAAGGAGGCAAATATGATGGAATCATATGCTGTCCCAAAGCCTTCTTCAAACAAGACACGTGAAAGCCATTATGTATCTTTCTCTTAGAAGGTAACTCAAGCTCGTATGCTACCTCTCCAATCCTCCTCATAACTCTATATGGGCCATAAAACTGAGGCTTCAGTTTCTTTTCCCTACTCCTCTTGAGAGTACTCTGCCTGTAGGGCTGCAAACGCAAGAATATCATGTCACCCATCTCAAAAGTCCTCTCAACACAGTGTCGATTTGCATACATCTTCTGCTAGTTCTGTGCATGTTGTATGTTATCCTTAAGTACCTTGAGGATATCCTGATTATCCTACAACCAATCCCAAGCTCTAGGCGCTCTGCTATCACCCAACACCAAATCAACAAATGATAAGGCATCATAACCATACAGGGCTCGAAAGGGAGTCATACCAATGGACATGTGGTGCGTAGTATGATAACAATACTCGCCTAAATACAACCAACGCACCCATGCTCTCTGCTGACCTGAAACATGGTAACGCGGAATCTCCTCTACCCACTTATTGACTATCTATGTCTGTCCATCCGTCTGTGGGTAGTAACTAGTACTAGGGGTCAACTTTGTACTTGCAAGACGGAATAGCTCCTGCCAAAATATACTCATGAATCTGCTATCCCTGTCACTAACAATGGTCCTAGGAAGTCCATGGAGTTTGAACACCTCGCGGAAGAATAACTCATCCACCTGAGATGATGTGAAGTCAGCGGCAATAGGGAAGAAGTGCGCAAACTTCGTCAACCTATCCACAACCACATAAATGCAATCCTTCCCTTGGACTCTCAGAAGACCAGTGATGAAGTCCATCAAAATACCTTCCCATTTCTGCTCAGGACCAACTGGGAAAGTATGCTCTGACTTGTTTTGTTGACAAGTCATACACTCACGAACATAGTTCAAGGACATCATCCTTGAGACCCTTCCATTAGAATGTCTCACGTACCTTCTTGTATGTCTTCAAGTACCCAGGATGTCTTGCTCATGGTGTGTCACGAATGGCACATAGAATTTGTTCCTTCAATTTCGATCCAGGAACTAAGTAAATTTTTTTTATAGTATATCACATCGTCAACCACAGTGTACCTATCATCCTGGATCTGTCCATCCATAATCTCGCATGCAAACTGATTCTTGGAATACTCAACTAAAAGCTGAGACTTCCAATCAGTTGAAATCTCACTCAGGGAACATAGGGCAGCAACTGAAGGCCTCCTAGAAAGTGCATCAACAACAACATTTTTCTTCCCCTTAACAAACTCAATGTCAAAATCATATGCCTGTATCTTCCTAACCCACTTTTGTTGGCGCTCGTTAAGTTCCTTCTACTCCAAAAAGTATTTCAGACTATTGTGGTCAGCTCTCACCACAAACTTCCCACCCACTAAGTATTGTTGAAACTTCGGCAAAGCATGCATAACGGCAAGCATATCCTTACCATAGGTGGAGTACAATCTCTCATTATCCCTCAATTTCCTACCCTCATAAGCAATGGGGTGGCAGTTTTGCATAAAGACCACACCTATGCCCTCTCCTAATGCATCACACTCGAGAACAAAGGGCTGAGAGAAGTCTGGAAGAGCTAAGACTAGATGCATGCTCATAACCTTCTTGAGCCTATCAAATACACTTTGTGCCTCATATGTCCACCTAAAAGCACCCTTTCGTGTGAGGTCTGTCAATGGAATTGCAAGCTATGAATACCCCTTCACAAACCTTCTGTAATATGCACATAATCCTAGGAAACCTCACAACTCTGAAACATTCCTAGGTGGCAGCCAATCAAATATTGCCTGTATCTTCTCCTCATGGATCTTCACTCCATTAGCGCAAATCACATGCCCCAGGTATAACATCTCTGTAAGTCCAAATTCACATTTGGAGATCTTGGCAAACAGAGACTAAGCCTCCATAATACCAAAAACCTCATCCAAATGCCTCATGTGCTCCTCCCAAGTCCTACGGTATATCAAAATGTCATAAAAGAATACAGGCACATACTTACACAACTGCTTATTGAACACATGATTCATGCATGACTGAAATGTAGCAGGTGCGTTAGTGAGACCAAATGGCATCACTAAAAACCCATAGTGTTCGTAGTGGCATCTGAATGTTGTCTTATGGATGTCCTCTTCACAAACACGGATCTGATGCTATCCTGATTGAAGATCAATCTTTGAAAAATACACTGCACCAAGAAGCTCATCTAGTAACTCATCTATGCATGAAATTGGATACATGTTCTTAATTGTTTTCTTATTCAATGCACGGTAGTCAATGCACATGCACATAGTGCCATCCTCCTTCACCAGCACCGCAAAAGAAGCAAAGGGGCTAGAACTAGGCCTGATGTCCCATGTCCAATAGCTCCCGGATGGTCTTCTCTATCTCATCCTTAAATGCCTTAGGATAACGATAAGAAACCATAATCACAGGCTTGGCGCCCTCCTCTAGCTCTATCACATGCTCAGAACTACGGTCAGGAGGTCTCCCACAAGGAAGATCACCAAACACAACACCATGCTTGTCCAAAACAGTCTGGACATCTATATGATATGGCTACTCATCAGGCAAATCTTTACTCCTAAGTGATCAACTAGGAAAGAGGGGACATTACACATTGAGGGATATAAAGGAAAGGAATCAAAAGCATCCAGTGGGGATCACCATCGATCAGATCAGACCAGAACTGTTATAAAGTTAAAGGCAGTAACACCTTGTTCTTGGTGGTATGCATGGGGATGTGCTTAATATGTATGCGTAATATATGAAGCCTGATAATGTTCTTATGCAGAATTTAGTAGTATTATTAATATAGACAGAATGAATCTGCACTAAAACTTGAAGGAATAAGAATCGAAGAAGGGAAGAATACTCCAGCAGAATCGAAACACATAAAAGGGCAAGCAAACTGTAAGAACTTTCCATGATTGCATTAATAGGCACAAGCCAATCTGGCAGTTTTCCTTCCTGGTTATACAGAACATCTGATCGTTAGAATAATCAACCATTGTTTGATAATTAACTTACTGAATAATAATTAGGCATTACATAGATATTAAAGATCAATATTATACTTCTGTAATTACTACTGAATTAAGAACATGGTTGCCAGTAATTGTAACAGATATAAGTTCTTTACAATTTATATATATGTAAGTATTTACCCAATCATGGTAAGAGAGGAAGGGTCCCTAAATAGGGGGAACAGTGTTGGGGTCACCCCTAAGCACGCCACCACATATGTATGGCAGGGTCCACATGAGGCCAAAGGGGGGCGAAGGTGCTCTGCCTTTGGGCTTATGAGGGCTAGACTTAGGGCACCCTATTGGGGTAAATCCTTATCCTCTCTACCATGGTGATGGATGGAATTATATGAGTGGGAGAAGGTGGCTTGAATGAGGGGGAACGGTTGTAGGACAACCTATTAAGTTACTCATCCATGGCTTGATTGAGGGGGAACGGTTGTAAAGACACACTATCAAGTTACCCATTTGTGGCTTGATTGAGGGGAAATGGTTGTAAAGACACCCTATCAAGTTACCCATCCTAGCTTGCTATGATTGGGGTTCATTAGTTAGTTAAGTAATCTTGTAATCAATTAGTAAGTTATGATCTATATCTCTACATATACTGCTGTTTGTAATTAATAATTGCTTTAGGTTTCATCATAATCAATCATTCTTTACTTTATGTACCATAATCAGTCATTCACTACTTTAAGTATCATCATAGTTAGTTGTTTGTGATTAATATTCACTTATATAATATAATTTGTAGGTTATTTTCTAACTTGTTTGCAGGTTTTCCCCTTTTAAGGAGATAAAGGTACCCCCCCTCTAAGCCTTCCTTATTGACTGAGAATTATAATCCAGGGCAAACTAGGGCACTTTACAAAAGGGGACATTACAATGTTCAAGCCAAACTTTGATTCAGCTGCAAAGGTAAGCATGGACTTGCTGGTGGCAGTGGCATGATATCAGACAGGTAAGGCAAGGTAGATATTATGTTCTTTGCTAAGATCTACATAAGAGAAGTTATAGTTTTCTCATCTCTCAGAAAACTAGTTAAAACTGTGGAAGGAAAACAACTCTAAGGTGATCATTAATGTCATCTTCAGGAGAGGCTGCCCTAGCTGGGGTTGCATTCAATCGTGCCAAATAAAATTTCCCTACATAAACCCTTTAATTTTATTGTTTCATTCATAATAGGACAGGAGAAAAACAGATTGCAGTCATTGTAGCAAGCTAGGGGAGTTGACATGATGATGAGAAGAAGGAAAACGCTCAAATCATTCAAAGGTTATTCCAGAATCAATAATCTTCCTGCCTTCATCAATCACAACGTGCTAGGAGTATGAATGCTTCACATTGATATATTATGGTAGCCATTGATCTGATAAATAGCTAATCGGCATATAAGATAAAATTTGGGCATTCGTAAGGTGGATTTCATGGTGAGATAGTTCTCTTCACACAAGTGCAATCATAACTTCTAATCATAGATAAAAAAAACCAGACTCAGCAATAACACAATTGAGTCAAACTTTATAAATTTTGGGACTCAGCAAACTTGTCAAACAGCTAAAAATACACAGATTTTTTAAAATATTCTCCAAAAACATGCTTATTACTTTAGTGATGGAACTTACTACTGATTTCCTTCATAAAAAGATCAAATTTAGAGTTTAATAAAAATCATAGACCAAAAAACAATATGACTTCAAGTTTAAATACCCACAACATCTCTGAGCAGTATAACATGGAATATCCACAAAGAAAACAGCACTAGTAGACTGCAACAAAGCCTAAAATCAGATGTTCAGGACTACTATAAAGGCATATGACGAACATTATATATATTTCAACTGTTGTAACAAGCAACTCAAACCCTTGTTTTCTGCTATTTCAAGAGGTTAAAACCCTGCTATTCATGGAGAAAAATATGCTTTTTAAAAGGGTCAGAATCACTGTAATTTTTTTTGGAATAACCACTGTAAAGTTTAAAATTCCAGCACCTGTGATTCCTCTATGCAGCAAACACAGAACTGTGAATCCTGTCCTTTTACACAAAGCAAGCCATCAACAACCCCTCAGCACACATAGCAAGCAGTCAAACAACCTGTATGCAGAAAATGACCAGCAAAATGTCAAAATTTTGACATGAAAATTCATTTTTTTGAACCCCAGCCAACTTTTACCCTAGAGTAATGAGTTTTGCTCCTCTCCCATGATTTCAACCTGTTTCTCAAAATCAAAATTGCAAAATTGGCAAAATAATATATAGTGATCGAAGGTTCTGGGAACCATCAGTCCTAAATCCCCATGGAAGCCCCAACACGTCAGTGTTGTTGAAGACAATAGGCAAACTAAACATGAAGTTCGCAGGCTGGAAGTTTGAGCACTAAGGCATGAAGTACGCATCAGGTCTGAGGCATGACACCTGACTAGGACAGCAGATGGAATAAGGTGGCGGTAGGCATTTTGCCCAACCCCTGATATGTAAGATTGAGCCCAACGAGAAGGGAAAGGAGAAGGAAGCAATCAGTAAAGAGGTGTATAGGGGGTTGTGAAATTTTAATGCACCCTTTCTGTTGCTCAACAAGCCAACCACCCAACCCTTGACAGTAGCACATATTAGATGAAATGTGTGCGACTAAAGCAAGATACAGGCGGGAAAATGAAATGGAAAGGCCATGCACGCACAAAAGACCGTAATCACGTGTTTCATGCAGCACTTCTCTTCTGCACCCACATAAACGCTCAACCTTCAGATCTTTGGCAGGTTCAGGATGATTTAATGGCATTTTTTTATGCACAATCTGGGGAGAAGCTGTACCATACTCAATTTATTATTGCGGAAATTCTTTTATGACATCCCTTATCTTCCATGCGCATTTTCAGCAAGTTTTTTTCAGCAATCTAATCTATTGGTTGGTCATAAATGAATCTCTCACGCCTCCTAGACGATCAGATTTTATTAATGTGGCTGCATTTCTTTGGGCTGGCTGGCAGCTAGTGCTTTTCTTGTCTTGCCACGTTTCTCATTTTTCTGGCTTCCTCTTTCTGAAAAAAAGGCACATTTCTGCTCATTGTAAGGGGTTCTTCCTTCATTTTCTCTTCCAGAGATATGCATGTTTTGCAGCTATGTAATTGTAAACAGGTTCTAAGCCTCCATGTCAATGAAAGCTAGCATATTTTACCTCTTCTCGCATTTTCCTTGTGCAAATCCTTTGCCTTCGTGGGCCCATGATCACTTCTATATTTCTATGCATATATGTTGTGTGATATTTGTTTGTGAGGACCATTTGTGCATCTTTTCCCATTCAATAATGTCAAACCCCTTACCTTCATATCTGCCTCTAGATATTTTGACATAGAGAGCTATGTGAGTTTCCTTGGTAACTTCATTGATGTTATGTGCTGTTAGTGGGCAGGAAGACACCATTTCTAGGTGCATCACCACCCTTTACCTTTCATGCATTTCTTCTCCCCTTTTCACTAGCAAGTGATAGAATAGGATTAGTCAATAGGTTTATTCAATGTTGAGTTGGTTAAGCACTTTGCATCTAGATTAGGAAGGGAACCAGCCCATCCTCTGGAGGTTTGGCTTCATTGAGCGAGGTCCACACCATGAAGCCATTTCAATGTTTCACTGAGCTGTTGGATTTAAGATACAACAAAAGGGTGCAATTCAAATTGACAACAAGGCCCTCTTACACACCAGCTACAACCGTTTCACATTTCATCTATAAAACAAGCACACTATGGAATCACCACTTCCAAACTTAACCCATGGGCTATACATATTACTATGACAATTCAACTAAAATATAACTTCAAATATTTAAATCCTTACAAGTATTCCTTTGTTGGCACAAACCCCAAACAACTTGTTACAAATGGAAACAATCATAACTATGAAACAACTATCAAACTGTAAACACTCTCAAGCAAATTTACAATCATTTATTCATCCAAATTTCCTCAAACATTAACATGGCATCAATCAATCATAATTCAAACTGCTTTCAAAACCATGAAAGCCAGTTTCAAATTGTAATGAATTGTGCTAACTTTCTCTGTCACAGCTTGGTAACCACAAACTTGTAGAAAAACAAACAACTGAAATAAACCACATAGCCACTATCCCCAGAACAATGCAAGATTGCCACAATACCTAGGGATGTTCCCACATCATGTACCCTAGGTATCTTTTATATAACAAGAGCTCTAGGGTTTATAATTATTACTCACCATAGTAGTGGAGCATTTAAGCTAGGAGACAAGAAATCCAAACCTAAAAAAGGCTTAAGTATAAAAGAACCTTGTTCTAAAATAAGAACAGAGGCTTCTCACAAAATTCATTATCCACTCTGAATATAAGAAAAATAAGCATTGTCATGCTAAAAGATAGAAAGCACAAGCAAAAAAAAATGATTGTTGTCCTAATTAGATCAGTATGTCTTGTTGAAAAATAAATACCAACAGTGTTGCTCCCTATTCATGTTGTCTTGACCGTTCCTTCAACCCACCTACACATAGAGGAAGGTTGTTGCAAGGTAAATTTCTCAACTGAGGGGAGACCCTGGATCATTACTCCTAGTCTGAAATATCTTCAAAATTTTCAAGGTGTAAATATCTTATACAAGAAAAACTTCATCAGCAACATGCCAGCCCCCTTCATCCTCCATGTCAACTCCACAGGGCAAATTCTCCTCAAACCACATTATGATCTGTTCAAAACTCCCTGCAATAATAAACTTACTTGTATACATGACCAAGATAAGTGAGTTAAAATATCCAAGTAATAATTAAAATCTGCACTAAAGTTGGAAAAGCCCAACTTAAGTACAAACTTATCAATTCTAAAAACCAAACTCATGGTGCTTGAGTCAGAATATACAAAGCCTTCTTCGATATAAATTCATCAGGATCTCATCCATGCACTTCAAGACCCCTAACAACCCAAACAAAAACTCAACAAGATCAACTCCTTTTTCCTACGAGAATCCTCTAGCAACTAGACTAAGAGTCTCATCAAGGTCAGCTCCCTCTTTCTAAGCCAATCCCTTGGCAATTAGTTTGTCCAAGAGCACTTCAATACTCCCACCAACTACATGTATGGAATCAACCGTTGATTCTGTGGTAGTTTTAGAAACTGTCTCCAAAGTTGTAAGGACACTCCTCCATCATGGTATCAAGCCACACCTACTCACCGATATCAGCGAGTAGCTTGTAAAGGCTGCCATCTCAAACTCTTCTAGCCAAAAACTTGATTTAGGGCTGCATTTCCTATTGATCATTTTCTGCCCATCAAACTCGGTGTTACACTATAGATCTGTCAAGCAAGAAACTAAAAGAAGACTCTTCATTAAACCAGGAACATACAAGACACCATCTATCTCAAGAACAGCTAAAGGCATATGGAAAGAGATAAAACCCAATCCAAAAACGGAACAAATGGCATCATCACCCAACTCTACTTGTATGCCATCCTCTTGCTACTAAATTCTGTTGAATGCCTTCTTATTAAATGCCATGTGTTCAAATGTTCCATTGTCCACATTCCATCCAAAACCTGAACTGATGTTAGCATATAGACATGTCACCATGAAGAAAGTTGTCTCAAGTTTAGATGCTTCCTAACTCTTTCTCTTGTTTCTTGGCTTTCTTCCTCTCAAGACAATGAGATGCATAGTAGCCAATCTTGTGACACTTGAAACACTTCGCATTACTCAAGTATTTTATTCCTACCATTCAAATAATCTATTTATCCTTCTTGCTCTTCTAAACTTTCATTAGTCTCCTCTTAACATGTCCTCATCTTTTCAATGAGGGCTAGATTTTGACTCTCTTCCATGCTAGTTGAAATAGTTTCCAGTCTAGTTTCCCCTTGGTTCAAATCATCCAAAGCTTGTCAAAAGTGGGAAGCTTCTAATGAGCATAATGCCCCAAACAAACAAGTCCCAAGAAGGAGACAACCCATCTAAAGCTCCAGGCATCAATTCATCAGCTACACTTGAAGCTCAATTATCTTCATAAGGTAACTAACCACTGTTTGTAATATGTATCACTCATGCATGTAGCAGTGAGTTTGTTCTTTAGCAGCATCTTTCAGGAAATATTCACAATTTGATACTTAGTGCTCAATGCATCATACATGTCCTTTGTTATCTTCTTCTCTTTGATGTTAGGGATCAAAAGGTCCATCACAAAATCTAGGATGAGTTACCTTGTTTTGGTGAATTTTTGTTATGATTGGCTACCTAAACAGGATCAGTAGGAGCTGCAACCTTTGTCCACACAAAATTCTAAAGGCAATCTCCTTCAATAGCATCTGTAGTTGGCATACCAGGGTGTAAATTTAGAAGTGCCCTCCAAAGAGTCACACTGTCAACTAGTCATACTTGCAGCTACCAGAAAACACTATAACCAAACAGAACAACCAAGATAACTTAGATCAGCAAGAAATCACAAGTGCAAATCAACACTCCAATTACTAGAGCACTTAGGGAATTCCACCCTAGGACATCTTGTAAATTTGGATTACTGAAGCAAGGACATGATACCCTGGAATCCTTTGACAACTCCCTCTAACATGTAGTAGCACGCTTTATACATGAATTTGGAAGATTTTTTATCTTGTGCTCCAATACCGTGTTCAATTTTCAGACAATGGTAAGCAGATTTCACACAGAAAATTAACCCTAACTAAAAAGTAGCTTAAAACAAAAAACTCCAAACAAAGAAATAGATCTAAATACACTATTTTTCAAACACATACTCTTGAAAATATGAACCACAAACATCTATCTTCTAGTAAAATCAAAAGCATTACACAGCACCAGCTCAACAGTCAAAATATACTCTTATCTGTTTGGGTGGGGTGCTCTAGGTCTCGTTTGTAGAACAAACTCTAGGGTTTACAATAATAATTCCCCATCTAAGTGAAGCACCTAGGTTAGGATAAGAGAAAACCTGGACTGTAATGAACCTTTGCTGTACCTGCCTTGCCTTTCTGATAATTAGGGCCTGATCTATCCACCGAAGGTTGGATTTAGGGTCACAAAAGGAAATTACGGTTTCCTGCAACATTTAGATATTTTTATTTTATATGTCAGCAGTAATATTAGATCGGTGGCATAATTATTGCAGCACAAAATACATACACGACCCATTCTAGATTTTGAGGATTTTCCAGGTTGGCTGGGCTACCCATCCAAACCCATCCCGTCTCTTAGGGCTAATAGGGCCACCTGAGGATGGGCCCAGCATACCCCTGGCTTGCACTCATTATCTTGAATGTACTAACAAACAAAGGATATCAGGAAGATAACAAATGCATACATAAAACATAGATTCATGATTATATTAGTTGGTTAACATTTATCCATTATATATAAATTTGTAGGGATTAATTCATTATATTTGTGCCTAGTTGCAAAAACATGACTATCATTAATTAGTATTCCTTTTCTCTACATATTAGTTGTGTTTGAGAATGAATGAATTATTTTTATTCTTTTATCTATCACTACAGTGTATTTTAATGCAACATTCTAAACCTGATATTGCAGGTTAGCTATCAAGCGTGAAGATTAAGTTCATTTTACCCTTTTGTACATTACAGATGTGCTTAGTTCATTTGGTAAGACATTTTTAGGCATGGAACCGATTTAGCAATCATTTGGGTCACTAGTTAAATTATATTAATTACTGTTATATGAGGAATGAAAACAGATTTACTACAACTTGCACAAAACATACTTCAACATTTCAACATTTAAGCGGATTGGCCTGGGGACGTACCAGCCTACTGGTGATGGGAAGGAATGCTTACTAGGCGTTGGTTCTTCATTGCTGGGAAGAACCAGCGACTAGCCCTTTTACATCGTCTGCTGACTGATGCATTTCCAAGGCAATCCTCATGGTTGTCTAGGCATCATAAATTATGAAAACTGAAATAAATATTATTACTGAGTAACGAAGTTACCTGTTGGATGCTTCTCCTTGTCCTTCTCTCCTTGTCACCCCCTCTCTTGTGTTTCCTTGGGGTGCGGTTTTATACCTCTTTGAAACCACGCGATTCCCTTTGAAACATGGTGTCTATTCCGGAGGTGGCTTGGGAATGGACGCATCCTTTCATTACTAGTTAAGATAAAACGTATTTTAAGTGGTAAAAATAATTTATGTATTGAATATATATATATATATATATATTTATGTACATGTATTGTTTAATGTTTCTAATCATTGCCTGTTGTCTACACGGGAATATGACAGTCCTCCCCCCTTACATTGCTTGTCCTCAAGCGATGTGGAGATTTGGGTGGTTGAAGATCTCTTCACCCTCCCATGTTGCATCCTCCTCCGGCAACCCTTTCCATAAGATCAAGTATTCTACAATGTTTTTACTCTTTATTCTCCTTTCTCTTACGTCTAAAAGGGCTTCTGGCTCGAGTGTTAATTTTCCCTCGTCATCTATTGGAGGTAACTCCTTGCATGGGGATATCTGCTGCCCTAATGCTCTTTTTAATCTAGACACATGGAATACATTGTGGATGCGGCAGCCTGGAGGAAGCTCAAGTTCATATGCTACCTCTCCTACCTTCCTTTATATTGGGTAGGGTCTGTAGAACCATGGCTTCAGCTTCTCTGCCCCACTAGATTTCAGCGAAGATTGCTTGTAAGGCTGCAACCGTAGGAAGACTAAGTCCCCTATCTCAAATGATCTTTCAATACAATTACGATCAGCGTATATCTTTTGCTGATTTTGGGTTTGATGTATGTGATCTTTTAGAGCCCTTGAGATGTCCATGCTTTCCTGAATAAAATCCTTGGCTCGTGGTACTTGACTTTTTGGAGTAATTAGTGATCCAAAAGAGGTGGGTTCATAACTATAAAGTGCTTTGAATGGGCTCATTTGGATAGACATATGATGTGTAGTGTTATAACTGTATTCTCCTAAATGTAACCATTTGATCCAAGCTTTTGCTGCCCAGTGACATAATTTCTTAGATATCCTTCAATCCATTTGTTGACGATTTCAGTTTGTCCATCGGTTTGGGGATGATAGCTAGTACTCGGAGTGAGACTAGTCCCTACCATCCTGAAGATTTCTTGCCAAAATTGCCCCATAAACGGGCTATCTCGGTCACTTATGATATTTTGGGGAAGCTCATGAAGTCTGAAGACTCCCGTAAAAAACACTTCTGGTACTTGAGATGCTTGGAATTTGTTTGTTATAGCAAAGAAGTGTGCATATTTGGTGAGACGGTCCACAACCACATATATACAATCTTTTCCTTCGGCCTTGGGTAGGCCGGTGATAAAATCCATCGAAATGCTTTCCCACTTCTGGCCGAGAATGGGCAATGGTTGTAGCAACCTGGCTGGGTGGTTGAGTTCTGCTTTGTTCTTTTGGCACTGTGTACATTCTTGTACGTATTTTTGGACTTCTTTCTTAAGTCCTTTCCAAGAATACCGTTCTCTGATTTGTTTATATGTCTTATAGAACCCTGGGTGTCCTGCCAATGGATTATCATGGTACTCTTTAACTATTACTTCCTTGAGTTTAGAGTTGGGCACTGTTGTGACGTTTTCACACATCGCCCCATTGCAAATGGGGACCCATGTTTTTTGCTTTTTAGGGTTTGTTCTTTCGGTTTTTTAGGGTTTTGTTAGCTAGCCTTTGCATTTTGAACGTCGCCCAGGGGATCACATGGATAAGCAAGTCTGGCTTGAGTGAGGTCCTGATCCTGAAATTTGGCTAAGTCTGGAATGTCCTGAAAAATTGGCTAAGTCTGAAAGTCCTGATCCTGAAATTTGGCTAAGTCTGAAAGTCCTGATCCTGAATTTGACTAAGTCTGGAAACTGAAAAACCTCCAAAAACTAGATTTTGCAATATAACTCCTGGAGGTCTGAAACCACTCTCAAACATCCTGAAAGTATATATGGAATATAACTTAAAAATGTTATATTCCATAATAATTATCCTGATAGAGAGTGCGAAAAGTCAAATTTCGCTCGTGTCCTTCTCCAAGGGTCCAGAGCGAAAAGCGCTCCTGTCCCTCTCCAAGGGACCAAGGCGAATCGCTCGTGTCCCTCACCAAGGGTCCAGAGCGAAAATACTTATTTGAGCTATTCCTGACCTTGTTTGGACGAATCGAGACATCAAAGGCATGGTGAAGGACGAAATGAGCATGATAGAGCATCCAGACTTGATCAAAAACAACGAAATGATGAAGTTTTTGCCTAGAGGGTCAAATTCGCTCCTGTCCCTCACTGAAGGACCAGAGCGAAATTCTTCATAAGGTACGATCTGGGCAAAGATCAAGTCAACTTTATGTTTGAAGGCAAGGAAGGAGGTGAAATGAACTCATTGAAGATAAATTGAAGATTACCAAATGCCATCAAAGGACCAAAATGCTTAAGTTCGCTCCTGTCCCTCAGGAAGGGACCGGAGCGATTTTTGTTATAGATGATTTTCTTGCTAAATTGCAACCGGCCTCAAGGCATAGATGAATGGAATGGAACATGACGAATCCGTTGAATATAAATTTTGAAGATGACGAAGTGAAATAAGGCCTACAGAGTTAGAATCGCTCCTGTCCCTCTCCAAGGGACCAGGGCGATGAGGTACATATCTTTCCATCTTCAAAATATTTTGGCGCTCAAACACATTTTTGAATTTATTTAAATGCTAGAAAATTCGATAAGATTGAAAATTTAATTAAAAATAGCATTTAAATATTGCATTTAAATATTAATTAATTTTTGCCTTGTAAAAAAAATCGAAGTTTATTAATTAAAAACGATGGCAAATTAATTAATTATTATAGAGCGCTTGGTATTTTATTGTTTTATGAAGGTCGGCCTTTCTTATTTATTAAAAAATCGTTTTAATTGCTTAATTTTACAAAAGTCGGCCTAAATAATGATGAGAGGTAAGCACTTATAAAGGAGGGTGGTGAAGATCATTATTTTCACATTGTTATTTTATCATCTCAAGTGCGATTTAAGGAAGACAAAGAGGTACGAATTATATTCAAAAGGGGTGCGAACTTGAAAATTCTATTGGTGCGAACTTGTCAAAGGCTTGAAGATCACGTCAAAAACTTGAAAGGTGGCGAAATTGCTATTTTGAAGGGAGATCACGTTGAAGACCATCTTATTTCAAATTTTGCCTAGGCGAATTCCTTTATTTTTAGAGTTAAGCTCTCAAGTAAGGTATGGCAAGATCTCTTGTTTTAATTTCGAATTTTGATCGTCATTGCCTTAATTTTGAAATTTTGAAATTTTGTTTTGCCTTAGCTCAATCTTTTTTAGGAAATGATTAATAAAGGACTTATCATTAAGTTTCCTAAAATTTGCTCTCTAATTTATGTTATGTATTGCAAAATCATGGTACTAATTTTGAAATGTTGTGTAGGCATCAAATGGAGATCTCTTCAAGGAAAATCAAGCCGGATCCAGGACGGTCTTCGCCAGGACGGTCTTCGCCAGGACGATCAAGTAAGGACATGGGCAACCTCTTTCAATCCAACGTTCCAAGGCGAGGTACATCATCATCTTGCACATCAAGGACAAAAAGGAGTTAGAACAAGAGTTAATTAAAGATAGCCTCTCAACGACATCAAATTGAATATCTACCAAGTTACAAGTGTCAGATGAGGTGGCATCCTAGTCATCACTCCTCCAGTCAGTGTGGTCCACCTCAGCATGTCCAGATTCAACGTACCTAACTCATGGAAGGTGGCACAAACTCCGATGTACCTACCCCGGCTATCCATTGGTCGATTTTTCTAGAGGAGACATGTGTCCAAGCAATACAATTTTATCATTGGTCAAGCATTAAATGTTATGTAATGGTTGTAACAAACCCTAATTAGGGTTTTCATTGTAAAATCTTGGCCATTGATCTTGAATTGATCAAAGCCATCAAATTGTATTGTGGGCACTATATAAGCCCAGGCATTTCATTTGTAAAGGCTAATTTAGTAATAAGTTAGAGATAGCATGTAAATAGTTGGAAGAGTTAGAATATAGTTGATAGAATAGTAATTAGAGTAGAATAGGAGGACAAGGCAAGAAATTGTTGCCATTGATTGTAAACAAACTCCATTTTCATTGAAGTAATGGTGAAATATGTCGTTTTCTTGCAATTTGCATGGTTTCTTGTTGAGTCTTCAATCTTAGATGGTAGATGATTAGATGAATGGAGGAAATGTGATTGATTGATGGTGGAATTCGTATATCCATACTACTAGCAGTTTGTTGATTGCAGACTTGCCTTGTGTAGTCAACTGGAATCGTTCAGCTTAAGCTCAATTTCAATTTGTTGCCTCTTCATTGATATGCATCAACTTGGATGGTATCTATACCTGCGGTGATGATTTGAACATCATAAAGCTCCCTTAGAAGATCGCACTAGTCTTGTGTAGATGTTCCATTGATGTCAAAACAAGATCTAGTTAGAGTTTCATCAAAAATCAAGTCATTGCTCCTACATTCTTAGTATTAGGATTAGATCCTCTCTTCACCCCATCCTTTTTCATTTTTTTTCAAATCTAAGCTAGTAAGAACCTGTGTTCCAGCAAAGCAGATCGGAAGTTCAATCATAAGTCCCCTTGTGATTCCAGCAAATCACATCACACCACGAAGAGCTTATCCACACGTAGAGACCCTACCAAAAGAACCTTGGAGTCTACCTAACTGATCCTTTATGCGAATCTTCAGCAGTTAGAGACTATTTTCTCAAGAGAGGATAAGATGCCTATTGGTATTTTATTCTGTGTATGATTGTGTACAAAATACACGTCAACAGGCACCAAGTACAACCTATCCTTATATAGGATAAGCTCCTCCACAACTTTGTATTCTGCATGACTTGATGGGTCCCTCAAGATCTCGCTAGCAAAAGTGTCCTTGGCGTATTCTGTCAAAAGATCATATTTCCAATCAGCATTTATAGAAGTTATGGTATTTATTTGTTGCTTCCTTGATAAGGCATCTGCTACCACATTGGTTGTTCCTATAACGTATTCAATATCAAAGTCATAAGCTTGTATCCTGCTGACCCATTTTTGTTGCCTATCATTTAGATCCCTTTGGTTTAAAAAGAATCTTAGGCTATTATGGTCTGTCTTTACATGGAATTTGGTGCAAACTAGGTATTGGCAGAATTAGGCTAGGGCATGCATGATGGCTAACATCTCTTTATCATATACGGGGTAATGTTTTTCTGTTTCTGTCAGCTTACGGCTTTCGAAGGCTATGGGGTGTTTCTTTTGCATGAGGACAACTCCAGTCCCTTCTCCGGAGGCATCACATTGTAGTTCAAAAGGAAGGGAAAAATCAGGGATAGCTAGGATGGGGCATGAGCTCATAGCTTCCTTCAGACTTTCAAAAGCTCTTTGAGCTGCTTTGCTCCAAGTGAAAGACCCTTTCTTAGTTAGATCGGTGAGAGGGGCTACCACTTTGGAGAAACCCCGTACAAACCTTCTGTAGTAACTGCATAACCCCAAGAACCCCCTTAATTGTGTGAGGGACTTAGGTCTAGGCCATTCTCTGATGGTGGCTATCTTTTCCTCATCCACGCTAACCCCCTCCGCATTAATCTTATGCCCTACATATAGGATTTCCTCCATTCCAAACTCACATTTGGATGCCTTAGCATAAAGTGACTCTTGCTCTAGGATCCTTAATGTGTCCTCAATATGTTTGAGGTGCTCCTCCCAAGTTTTGCTGTAGATCAAAATGTCATCAAAAAAAACTAGTAGAAATTGCCTTAGTTGCTTGCGGAAAGTATGATTCATACATGACTGAAATGTTGTTGGTGCATTGGTTAGACCGAAAGGTAGAACCAAGAATTCAAAATGTCCATAGTGACACCGAAAAGCTGTTTTGTGGATGTCCTCTTCCCTCATCCTGATTTGATGATATCCTGATCGAAGCGATCTTGGAGAAATATCTGGCTCCGTGTAGTTCATCAATCAGCTCATCTATCCTTGGGATTGGGTACCTATTTTTGATGGTTTTCATATTCAGTGCTCTGTAGTCAATACACATTCTTAGAGTGCCATCTTTCTTTTTAACAAGTACCACCAATGATGCGAAAGGGCTGGAACTAGGTTGGATGTGTCCCATAGCAAGTAGTTCCTTAATGGTTTTCTCAATTTCTTCCTTATATTTGTGAGGGTGGCGATAAGGGGTAGTGATGACTGGTTTTGCCCCCTCTTCCAATTCTATAGTGTGTTCAAACCCCCGTTTGGGAGGCAAACCTTGGGGAATTTCCCCAAACACCCCTTTATATTTCTCCGTGATGGGTTTGATGTCCATATGCATGGATTTCTCACGAATATTGCTCTTATCTAGTATCATGCATTGGGCCACCCATTCTCCTCGTCCTTTTCTAAAAAAAATTCTCCAATTTCTTACAAGAAACCACTTTAGGGCTACCATCAGGTAAACCCTTGAGAGTAACTTCCTTCCCTTCATTCTGAAATTTGATTATTTGGTTTGGGAGATCAAACATAAAAAATCCTAGTGAATAAATCCATGGAGTCCCCAATATGATATCTGTGTCCAATGGTACCACGTAGAGATCTTCCCTTACCGGGTGGCTACCTATTATGAACTCCAACTTAGGTACCAACTTAGTGCATTGGACCCTTGCCCCTGTGGCTATTGCTGCTTCGAACCCCTTAAAAGTTTGTGTGGGTAATTTATGCTGCTTGACAACCCTTTCATCAATGAAGTTATGGGAGGCTCCACTGTCCACAAGTGTGACTACTTTCTTCCCTTTAAGCGAACTCTTGATTCTAAACAGGTTGTGTTTAGCAGCATAGGTGATAGTGGCAACTATGGCCTGATCTTCCTCCCCTAGTCTCATCCTTTTGCTAGGTGGCTCTTCCTCATCCTCATATGGTGAGGCTTCTATTCTGTGAGCCCAGCCTTGACATTTATGGCTCCTTCCTTCATAGGGTTTTAGACATGTGAAACAAAGTCCCTTCTTTTTAAGGTCCTCCAAGGCTGAACACATGTCTCTTTTCTCTCTTTCCCTTGCAATAGGTGCAAGACCTTATAATCCCTTCTTGATTGTGTTTACTGTCCTTGGGCGGAGGTTTGGAGGAGTTGCCAAAGGGCTTGGTCTTGTCCTTGGGTGAGCTTTCTTCAAATTTCATAGCTTTCTGTATAGCCTCATCTAATGTTTGGGGTTCATGGGCACTCACTGTGCTTTTGATTGATCCCCTTAGGCCTTCTATGAATAAATAAGTAAGCCTTTCTTGTGTTAGACCCGATACCATCACTACTAATTTCTAGAATTCTGTGGCATAGTTTTCAATAGTCCCCTGCTGCCTTAGTTGGGTGAGCTCTCGAAAGTACCACTCACGATGCTTTTGGTCAAATCTTTTTATGAGCTTTTGGGTGAACTCCTCATATGTGTTTATAAGTTGATGTCCTTGAGTGATAAGGCCATGGTGCCACCACTCATGGGCAACTCCAGATAGATGAAGTATAGCAAATTTAATGGCATTGGATTGAGTCATGGGGCTGAGGGATAAATAGGTATCCAATTTTTGGACCCATGACCTAGCTGATACCTTGCCTTCCCCATCATAGTTGGGGATAGTCACCTTGCTGAGCTTGTTTTGAAGCTCTTTGTGGGTTGGAGGATGTCTTTCGTTCCGGCCCAGTGTCTTTAGTTTGGCATCGCAATAGTCTTTGAAGGTTACAAGATCTCGTAGTTCGGGATCCAACCCATGGTAGTCTGCAAGGATTTGATCTACATTTCCCATGGGCATGTCATGGTTATCATCACTTATTGGCGCTTCCTCAGGCAGGAATGAAGGTCGAGTGGGCCTTGAGCTAGTGTCCTTTGACAGGGTGGGTGGTGGTTTTCAGAATGATTGGATTGGGCTTCTTTGGTGTTATGGTTGCTTATGTTTTGGAGGGCCTGAAGGACTAGTTGGTTATTCCTCTCATTCTGTTCAATTAAGGCCTGTATGGTTCTTTCAGTTTGTTCCCTCAGTCCTTGAGCGCTTTGCTCCATGAAGGCCCTACGTTCATTACTAGCTTGTTCACTCATGTTGTTGGCTCCTTTTTTTCTCTCTCTTTCTAAGGCCCTACGGGATCTTTGGCTTTGTTGCATTAACTATTTCCACAGGGTGGCAGGAACTTGGCTCTTATACCACTGTAATGAACCTTTGCTATACCTGCCTTGCCTTTCTGATAATTAGGGCCTGATCTATCCACCGAAGGTTGGATTTAGGGTCACAAAAGGAAATTACGATTTCCTGCAACATTTAGATATTTTATTTTATATGTTAGCAGTAATATTAGATCGGTGGCATAATTATTGCAGCACAAAATACATACACGACCCATTCTAGATTTTGAGGATTTTCCAAGTTGGCTGGGCTACCCATCCAAACCCATCCCATCTCTTAGGGCTAATAGGGCCACCTGAGGATGGGCCCAGCATACCCCTGGCTTGCACTCATTATCTTGAATGTACTAACAAACAAAGGATATCAGGAAGATAACAAATGCATACATAAAACATAGATTCATGATTATATTAGTTGGTTAACATTTATCCATTATATATAAATTTGTAGGGATTAATTCATTATATTTGTGCCTAGTTGCAAAAACATGACTATCATTAATTAGTATTCCTTTTCTCTACATATTAGTTGTGTTTGAGAATGAATGAATTATTTTTATTCTTTTATCTATCACTAAAGTGTATTTTAATGCAGCATTCTAAACCTGATATTGCAGGTTACCTATCTAGCGTGAAGATTAAGTTCATTTTACCCTTTTGTACATTACAGATGTGCTTAGTTCATTTGGTAAGACATTTTTAGGCATGGAACCGATTTAGCAATTAATTTGGGTCTAGTTAAATTATATTAATTACTGTTATATGAGGAATGAAAACAGATTTAATACAACTTGCACAAAACATACTTCAACATTTTGACATTTAAGCGGATTGGCCTGGGGACGTACCAGCCTACTGGTGATGGGAAGGAATGCTTACTAGGCGCTGGTTCTTCATCGCTGGGAAGAACCAGCGACTAGCCCTTTTACATCGTCTGCTGACTAATGCATTCCCAAGGCAATCCTCATGGTTGTCTAGGCATCATAAATTATGAAAACTGAAATAAATATTATTACTGAGTAACGAAGTTACCTGTTGGATGCTTCTCCTTGTCCTTCTCTCCTTGTCACCCCCTCTCTTGTGTTTCCTTGGGGTGCGGTTTTATACCTCTTTGAAACCACAGAATTCCCTTTGAAACATGGTGTCTATTCCGAAGGTGGCTTGGGAATGGACGCATCCTTTCATTACTAGTTAAGATAAAATGTATTTTAAGTGGTAAAAATAATTTATATATATATATATATATATATATATATGTACATGTATTGTTTAATGTTTCTAATCATTGCCTGCTGTGTACACGGGAATATGACAACTTTATAAAACTAAAGCAGAAAACAGACTTGTTTAAGAATAAGAACAGCAACTTCTCAAAAAAAATAGAATTCAATATAATATAAGTAAAACAAGTGTTGTCAATCTAAAAGACAGAAGAACTATGCCCAGCTAAAAATAAGAAAAGTGAAAGTGAAAATAAATGTGATTGCTGCATTATATTTGATGCATTCACCCTGCTGATGGAGAACAACTACCAACACTGTGACATGTTGAAGTTTTTCCCTTTAGGTATTATCTCTCATCAAGCTAAGAACCCAAAGGTGACTACACATGCATTTGGTGGTTTCCCTACCATCTTCCACCATGGATCCCACCCAATCAAGTTTGTCTATGTCCTCCAAGAGAAGGTCAAGACGATGGCTACCACAGAGACTCCAAAAACAGTCTTGGATTTCTCTCCTCAAACAATCTCCTTACTACCACATATACTTCTACATTATTTGGTACAACCTTCAGCATATGTCATGTCCCCTTTCTAGAGTGGACATCAGAAACAGAGGAGTTGGCCTATCATTGGAGTCTCGTAGGCTAGCAGAGGTTGATTGGGACTCATTTAGTGCATATAGTGATTGGATTTTGGCTTTATAGGCAGTTTGGAGCCAGTTTGGAGCAGTTCCTAGATTTTAGGGGGTATCCCTATATTTTAGGAGGTCATGAGAGTTGCCAATCATGAGGTTATTCATGACCTTTTAGATGGTTTCAGTTTCAGGAGATTTGGGTGTGTTTCCTAGTTTCTAGGAGCATCCCTAGATTTTAGGGATGAGACTACCAGTTGATCCATGATTTCCGACTTCAGTCACAGATAGGTGGCAGGTTCCGTTTCAGGCTTTTGGAGTCATTTGAGCCTTCTACAGCTATTTGGGATATATTTTTAATATATTTAAATATTTCCTAAGTTAGCGTTTAATTATTTAGATAAGGCTATGTTTATAGCCATTTTGGAATAATAAGGGGTTTTTGGCCTCATCTGGATGCGTATCCCTTGGTGTAATAGCTCGTTGGAAAGGTCTTGGACTTTTCTAAATATTTCTCTTTTGACTCAGATCCTTTCGGTGAACGGATTTCTTTATATTTGAAAAAAGGTCATTTTCTATGCACTTGACAACTTAAAATGAGAAATATAACATTTTAACCCTAAACGCCCCATTGAGTCACTTTTAGGGTTCGAGCTAAGTGGGAAGGTGTTATAAGGAAGTTGAGACCTAATTCTTATTATCTTTTACACATTTTACATCTTGGATTTGAGATTTGGCTCTGGAAGAGCTTTTCAGCATCTGGGACGCCAACCCCAATGCCTTGCCTATTTGGGACGTAGCCCCCAATACAATGGTTTGGATTTGTTTGCAGCTATTAGCATCTTGGAGATTGTAGGACATTCTTTCTGGAGGTTCAGCAATTCTGACAGAGTTAAGCGTGGGGTTTGGGGTTTCTAACCAGTTGGGTGTACTTGGCAGCCGTACGGCTGTACCTGGCAGCCACTTTCCTTCCCACATGCAACACTTGGAGGGCTGGAATCTTGCCACAGCTTCATTCCTGGTTATGTTACTCTTTCAGTATCCAGATTGGAATTATTCCTGATTGTAATCTTCCTTTAATTATTGGAAATCTTCATCTGGTCAAATATTTGATTTTATATTCAGAAATCTGCCTTGAATCGAATTTGTTTTGGCTGTATATGAACTTCATTTTCAGTACTTTGTTCATGTACTTGTACTTCATTATTTACTTGTTGAAAAATCATCAAAATACAAAAAGAATTCAACCCTTCTGCAACTTCTATCTATTTCTGAAAGAAAATATTAATAAGCAGGAAAAATCAATTTAAATAAATAAAAATTACAACAGATTGGTAAAAGAGATCCATCAGGGATCTTTCAGCATATTTACTATGCCCTCATCTAAAACAATCTCATCCAACATTGTACTCAATTTTTTTGCATTTTTTGGACTTGGAAAACACCACCTAACCATACTCATTAGAAATTTGACAAATGTGATTCCTTCTGTCCACCAATTTGGTAATATGGTGCATCCATACTTAAGCCACTACCTCCTTTTCTCTTCCATTGTTGTTTTTTCTTGTCACTACCTTCTGGAGCAATTTGGTACAACCTTCAGCATATTTACTATGCCCTCATCTAAAACAATCTCATCCAACATTATACTCAGATGTTTTGCATTTTTTGGACTTGGAAAACACCACTAACCATACTCATTAGAAATTTGACAAATGTGATTCCTTCTGTCCACCAATTTGGTAATACGGTGCATCCATACTTAAGCCACTACCTCCTTTGCTCTTCCATAGTTGATTTTTCTTGTCACTACCTTCTGGAGCAACAACCCATTTATGTCATATGGGGTAGGCATCCTATACCCTTTCCCTGCAATTATGAAGGCATCTAGATAAGCCCAACAAAGGCTTCTCGCCACATTGAAAGGAAGGTTGTAGAACCAAAAATTAGCACAAGACACATCTACTTCCTCGTGCTTCATTTTAGTGGTGGGATATTGATTTTGTGGGGCCAATAAATTGAAATTCAAGTAAAGGCCATGTTTACATGCTTACCACACCAGATTATTTTACTTAAGTTGGTAAAGGCCAAAGAGAATAACTTGTCTCACTTCAAAGTGCCAAAGAAAATAGTCACCAATAATGCATCAAGTTTTCATTGGAGGAGATTCTCAATTTTTGTTATGAATTTGCTATATTCCTACCTCACTCTTTAAATTACAATACACAAGAAAACAAACAGGCAAAATCTTCAAATAAGATAATTGTCAGTATCATACACAAGTTGATGGAAGAGAATCAAAATACATAGGAAACAAAATTATTTAATGCTCTATGGGCTAACAAAATCATGCTGAAGAAAGCAATTGGGACTTCTCATTTTTCTAACCTGCATGGGTTGGAGGTAATATTCTGTCACTCTCAAATTGTCAACACTACAACTAGCTTCAACTATTGAGGATTAGCCAATTTGAAAATCCAATTGAGAAACAAATTATTTACCTTCCCAAGCTTGAAAAAGAAAGAATAGAAACAGTTGACAAGATCACAAAGCATCAAACACATGTGAAGAATGTTTTTGATAAAAAGGCTCAACAAGGGATTTCACTATTGGAGATCAAGTTCTGCTATGGGTTAAGTGTCTTGAGTCCAAAGGAATGCATGAAAGTTTTGATTCATTATGGCTTGGTCCTTTCAAAATCCAACACATTTGTGGAGATAACAAATACCAACTTTCTCCTCTAGATTGTACCTATCTACCCTTGCCTTGTAGAAAGCAATTTCTAATACATTTCAACTCTTAAGGTTGCAAGGTCTTCTCTTTTTGTTATATGTTGTGTTTTCCTTTTTTGTACTATGATTGTGATGTTGCAATGATAATGTTTGTCCAGTTAGCATAATGTGTTTTTCCTATGATTGTGATGTTGCAATGTTTTTCCTATTAGCATAATGTGTTTGTCCAGTGGATTAGGCATTAGTTTTTTTTTTCAATTCTAAAATTCTGCTATGGCTCAAGTTTGTTCCATGGTTCCCAGAAATAGCCAATGTTAGTACCCCTATATAACTCAATCTTGTAATCTCTTTTTGTAAGTTTCCTGTCAAGTAAATCCTCAAATAAAACTCGACAATGTGTGAAGAAAGGAATGAAAGGGAGGAAGTTAGATGACAACTTGTTAATTGCTGTGTACAGCTAGTAGCATGCACTTGATCCTCAAAAATACAGACAGTAAAAACTTCATTCAGAACTTCCTAGTTGAAACATTGATGGCAGCATGTTCATTCAGTGCCGGTTTAAGCTCAGTCTATAACCAAAACCTTCGCTGTCAACTATATCACCTTATACAAAATATTATCTATATTCTCTCTCTCTCATATCTCATCTCTATCCAAATGACCTATAAGATCTCATACATATATATGAGTCTTTTACAATATGCCATATCGTCTTTTACAAAAGATAATTACAATATAAAACAATAAACAAAAGTTTATTCCATGTCGGCTTGAGTGTCGGTATGCATTATTGCCGTTGTCGGTGAAGTACCTACCGGTGTATGTAGAATTCTATTGCCGGTGCCGGTAACTGCCGGTGGGTTGACAGATGATTGCCAATTGGTTGCCATCAATGACAACATCAACTATTCTCATAAGAGTGTAGAATGCCAACAATCAATATCCCCTAAAGGCAGATGTGTATATGTGAGCATAAGCAGAGCAGATTAATAAATTTTGCTTTTGTAAATTCTGTTTTTGTCGATTTGTAGTTGAAACTTGCAACCTTCGGGCATTTAGTGTTGGTAAATGTGGATGGAAGCAACATATTTTTTAGGTTTTTGTCGATTTGTAGTTGAAACTTACAACCTTTGGGCATTTTGTTATATTTTTTAATTTAATACGATATTTGATACATCATATATGCACATTGACAATAAATTATGAAAACAATTAAGTTTTGTTAATTTGTGTGAGACTCATGTAAACTCTCAATTCAATTCCAAAAGTTGCATATTATAGATGTATAATGCATATGGTAAATGTCTTATCAATGTTATCATAAGAATATTTGAAATTTCCTTATACTTGAAAAAAAAAAATCCTAATTTTTAATGGTTGGCCCCTATGTTGTGCACTACCATCCCCTAAAATGGCTGCAAAAAACTGTCCTTGAAACATGTCCCCATGTCCCTGTCCCAGAAACTTCTTGTAACATTGGTCTTAAACCTAATGTTATGCATTAAAGATCTATAATGTATATAATAAATGCCTTATCAATCTTTTTCATATGAGTATTTTAAAGTTCCTTGCATTTTTTTTAATTCTAATTTTTTGATAGTTGTCCCCTTTATCATTTTTTTTATTCCCCTAAAATGGCTGTGAAAAAAATCTGTCCCTGAAACATGTCTCCCCATCATTACCCAGAAACTTGGTCTACCTTTGGTCTTAACCCTAAAAACACATTTCCAAAATAGAAAACATCATGTTTAAAATGTATTCTAAACATCACTATTCATGGACAAGAAAAGTGCATGTTTTAAAGTTTAAACATTACAATCCATGATCAATGATGTTGACCGGACAAGAAAAAAGCACATCACCATCTCAACAAATTCTGATCTTTAAAAAGATCTATGACCAATGATGTTGGTTGAAAAAGGCAAAATGCCCATCATGATCTCAATAAATTTTGGCCTTAAAAAAGCTTCTAGTCTGTTCTAAGGAGTCCGCTCAAGATCTCTACGAGGGGTAAAATGAGAACATTTGGGGGTTCATCTAGGGACAAATTGAAGACTAAGTAACGACAATGACCTACAACACATCTCTCAACAAGCATTTAAGTCAGCCCATCCCAATCCCAAATCCCAAATTTCAGAGGCTAATGCATGCTTAAGCTTAAACCAATGTTAAGAGAGTATTGTGTATAACGAGGCCCCAAAGCATTGTAGGTAGCATCAACACATATGATCCTACTGCACTCACATTGTCAAATTTAAAGACCGGCTTACATAACAGATGGGGTAAGCCATAACAGATGGGGTAAGCCAATCACTGTTATGGACATTAAGCTTTACCTTATTGATTTGGTTCATAGCAACAATATAATCCACATGATAAATCTTGGGTGACTACAAGATCAATTTTAGCAATGTATAGCAGCAAAGAATAACTTTGCATGGGAGGAACTATGGGATATACAAATGTAAACATGATAGTTCCTGATAAGAATACCAAGAACAGTAAGGAATAAGTATTGGAAAGAAGGGAGCAACATGAAATTTCATGCCATGCCCTAAAGTAAATGAACTTACCGTACTTAAAAAAGGGCCCAGTAATATATCATTATAAAAAATAAGAAAAACAGAAACACAAACCAACTGCTTTTAATTTGTATTCAAGAGATAAGAAAAACACCATTATAATATTATATTAGTACGCTCCTCCCATAAGCTCTTGAATAAGCCCCACTCATAGAGATTATCTGATAAAATATCTCCTCACACTCACATGGGCATTCTCTCTCTCATCTACCATGTAATTTCTGAAGGAAGCCCTAATTTATATAATTTTAAGTTAATCTTAAAAATAATTCTACTATTGGCCATTACATCATCCTTCATTCTGACTGTCCTACATAACAACTTACTTTTTCTAATTTCCTAATTACTCAAAATGACTAATATTCCTAAATTGAGGTAAAGTAACTATCTAAGTAAGCTTAAATGAAATAGCTGGCATATGAGCACATCAACAATAAGATGAGATGCAGTGAAAACTCCAAAGGGAATAATTTTTGGGGAGCAACACTGGACTTTGTACTTGCCATATATTAGCATATTAATCTGTATTTCAGGCCTGCAGTCATCTTTTTATATCTTTTGGCTTCAGTGAATAGTTTAACATGTAGCTTTTGTCTATATAGACTTTAAAAATGCCCTTGACGATTTTTGTTTGGCTTTCTCTTCTCTTAGAACATATACTTTCAAATTGCTCAAACTTAGCATTTGTATATCAGTCCATACTGTTGTCCTCATTTTTGTTTTCTAAAACGATGGACTATCACATAAAAAAAATTGTCAAAAAATGAAAATTTTACTCTATGGCATGCTTCCCGATGCAGAATTTTGCCTTATCCCAGGACTGAAATAATCCTTAGTCCATCCTTAAACCACGTTTCAAATTTCATCGCATTTTGGGTCCGTTTGCTATATTTTTCCTTCAATTTTGGGGTTTTTTTTCCTAACTGCGGGTGGGAAATTTTCCTTAAGTTTCAAGTTTTATGTTTTTCCTTTGTTTTAGTGTTGTAGGGAAATTTTTAGTTAATTACAAGTGCACTTTATGAAAAATAGAACTTGTAACTTACTTTTTATTTCCCCCTTGTTTTTTTTGTCTTTTAAGTCATTGTAGGAACTTTTTGGACATATTACAAATGAACTTTAAATTATAAAGCTTAAATAAAACTTGTAATTCTTTTAAAAAGTTTCACTTAAGTGATTTTAAGTTATGGTAGGGGTTTTTCTCCTCCATTACAAGTTTTATAAAGTCACTTTAAGTTGTAATAGGGATTTTATTTCCCTATTACAAGTTTTATTTTTAGGTTGTTTTTGTGACTTGTAAAAGGAATTTTTTTATTTCCCTATTACAAGTATTTTAAACTTGTTGCTTACTCTCACAAACCCAATTTTGCCTTTATGCATGAAAAGTGAACATTTTTAAACTTGCAAATGGGTTTCAGAAACCCGATTTCATGTGTTCTTTGCAATTTTAAACTTGTTGTTCTTTCCCAAAAACCCAACCAGCAATATTGGAGGATTTGTTGAAGGTTTCCAACGATTTTTATGGAGAAATTCAAGGAGGAAGGCGTTTTGATTTCATGCCTATTTTCATGCATTTTGAAACTCTCTTCACGCCATTTGGAAGACATTGTGGCTAGTTTTATGATGTTTTAACAGCAAAAACGTGTTTGAGAAATGCCACGATTTGCCACGAATCCATTCTTTCCTAAGTCGTTTTTTTCTTCCTTCACCTAGGCGTGGGGTTTGGATGGAGATTTGACCATTTATTATGCCATTTTGATAGTTGTTTTTGCTACACATGGTATTTTGGAAAAATGTGGCTAAGACTTGAATCTCCTCCTTGTATCTATTTAAGAGTTTTCCTCTCTTCTTTCTAGAATTCTTGCTTCTTGGAGGATGTTTTGATTGATCAAAGTATGTTATTTTCCTTTCTTCTTTGTTTTCATTTCTTGTTTTTGGTTTGTTTTGATTTCCTTGGCCAATTTGTATATATGTTAGTTTTGTTAGTTTTTGTCTAAAATTGGTTTTGTGAGAGATTTTCTCCTTTGTTCCAAGTTTGCAAGGCAATTGTGAATTGCATTGTCTTTCCCCATTTTCCCTCTTTACTCTCATTTGAGATTTAAAAACCCGATTGCATGTAAGATGAAAATAGTTGATCTTCCCCTTTGGTTGGAAAATCTTAACCATCTTTTGGTGAAACTCCAAGTTTCAAAATTGGAAAATATTCATCCTTTCAAAATTGGGTTTTTAGAACCAGATTACATGTTGAAAGTTCTTCCCATTTTCATAAAGATGATCTTCCCAAAATCTTTTCATTTTCACTCATATTCATTTCCATCATCCGTACATACCATTCCCACCATTTCATCCACTCATTTCACACCTTCATTCATTTTTCCCATTTAAAGTCTTCACTTGCAGTCAGCCATCCAAAACCCGAAATTGGTCCAAAATGCACTCAAAAAACACTTGAAAATGAGTTTTAAAGGTCCAATTACAAGTGCAAACTTGTGTTTACCCATTACGCATATGAAGTTGCATGTTTGTTCCCCGCAATTGCAAGTTAATGCTCTTGTCTTTCCCACACATGTAATGCACCTTCCAAAACCCGAAATTCACTTGTGGGCCCATTTTTGCATCAATTTATCCCTTCCCTTGTCAGTCTGGTTTGCACACACGACCTACCAAATCAATAGATTAAGGCATGGGCCTTATTTTGCAAGTAGATTTCAAAATTGGAGGATGATACAAAGAAAAGATACAACAACGATTCATTGTTGAGAGCATAAAATGCTTCCAAGACAAAGATGGTGATGACATGAAAAGAGGAAGGCAGCCCTTTCCCTCTTCAAAAGCTAGTACTACCCCAAGCAAGAAGATAAGGATGCAAGATCCCGTTCCAGTTCAAGATGTCTTTACCAATCCAGAATACTTCAAGTTCTAGCATCCTGAAGCGACATGAAGATCATCATAGACAAAGAATGATGCAGTTGAAATTGTGTCTTTGGACACGTAGAATAGTTTTAATTATGCATTTGTAATTTTGTTTTGATTAGTTAAATGAAAAAAATAACTTTGTAATTGCAAGTTAACTCATCACTTGCACTTTTGTAATTACATGTAAAGCAACTACAAGTTGAGCTTAATTAGGACTGTAGTTGGAATAAGTCATGGTGGTTGAGAGAATTTCTCAAGTTAGTTAAGATCCTCCCACCTTTTTCTCAAGGCTCCTCTCCTATAATTATTGGAGGGGGGCTATTGTAATTTTTATCTTTTGGAAAACAAACAAAAACCCTGTCAAATTTGCAGCAAAGAAGTCTTTGAGCTTTATGTGTGAATTTAATAATTCAAAGGAATAGAAGAAGATTGCTCAAGTTTTGAGTCTTCGTGCTACATTCTTGAGTTTGTGTTCCATATTATCTTTCTTGCAAGTGTTTCATAAAGAGCTTAATCGAATTTGATTTGCAATCTTTAAGCTGCAAGTATTGGAAGTTAATATAGATTAGAGTAAATATTTTTTTGAAAGTTGTAAGACTTTGAGCTTGCACTTGTTCTTAAGTGAGTTTAGAAGTAGATTTAGTAAGAAATAGTTGTGAGTCTTTGAACTCTTACTAGTTCTTACTGTGTTGTGTAAAAAGAATAAGATATCTCAACCTTTGTGTTGATATAATTTGTTCTGAAATATCATTAGTATAGAAAAGGGTAGATAGGACTTCACATATTCAAGACTTTGAGTTTGATATTATTGTTCCGTCCCGAAGGAAGTGACAAGAGTCTTTGAACTTTCAAAAAACTTCATTTCCTTTCTCTCATTTATTTTAAAAGATGTTACTACTTTTTTACCATAAATTGCTATCGCTTTTATGTGAAGAGAAAAGGATATTATCTTTTTTGAAAAGAAAAGAAAGGCTATTGTTTCATCCAACTTTAGTTTTAGTATTAGATATAGATAGGGGAAGCCTTCCCTTAATTAGGAGAGTTTGGAGCCTTCCCTTAATTAGGAGAGTTTTACTCACACACTCTAGTTGAAGCCACAATTTTGTATATTTCCCCAAGTGTACAAAATTTTTAACCAACACATACTTATATTCCTTTCCGGTCTGGTTACTAGTGCAGAAGTTTAGGGTTTGGCTGCAATCCTCCTAGATACATTTTGGCCACTCCACTCAAGAGAAATCCTAGTTTTTTATTGTAAGTGAGCATACACTGCTCTAGCTAATTCTGGTCATGAGCTGACTGTAATCTTTCTCATTTGACAGGTGCTGGCCCATTGGAGACCTCATTCAAATATAAATTTATAACCTCAAAAGTTGTAAGTTGTATATAAAGAGTAATCACTTGCAGGCATGTTCAAGTATACCACCTGTAGGAAGCAATTATGAAACAAATGAAAGATTGATTTGTGCAACGGAACTCAACTGGTAAGGGGAATGACCTGAGCTTGGCCCATGAGCTGTTATTCAGTATTTTCATGTACAGCATTGGCTAAAAAAATTGCAGATTTTCAGTTATCGTTATTCAATCTCATGTATTTTTCCACGATTATTTTGTGCTTCTTTGGGAAAGGGAATCATATTGCTCTTTGTAAATAAACAGGTCATGCATTAGTTGTAGTAGCACAACAATTTTACGTGGCTTAACTATAAATACATAATGAATTCTGGACTGAAAATTTGTATATGTGTGTGTTGGAACAACAAACAATTTTGAATGTCTTGTAATTAGGGTTTTTAAACATTGATTTAAATGGAATAACTTTGGATCGTTGTATATACCTCCAAGGATGCATCGGAATCGTTAAAATATTGACTGCACGCTGAAAATATAAGAAACAAAAAGTATTGACAAACATAAAAATGCAGGATACAGTAGAAGCTTCTTGTCCGGCCCCAAAGACCCGTCCAAACGTGATTCTGCCAGATACTCTTCCACATTGGGATGATCCAAATCAATTTCTGACTTGGACGACTTCATTCTTCAAAGTCACTGCATTAAGAACTGAAAACCCTCTTAGAGACTTCCTTGTAAAACTTGATCACTAAAAAAGTGATTGAACTGGAAACAAACAAAAATAACATAGGGCTTTCAAAACATGGCTACCGTTCTTTATATAAGTTAGCAGTATATCGTTGTCCAAAAGTTTACATGACACGATTGGTTACCTCTTACAAGCAACAGCACTCGCCAGATTTCCCAGAAAAATATAATGATTTAGCCTACTCTGTAGATTATGAATGAAATGAGTAGATTGGTAGACCTGAATGGTTCCTTGCTGGCGCTGCTTCCACGGAGATTCTATCAGAGTGACAAAATCTCTGACCTTGCTCCAATTACACTTTGCCTTCCACCACAATTCTTTTGCGCTGTTTTTTGCGCTGAAAATGATAGTGCGTGGAAAGGTCAACAAAGAAACCATTTTAAATGAGAGTGCGTGTAAAGGTCAATAGAGAAACCATTTTAAATGAGAGTGCGTGGAAAGGTCAACAACGCCCCCAGAACTTTGGAAATGAGGCGCAGAACATGGCAAAGGATTTAGGGGCTGTGCAGGGAGTGATTGTGTAGTGTTTGGTTGCGCTGCGTAAGCAATGAAACTCCCATTTGATAAATTTACAGGGAGCGGATGTCGTATATGGGGCTGCGAATTGCCCATTGCACCTTAGGACTGTGATGCAGAATGTGGAATCCCCTGTGCCATTGAGTGTTGTCCTCGACTGTTAATGTATCATTTCAATGGCGCATATTCCTTGGCTGGCGTCCATCTTGGAGAGGTGGCATACTTTCTTCTTAAATATGGCCGCGGCTAATCTGGTTTCAAAACGGTTGATTAATCTTAATTTATTATTATTTATAATAATAATTTATTTTTTTTATTTATTTTTTTGTTGGTTATGAGACTAGATAAATAAAATAATTGTCAATATAATTTGAAATGAAAAACAAAAATAAATATTGTGAATAAAATTCAAAACTAAAATAATTCTAAATAAAAATTAAACAACTATTATGCAATAAATTAATTATAGCAAATAAAATAACCTTTCTAATAAAATCTGGTAATTCTTGAATAAATAAAATAACTTTTAGTAATCAGTTAATTGTACAATATAAAATAAGAAAAATGGAGCGAAAAAAGGCAAGAGCAAAAAAACGCAGGTCGATAAGGAGCACAAATCTGAATCGCATGATGGAGATAGGGAGGGCAAGTTTTGCAATGCACCTGCCAATAGGATTCCTGGCTTTTTGAATGGCGATGAGTGGGAACATCTTCAGACAATTGATGTAACCGAGGAAATTGAAGAAGATATTGAATTCCTCAAGGATTTGGCGATTATGTGTAGGTTCATTGGGGCTAGGTCGAATCAAAAGAAGATAAACAGGTGAATTGAAGAAACTTGCCGCACACCCCAGATCACCAAGTTCCTCCCCAAAGGCTTCTTCATTGTTACTTTTGCGATGGAAGATCCTGGAGGGAGGCCTTTGGACAATGGATTCTAAACCTTTATACATACAAAGATGGCATAGGAATTTTAACCCTCTTAATACGGATCCCTATGAAAAACCTGTTTGAATTTGGTTAAACAACCTTCCGATGGAATATTGGGCAGAAGAAGCACTAGAAAAGATTGGCAGATCCCTCGGCACCTTGATGGACATGGATGCAGATATCACTCAAGGAGATTCTTATATTTATGCTAGACTAAAATTTGTTGCGGTCAGAAGAATCCCACATATATCAAATTTAGAGCGCATGGATTGTATTGGATCCAGTCGGTCGAAATAGAGGAAGAAAGGTTTTATTGCTCGAACTACGGCAGGAGAAACCATTCCACAATTGACCGCAAGGTTCCAAAGTAAGAAAAAAAGGAATGGCGGCCAAAACAAAAGAATGTACCCGAAAATCTTGGAAATTTGCTTTGTTTGGGTCATAACAAATTGTAGGAAGAAAACCAAGATCCATCCCAAAATTCGATTGCACGGGATGAGCAAGGGGATTTGAGGGTTGAAATGAATGATGAGCAGTAGGACAATGGGGTAGGAGACTCTAACGAAGTATGTTCAAAGAATGAAGAGGAATCAGAAGCGGAGACAGACAATGACGAATTAGGTATTGTGGCCAAAAGGAGTATTTTGCCAAACTGCGACTGCAAACATGGAAAGGAATAAATGTGGCAGGGGAAGGAAAACAAATAAACTGAAGAGAGAAGAGGAGGCGGTTGAGAAAGGTTTCCTCAATGTATCTGATTTTCTCAAAAGGAAAATTTCCAAGGGGGTCAAGGGGTCCCTTGGGAAGAAATGAAGATTCACTACATGGAATGTTAGGGGCCTGATGGCTCCTGACAAGCACCGGATGTTGAAGCGACATCTGGGTAAAATTGCAAGTGATATTGTAATGCTACAGGAGACGAAATGCAGTGTAGAAGAGGGTGATAAATTTGTAAGCTATTGCAGAAATTGGTCTGGTTTCTTCCAGACGGCATTGGGCAGGGCTAGGGGATTAGGGATACTATGGAAATCAACCGCAGTTGGTGTTGAAGGTTTTAGAGGAGGCAATAACTGGATTTCGTGTTTGGTGCACACTAAAACTAAACAAATCGATTTCGAACAATGGAATATATATGGGCCCACACAATCTCAGGAGAAAATGGTCTTATGGGAAGAGATTTGCCAATTGGTTTCTGCAAGTGGCAATAAAAAATTAATAATGGGTGGAGACTTCAATGCAATCTTAGATCTTACTGAAAAAAATGGAGGCACAAACAAAATTACAAAGGATATGTTGGGATTCAGGGAATTTGTTTAGAGACTAGAGGTTGTTGACTGCAAACCTTCGGATGGTTGGTTCACTTGGACCAATAGAAGGATGGGATTCTCCAACATTTCAAAGCGTTTGGATAGGTTTCTGATTGGACCGGATAGGATGAAGGAAGGAATACAAATTACAACAAAAACACTACCATATAGCATCTCAGACCACTACCCTATGCAGATGGATATTGGTGTGGAAACCCAAGGTGGTAGCGGATACTTCAAGTTCCAGAACATGTGGTGGAGAGACACTTCACTAAGAGAGATTCTGGAAAAATGGTGGAATCAATGCAATCATATAAGTGGTACTCCTAGTTTGTTTGTTTTTTAAAGATTTCGTATATAAAAGACCAACTTAGAGTTTGGAATAAGGTGGTTTTCAAGAATATCTTTTCGAAGAAAGAAAGGTTAGAGGCAGAATTGGAGGCTCTTAATATGAGTCTTTTCCGGAGGCATGAATGCGGAGGACTATTGTCGAGAGAAGGAGTTGAAAGCGATGTTGGCAAAAAATTTAGCAAGAGAAGAAATTTATTGGAGAGACAAAGCCAGAGAGTTGTGGATTAATAAAGGGGACAAAAATACAAAGTTCTTCCATGCATCAGTCAAAGTGAGGAGAGCACAAAACCAGATTAATGAAATCACATCTGAAAATGTCATGTGCCTTAGAAATAGAGATGACATTGGAATTACAGTCGTGAGGTATTTCGAGCAAATCTTGAACTTCGATGATAGGGTTGATGGAAACTTCGAAGAACAGATGTTGGAAGCCACCCTTAAGTTGGTCACGCACGAGGACAATCTTATGTTGATGGAGCCTTTCACGAAAGATGAGGTTCAAACTGTGGTTTATGGTTTACATCCCGATAAAGCACCCAGACTGGATGGGCTCCCTACAAGATTTTATCAAAATTGTTGGGAATTCATTAAATTTGATTTGTGTAAAGTAATTGAGCAAGTGATAGCCAAAGGGAAATTCATTAGGGAGATCAACAACATTGTTCTTGTTATCATCCCAAAGAAGGACAAACCTAGCTCCTTCGACGAATTTCATCTCACTGCCTTATGTAACACACTGTATAAGATAATAACAAAGGCCATAGCAAACAGACTAAAGAAATTACTGTCTAAACTCATATCCCTTGAATAGAATGGCTTCATCCTGGGGAGGGAAATAGCTGACAACATCATACTTACGGTGGAAACCATACATTCCATTGCCACTGAAAGAAAGAAGGCTATAATTGTGAAGCTAGATATCTCTAAAGCGTATGACAAAGTGTGATGGGAGTTTTTAATTGGTGTTTTGGAAAGGATGGGTTTTGATAAAAACTAGATCAGAATGTTCGATCTGTGCATAAGTTCCCCTCACTACTCTATTGCAGTAAATGGAGCATTGTATGGTTTCTTCCAATGCAAGAACGACTTAAGACAAGGTGATCCAATTTCACCTTTCCTATTTGTCTTTATGGCCGAAACTTTAAGCAGACACATTTCCAAGTTAATAAATGTTGCGATCTGGAAAGGGATCACAATGCATGATGATCTGGAACCAATCACCCATTCCTAGTTCATGGATGACACAACATTGTTTGGTGAGGCTACCATTAGCGAGGCGAAGGTAATCAAGATAGCTTTGGAGATATTTGCAATCACTGTTGGGCAGCATATAAATGAGAATAAAATGAAAATATTCTTCTTCAACACAAAAATGAATACCCAAAGGAGAATTGCGAGATTGTTTGGTTGGCCGATTGGATCGATGCTGGCAAAATACCTCGGGGTCCCAATGTTCTCTGGAGTTGCTCGAACTAAACTATGGGAAGATTTAATTACAAAATGTAGGCAAAAGTCAGAGTTGTGGAAACACAAATGGCTTGCACTCCCTGGCAAAATACAACTTATCAAATCGGTGTTGGCAGCCATGCCAATCTATGCTATGTTTGTCTTCAAATTAACTCCCAAAGCATTGCAGGCATTGGAAAGATTTTTCAAAAAATATTTGGGAAGGTGCCAAATGGGTTAATAAAATTCCGCTTCTCAACTGGAAATCAGTTTGCAAATCAAAGGTGAATGGCACGACAGGACTGAGAAACATGGAAATGCAGAATCTTGCCTTGGGGGAGAAGCTTATATGGAATATGTACAAGTCCCCTGACAAACCTTGGTGTAAGATCATGTAAAAGAAGTATTTGGATGATAGCAACCCTAGAAGAATCCTCACGGTGATTAGCACAAGTGGAGGATCTGTTGTATGGAAATTTATGAAGGAATACAGACACATCATCACAGATCATTTAACCTAGAAGATTGGAAATGGGAAAAGTGCAAGGTTCTGGTTCGACTCTCGGGACGACCATGAAAGCATCTACAAGTATTTTAGCCAAAACGATTGGATGAAGGAGGCATAATCACTATATGGAGATTTTGTTGTAGATTATGTTAAAGAGACACATCCTGACAGTGGCATATATGAATGGATTCCAATTCAAACTGAGAGCATGACAAGTGATGACCAAAGGAAGTTGGCGGACATGTTATGAAACAAAAGAATTACTATTAGGAATGTAAAGGATGAAATCGTTTGGTGTGCTTCTCAATCAGTTGAATATTCGGCCAGATTGGGGTATCACATTCAATGTATAGAATGAGGACAGGGAGTCGCCTACTCACCTTTGTTGGGACAAGATGGTGGCACCCAGGGCTGGGGCTTTTTTGTGGACAGTGTTACATGGAAGAATATTTACTAGCGAACGTTTGAAAACTTATGGAATCTGTGGGCCAACCATATGTGTTTTGTGCAAACAAAGCGAGGAATCCACTAACCATTTGTTATTCAAGTGTCCCTTTGCAAGATAATGTTGGAATTGGTTATGTCAGAGTTCAAAATGCTCCTCCGCTATGGATGATTTCCTAACTAATTGCATCAAAAGGTGGCTAAGGCTTTATAAGAATTTGGTATGGGGGGCGTTGTGGATAATTTCACCTTCTATGCTGGTTCGGAAAGTCTGGAAAGAGCGGAATAGGAGAATTCTCAAGGAAAAAGAACTTTTGATCGATAAGGTTATTGAAAAGATTAAGTAGGGAATAAGTGAAATTGCCAACACAAAGGATTATGGCAAAAATATTGAATTTATTTTGGAATGGGATAAGAAAGTTCAGAAGAATGGGGATCCTTGAAACCTCCTAACATAAACATTGTTTATAAGGATGTAAAACGTTCCCTGGCTAGATGGGAGGCCCCGGGGGAAGGATGGATCAAGTTCAATTTCGATGGGGCCGCCAAAGGAAACCCTGGAGTAGCTGGATATGGTTGTATTGCAAGAGATAAATCTAGCAAAGTGTTATTTTGTATGTATGGGAATCTTGGTATAGCCACCAACAATAAAGCAGAGGCTATGGCGCTTGAGAGAGGGTTGAAGCATTGCTCAGAACTGGCCTTAAATTCATTATTGATAGAAAGAGACTCACAAATATTGATCAATGCAATAAAAAATGAATCAACGCCCAGTTGGAAACTTCAATGGATATTGGAAGATATTTTGAAGTACCTGAATAAGATACAAAATTACAAAATAAGACACATTTTTTAAGAGGCAAACAGAGTTGCAGACCATATGGCCAATTTGGGAGTAACGTTAAGGGACAGAGAAGAACAAGTTTTCAGTGACATCTCGCGAGGAGATCTAAACCAAATCTTAAAGGATGATCTTGTTGGCCTGGAAAAGAAATATAAGACATGCATCGACTAGTACAATGATCACAAGTGTACACATGCCTCGAAACCAAAGAGTGATTTGATTCTAGATCTGGCCACATTATAATTACATTCGAATTCACTATGGAATCGATGCTCGAGATGAGATTTGACAACTTGAAGGCGACTGCATAAGTTCGGTAAGTGCCATCGAATCCAAGACAAATTCAAAATGATGTGGTGCCTATTTTAAAGGTATCAAGGAATAAAATATTTCTAATCTTTGACAGAGCCCTCTGATCGGAAGGGATTTGGATATCCTGCAAAACTGAAAATAGTAAGATTCTTGAGATGTCCTCGGGATACATAGATTTATTGTGACCATCTTTGATCCAAGACGCCATGCTATATATGTTTAAGTTGAGAGTTGTGTTTTTTGAGGTAGTTGTGGGGTGGGGCTGCGAGGATGGTGCATCATTTTGGATTGAGCTGCTTGTGTAGGGATGAGTCAATCCAGCAACAATGTTGAAGGATCTTTCACACGGATGAGAGGACATGGGATGCGGTGTGGATATTGGCCAACAACATCTTGGGTGGTGATAGGCATTGGTGTGATGGTTTTGTCTATGAAGCAGTGATTTGCCCCATGGTGGATGTTTTGAACTCCAAAGAAGTCTGTGTCAAGAAGATAGATGGTTTTGTGAGGGTGATGGGTGGGCAGGCCATTGCCAGTGCCTTTTTGGAATTGGATTCGGATGGATGGACAAGCATCCTCAACTTTTATTTTAACCATGTTCATCATATTCCCAAAGTACAGGAGGAGAGTATTGACTCTAAGGACAAGGAGGTTGTCAAGGAAAGGACCGGGAGAGAAAGGAAGCAAAATTTCATTTTTGAGGCCTGGGAGGTTTACAGAGTTGGAGTCATGAATCAGAATCTGGGTCCATTTAGAAGGATGTTGAACTCAACGGACAACTGGCTCTCTGCGGCCGTTGCGGTTCATGTGGTGGAAATTGGGGAAAATATGGCAATTATCCTCCAATATCTTGGGAACTAGGTCTAGTGTAGATGCTAAGCTATTTATGAGTCCTCTTGGAGTAATGAATGTATGGGAGCTATCCCCTTTTGATAACATTTATTAATAATAATAAAAAAATTGTAGCATATAAAATAACATTTTTAGTAAGATGAGATAATTTTTTAACAAATAAAATAACTTTAAGTAGAAATATCTAGTAGTCAAATAAAATAACTTTAAGTAGAAATATCTACTAGTCACATTAAAAACTTTACTAGACACTTTGTTTTTAAAGAAAAATATAAAAAGAAATATAGTTATTTGTGTTATATAAATATCAATATGTATATTATCATTAAAAAAATCACAATTAAAATATATTATAAAATATAATTACATTAATATAATTATTGTAATTGTTATAAAAATTATATATAAATCTAATTATTATTAATATTAATATATATGTTATATTATTGACTACAAATTTTATAACTCTTTAAATAAGATCAAATGAGAAAATAATATAAATAAAATATAATAATTGTTAAACAATTCACTCCACTAACGACTCTCTCGCTTGAAGAAGTTTGAATGCTCATGTCGCTTCTGTCAGGGATGCTTTGTTCGTCGTTGTGTCTCCTAATGTTGATCTTTCTTCAGCGTTGGGAGGATCGGGTCCCCATCTCCCTCTCATGGGTGCCAGTATGGGTGATGTCATCATTGATGCTATTGTTGGTTTTGCTGCAATGGTTGCCCTACTTGTAGGTGATTGTGCTCTAGATGCTCAGGTTGGTGATGTTGCTCTTTCATTCATTGATGTTGATGGTGACCCGGTTGTAGCTGTTAAGGTCCCTCCCAGACCTTCTTCTTTTGTTGGTTGTGGGTGCTCCGGATGCTTAGGTTGATGATGCCACGTCTTCCATGGGTCATTCTACCTTTGCCCGCCTGTTAATCGACATTGACATCTCTTCGCCTCTCCTTGGGAAAGTGGTTCTTATGGTCAATCATTGGATCATGAGGGCCTCCCCTTTTGTTGTTGAAGATGCTTCTCAATGGTTCACTTAGCTTCAGATTATTCTCTCTCATGCCACAGAGATGTTTCTACTTGGTGGAAGGATGCTACTACTGATCACATGACTGTCAATGCTTCTAATTATGATTCTATTAACTTCTCTCCAAAGGATGATGTCTCCTCTCGGGATGAGGTTGTGCCCCTTACTATTGTTGAAGCCTCTATTGACCCTCTTATTAATATTGTTGCTGCCTCCTCCATCATTGAGGCTTCCACACCTATTGCTCAAGCTCTGCACCTCCATTATACTCTTGGTGAATTTGCTCCCAATTATATTTTGCAACAACAGTCTATTGTTGTTCTATAGCAACAACCTGTTGTTATTGTTGGAAGAAACTCTGCGAGGTCCTCCCCGATTGATCCTTCTTTGGATGTTCCTAATGACAGAATTGCCTGGACTATTGTTTGTCATAGGCGAAAGGGGAAGTCTTCTCCCCTCCCCCAAAACCCTCATTGTCAAGTTTTGGGTGTTTCTCCCCATTCTTCAGTTGGGATTTGTGTTGTTGCACGTTTGACAGGTTTTTTACAGCCATCTTCTATTGTGTTGTCAAAGACTTGTCCATCCTTGTTTTGTTTTGGGTTTGCATCCCTATTTTGTTGTGGGTAGATGCACAAAGTTGAGTCCACTTAGAGTGGAAGCTTTGGACTCAGCCAAAAAAATGAAAAAGTGTCAAACGAAATGGGATCTCGATATGCTTCGGGTTCTCGAGCCAAAATTTGAAATGAGATCTCATTTCACGGTGGGGTCCCGAGCCTAAATATACAAAATGGGATCTCATTTCTTTTTATATTGTTTATTTTTTTATATTAATAACAACTTATAGATACATGAAATATAATATTTAAGTATAATTTAAGTTATATTTCCTATATATATATATATATATATATATATATATTGGCAGGATGTTTGAGAGTGGTTTCAGATCTCTAGGAGATAATGTGAATTCCAGATTTTAGAAGATCATATAAATGTTCTGACTTAGTCAAATTTTAGTAATCAATAGGCTCCTATCAACATTTTCTAGCTCTCTTTATCTTCCTTGAGCTCTAGACTCATCTCTGTCCATATCACTCTTCCTCTATCCCCTCTCTACCTCTCTATCTCACTCGCTTCTCTCTCTCTCCCAAAATCTAGACCTGTCTCTCTCACACATCCTTAACTCTCTACTCTTTGTCTCCTATCTCTCCATCCACCTCCCCTCACTCCCTACCTACCTCTATTTCTCTACATATACCTCTATCTCTACATATAGATTTCTCACCCTTCCTAGCAACGTATCTCTCTACCTCTCCCTCTCACATCCTTAAATTTCTACACATCTCCCCTCACTCCCTACCTATCTTTATTTCTCTACATATACATCTCTATCTCTCTACATACCTTTGTCTCCCTCCCTACACACTTATTTTTCTCTACGTACATCTCTCTTCCATCCTCTCTCTATCTTTCTCCCTTCCACCCTCTCTCTCTCCATCTCTATCTCTCCACCACTCTCTCCTTCCCTCTCTCCCACTTTGAACCTATCCATCTTTCTCCACTTCTTTCTATCTCCCCTCTCCTTCTCTTTCTATCCATCTATCTCATTATCACTTTTTATCTCCCCTCTCACTCTCTCTACCTACCTCTCCCTCCTTTCGTCTCTACTTCTATCTCACCTCTATATCTCACTCTCTCCTCTCTCTCCCAAAATATAGACCTATTTTTCTACCTCTCTCTCATATCCTTGGCTCTTTAATATTTACCCCCCCTCTCTCTCTTTATCTATCTTTACCTCTCAACCCCTCCCTCCTTCTCTCTCCCCCTCTCTACATATCCATCTCTCTACTTCATTCTATCTCCCCTCTTCCTCTCTTTCTATCCACATATCTTCCCAATCACTCTCTTTATCTCCCTCTCACTCTCTCTACCTACCCCTCCTTCCCTCTTTACTATTATCTCCCATCTCTACCTCTTTATCTCATTCTCTCATCTCTCTAATCCCACCTTTAATAGATAATTTTATCATATGAGCCTACTCAAGGGTTTCATATATCTTATCTACGAGAGGCATAATTTTTTTCTTTTAGACCTTTTATATGTTGTAGGAGGACAACTCTTCTACAATCCATTTTTTTCCAAGTTCCCTTTGGATATTTTATCTTTGTAATGGTGCGACCATCCGATAGAATATTTCTCTCTTTTAATATATGATCTTCAGTTCGTGATTTTTCATCACTATCCAATTGATAATTAGAAGAGGTAAACAATTTGTATTTCTCTGTCATTAGAGTAAAGTTTGGGTTTCACAACCTTTTTTCTTTATTAGGTAATAGAGATATATGCACCCCAACAAAAGTATATTCATCATTTTACGTTTCTACAAGGTTGTATTAGGATTTTACTATGTATATAAAGTTGTAGGTTGAATGAAACATTGTGTTTTTTAACCTACAGAAGCTTAGTAATAGAGGCACGTGACCATAAAAAATATTCCTCATTTTATGTTATAGGATTGTAAAAGGTTTTCATTGTAAATATGAAGTTCTAGGTTGAACTACACATTGTGTTTTTCAACCTAGAAAAACTTAGTTGATGGTCGATAAAATATACTTTTTGTGCTCATTTGATGTTATCCCAAATTAAAGGTTGAATATCATGATTGTCCTCTTTAGGTAAAAAATATATGTGCACCTTGATGTGATTGTAAATATGAAGTTCTAGATTGAACTGCACATCGTGTTTTTCAACCTACACAAACTTAGTTCATGGTTGGTAAGATGTATTTTTTGTGCTAATTTTATGTTATCTCAAATTAAAGGTTGGATATCACAACCTTACTCTTTAGGTAAAAGAGGTATGTGCATGTCAACAAGATTGCATTCTAAACATGAAGTTCTAGGTTGAACCAGACATCGCGTTTTTCAATGTACATAAACTTAGTTCATGGTTTGTAAGATGTAATTTTGTGCTTGTTTGATTTTATCTTAAATTAAAGGTTGGATATCACAACCATCATCTTTAGGTAAGAGAGGTATGTGCACCTCGACATGATTTCATTGTATATATGAAGTTATAGGTTGAACTACACATTGTGTTTTCTGACCTTCATAAATTTAGTTCAAGGTTGGTAAGATGCATTTTGTTTCTCATTTGATGTCTCCTTAAATTAAAGGTTGGATATCACAACCTTCCTCTTTAGGTAAAAGAGGTATGTGCACCTCAACATGATTTTATTATAAAATGATTTTTTAGGTTTAACTACACATTGTGTTTTTCAACCAACACATTTGAACTTATTTCATGGTTGGAAACACATAAATTTTCTATATATTTTGGAGTCAGATTCCCTTGCACACACTAAACTAATTCAATAAAACAATATTATGTAATTATAATAAATATTTAATCAACATTTAGTTAGGCTAACATATTGAGTGTTTATTAATAAATTACAGGTTTGAAAACATATTGTGATTTGTAAGGTTCACTTCACATGGAACCCAAACACACCGTGTTTTATATTTACAATCAAATTCTATTTGTTCATAAGATTCATTTATTATTGTATATATCCAACTATCAAGTGTTTGATCCTTTATTTTCATCACCTACAAGTTATCAACCTCACTCTTGGATACCAAAATTGGTATATTTGTATAAGTACTAGGAATATTATAAGATCTAGAGCTTAGTGATTATTGAAATTTGACTAAGTGTGAGAAATTATACTTCATTTACCTAAAAAGTAGGGTTGTGATATCCAACCTTTAATTTTAGGAGACATTAAATGAGCCAAAAAGTTACATCTTACAAAACATTAACTAATTTTGTGCAAGTTGAAAAGCACGATGTGTATTTCAACCTAGAACTTTATATTTACAATGAAATCCTATCAAGGTGCACATAACTCTTTTACCTAAAGAGGAAAGTTGTGATATACAACCTATAATTTTAGATAACATCAAACTGGAAGAAAAAGTAAATCTTACCAACCATGAGCTAAGACTTTGTTCGTTACAAAACACACTGTGTATTGCAACGTACAACCTCATATATACAATGAAATCCTATCAAAACTCTACAACATCATAAAATGAAAAATACAGTTTTGTTAGGGTGCACATACCTTTGTTACCTAAAGAGGAAGGTTGTTCATTTGAGATAAAATCAAATGAGGAAAAACACATCTTCCCAACCATGAACTAAGCTTTTGTAGGTTGAAATACACAGTGTAATAAACTTTTGTGTAAAAAATAATGCGTAATACATTTTTGTGTAAAAATGATGTGTAATACACTTTTGTTTAAAACATAATGTGTAATACACTTTTGTGTAAAACATAATGTATAATACACATTTGTATAAAATATATCTCAAATGAATAGTTTGATATCACAACCTTCCTCTTCAAGTAACGAAGGTATGTACACCCCAATAAAAGTGTATTCCTCATTTTATGTTGTTAAAAGATTGTGATAGGGTTCCATTATAAATATAAAGTTGTAGGTTAAAATACACATTGTTTTTTTCAACCTACAAAAACATAGTTGTGATATACAACATGCCTTTGTTACTGTTGTCATAAAAGTTTGCACCCTTGGTGATCAGGCCTGATCACCAACCTTGTGAAACATGGAAACAACCTCTCAACTGTGGGACCTTGCATTGTTGTGAGGTCGAGTCTATGGAGAAGGTCAAATTCCTTTCCAATCTGATGTAGATGTTGGACCAACCCAACACCAATAATCTAACACTACTGAATTCTGAGGGAAAAGGGGAAGAAGGATTGCTTGAAAAGGGAAAAGGTTTGCACCTAGATTGAAAGTTTGATCTTCTTTCTTATATGTGCACAGAACATGAATATAATTGCTCTGAGTATGCACAAATTGCTATCCTAGTTAGCCACCTATGTGCAAGTGAAGGTTGTAATCTTATGAAACGAAGAGAAGAACTGAGTTCAGTTCAAAGCCGACATCCACAGAGGGATCAACACAGACACTTACAACTAAGGAAACCAAAGCAGAATACATTCATACAAAGAGATAAAATATTACATAGGTTGTGAGAATTGAAGGAGCAAAAGTAAGTATAACCTATTAATGTAAAGGCAAGGCAACTTTTACAAATCATTAAAATAAGTATTCAACTAAAAATGAAAAGGAAGAAGATCCATCAGAAAGATGAAAAAAAATGCCTTTATAGTTAAGGCATAACTCAAAATTGAACAACTGATGGAAACCCTAACCCCACTCGGGTTAGGTTACAAAAATCTGAGAGGGGAGCAGAAGATCAGATCGAGGATGATCTGATGGCATACTGAATCTGGCCTCTGAATGCGTCCTCTGCTTCTGAAGAAACAAAAATGCTTGCAAATCAGGGAAAACCCTGCATTTGAATGCGTCTGGGGGTACCTGCAGAGCCAAAAAGTCTTTGAATTGCATTGAAGAGGGCATGGGTGGCATCTAAAATCAGCCTGCAGGGTCCAATGTAGAGTAAAGGCGAGCAAATCTGGTGGTTGGAGTGAGATCGGGTCTGAATTTAGGTGTTGAGTAGGTCCAAAATGTCCTCGACCATCGGGTCGACAACCACCCTGCATAGAGTATTCAAAACTCAACGACCACTACAAAATCAAAAGTCCACCATCGATCTGAGAGATTCGTGCAAAGATGGACGCATGAGATCTCTCCATGTAAGCATCCAACAAGCCCAATAGAAGATTAAAACATGGCCATTGGATCGAGCCTTTACGAAGATCCAACGACCGCAATTGGTTGACATGGCACCCCAGGTCCACGCTTCCCTGGTTATGTTTGACTGCTGAGCTGCTCTGAGTTCTTATCCCACATTGTCTGTGTGGGTCTATTTTTACCCCACGGGATAAACTTTTGCTTGTTTTCCCTTTTGTTTCTGTATCTCGTAGCGCTCTCCTTCTTTGATGCGGGATAAGGGTTCTTTTTTTTTCTGCTTTCTTTTCTTGCTTATTCTACGACATCTCCCTTATCTTTGTTTTATTCCATAGGATAAGGGTCTCTTTGATTTACCCTTGTTTCTTATCCCACGACCTCTTATCCCGTGGGCCTCATTGAGCCTTCATTCCACTTTGCGGGATAAACGTTATTTGTTTTACCTTTATTTCCTTATCTCACGGAGCCTTTGATGCCTTTGTTTTACCTCGCGAGATAAGAGAGGTTGACCCTCTTCTTACTTGGATCTTATCTTGTGAGGCCTTCTTGTTGACCTTTTTACCATGCGGGATGAGGGAAAAAACACATTCACCTTTATCTTCCTTATACCGCGACATCATTTGTGCCCTCATTCTACTCTGCGGGATAAGGCTTTCTTCTTTGCTTTGGACAATTCCTTATCCTGCGCGTCACCGTTGTTGCCTTTTTAACTCCACGAGATAAGAGGAAAGCCTATAATTTTTCCCCGACAAGCTTATCCTGCACGACCTTTGTTGCATTTATTTTATCCCGTGGGATAACGAAAAAGCTTCATCGCCTTTGTGTTTTCTTATCCCGTGTGGTCCTTGTTGCATCTGTTTTACCCCCTGGGATAAGAGAAAAGCCCACTCGCCTTTGAATTTTCTTATCCTGCGAGATGTCATTGTTGCCTCTCTTTTTTTGCAAGATAAGTCGAGATCCCCCTTTGCTCCTTGTTGCTCTTATCCCACAAGACCTTTTTTCTTTGGTTGGCACAAAAAATTGCCAACATTTCTGGCAACTCGGAGGGGGTGACAAGCCTGCTTGGCACATTGATCAATAGCCTTATGAAGTCCATTGGGCGTAAAGTCAAAACTGGAAGAAAAAGATAATCTCTACCCCTGCAAAATGTCAAAACTTCATCATTCTGGAGAATAGCATGTGCATGTACACTTATTGGAAAGTAGAAGAACATAAATTACAATATTTACAAAAGAAGCTATAACAACAATCCTGTAAGTGCATGCTTTAAGGTGAATCCCATTAAATGCAATGGGGAGATCTTCCCCATTCAACCTGGCTAACTTGAAAGCATTAACCTCCTTGTAGCCTATAATCACATAGGGACCACTCCATATTGCGTAAAATTTTGAGTGCCTCCTAGGTTTCGCTCTATCAGCATCCCATTTTAGGACAAAAGCTTCGACTTGGAAGGTACTCAAAATGGCTTTCTTGTCAAAGTATCTCTTTACCTATCTCTGTTGGAGATTTAAAGCCTATTTGGATTTCTCCCTGACCTCTTCAAGTTCTGTATATCTTACCGATGAGGCATCATTTTCTAGGATCTCCAACTGATGTGCCAAGTCCATGGATGGCAGTTCAAGGGATAGGGGGAGCCTAGCTTCCCTCCCATATACTAGCATGAAAGGAGAATTACCCAATGCTCTCTTGGGAGTAATCCTATAAACCCACAATATTGCTCCCAACTTTAAGTGCCATGCTCTCTGATTCTCCTCAAGAGTCCTTTTGATGATCCCGATTAGATTCTTGTTGGAGGATTCAACAAAGCCATTTCCTTGAGGATAATAATTTGATGATGTTTTTATGAAATATATCATGTTGGACTTCCCATAAGCTTATTTGAGAGCCCATAAAGGCCTTGGAATTGTCTGATATGATGGCGGAAGGGGCTCCAAATCTAGTTGCAATCTCTTCAAGGAATTGAACCACTGAATTTTCGGTTACATCCTTCAAAGCAACAACCTATGTCCACGTTGTGAAATAGTCTATGGCAACCAAAATCCACTTGTGGCTTGTACTTGACATTGGATTAATAGGGCCAATAAAATCAAGCCCCCATTGTGAAAAGGGTTGATCAGTTGAAATGGGATGAAGAGGAAGGGAAGATAATCCTTGCTACATGCAAAAAGTGCACATTCTTTGCACTATCTAACCCATTTGTGAGTATCATTGAATAGAGAAGACCAATAATATCCTGCTCTCATGATCTTCATAGTTGTAGTTTTTTTTCGAGAAATGGCCACCAGAGGGCCCATTATGGAATTCCTCTAATAGCCTGTCAGTTTGATCTCCATGGATGCACCTCAGCAAGACACCATCCAAGCTTCTTTTGAATAATATACCATCCACTAAGGCATAGGGGATGGACTGTAATCTAAGATGCCTTCTCTTGGTTATATCAAAGTGAGAAGGATAGCTACCATCTTTTAAGAAAGCAGACATTACTTCCAACCAACCTGTTTGTGTGCATCTCCCCGGTTATCAACCTGTTTTTCTTCATGCAGCAAGAGGGAGGTCTCTGACTCTTTCCCAAAAGACAAATTGGATTGCTCACAGAGTCCTCTTCCCCTCACTAAGCTGGTAATTTTGATGTCAAGGTCATACTCCATAACCTTAGTGATCCATCCAACTCTCTTCTCACCTATATCCTTGTTGAGAAAGAAATATTTAACGTTGGCATGTGGGACCATGAGCTGAATTGTGTTGTTTGAGAGCATGTGTCTGAACTTCTTTAGTGCTCTCACAATTGTGATGACTTGTTTTTCCACATAGTTGTACCTGAGTTCATAGTCCTTTAGGCCTTCACTGAAAAAAGATATGGGCTACTCCAAATCATCCTGATTTAAATGTGTTAGGATAACAAATATACTTGATTCTCCTCCCAAGGTGTAATGGATGAAATCCTTCTCATAGTTTGTATTTACCAGGGCAAGAGCCTGAGAAAAGGCCTATTTGATTTGATCAAAGCCCTCCTTCTCCTCCTTAGTCCATTTGAAGGGAAAATCCTTCTTTGGGATGGTTGTGAGAGGCTTGACCAAGGCTAAGGTTTGGGATAAACCTCCCAACAAAGTTGATTCTACCCAAAAAGCTCTGAAGTCCCTTCTTATGATATGGAATTGGAAGAGACACAATGGATTCCACTCTCTCTTGGTCTATGTCTAGACCATCTTTGGATACAATGTCTCCAAGTAGTTTTACCTGATCAGTAGAAAATACACACTTGTTGGGGTTCAAGAACACACCATATTCCATGAACATTTTGAAAACTTGATCAAGATGAGAAAAGTGGTTTGCCGCATGCTTTGAGTATACATTAATATCTTCAAGGTATACTAGTACAAATTCTACTAATACTCCCTTAAAAGCCATATCCATATTACTTGTTGGGGTTCAACGACACACCATATTCCCTACAATTTTTGAAAACTTGCTCAAGATGAGCAAAGTGGTATGTCGCATGCTTGGAGTATACATTAATATCATCAAGGTATACTAGTACAAATTTTGTTAATACTCCCTTAAAAGCCATATCCATGGCTCTTTGAAAAGTTGCCCTACATTTGCTAGTCCAAAAGGCATCTTACAATAGGAATAAGTGCCCCATTTAGTAGTGAATCTAGTCTTGTATTGGTCATAATCTTGGACTAATATTTGGTTATACCCTGAGTATCCATCCAAGAATGAAAATCTTTTAGAGCCGCTAACCTTGGCTAAAATTTGTTCCATGGACGGAAGGGGATAATGGTCTTTAAGGGAGGCTCTGTTGAGGTCCCTAAAGTCTGCACACAGTCTGACTTCTCCATTTTTCTTCCTAACTGAAACAAGATTGGCTACCCAAGAAGAATGCTTAATTGGAAAAATAATGCTATATTCCATAAGCTTGGATAGTTCTCTTCTCATCAAAGGCTCAATTTTAGGATTTATAGGCCTTTGCTTTTGTCTGTCTGTTTTAGCATTAGGATCTAACTCTATGGTATGTTGAGCTAGAATAGGATGAAACCCTTTTAGATCCTCATAGGTAAAAGCAAAAATATCATTATACTCTTGACAGAGATTGACAAAAGTATTTTTATCTGATTTGGAACATACCTTCTCCAAATTGAGAGTTTTCCCTTCCGCCATGACTATTGATTTGTACTCTCCTTTCTTTGCGGCCAGGTTCATTAGTCCCCTTTCATTTGATCATCATGGTTGAAGATCCCCTCCAAGGTGATCAACCCCTTGGGCAACTTGTTAGAACTGAGCTGCATGATTTGATCTCCATACTAGTCCTGTAGTTTGCCCTGCTTCCTATGGGATAACTTTTCATTATCTTGCAGGAAGTTCAAAATTTGTTGATTAGAATCAAAGACCTGCCAATTCACTTGGTTATCAGGCACTGCAGGTCTCACCACAAGTCTGATCTGTTGATCTTTCTCTGCTGCAATATGAGATGGAATGTCATGTTGGGCACCTACTGTTGCCAGTCTGTCAACATGTTTATTTTGATTTCTAGGGACACTAGAAATATTGAAGGCCTTAAATCATTCAATTAGGTCTCAAGCCCTATGTTTGTAGGACTTGAGAAGGTTGCTCTTGGTGGTCTTCTGAGCTCTGACTTGATTTACAACCAACTCACCATCTCCATGCACCTTCAAAGATTTGATCCCTCTCCTTTGTGCTATTTGGAGACCCACAATCAAAGCTTCGTACTCAGCTACATTGTTAGTGAAACTAAACTAAAGTTTGAAAGAAAAGAAATATTTCGCCCCCTTGGGAGAGATTAGAAATACACCGCCACCCGAACCATTTTGTTTCCTTGAACTATCAAAGAACATGTCCCATATCCCCTACATATCATTGTCTTCCTTTGAAACATTGGGAATAGGGGTGTCTTCTTCATGTATACAATATGTACCCATGATAATATTATTGACCTCTGATAACACAATGATGAACAGTGAGTACCAAACCGGTACTGAGAGGGGGGGGGGGGGGGGGGTGAATCAGTACAGATATAAAAACTTTTACTAAACCGGTTTGACTGTAAACAGTGAACTTGACTGGCAATCACTAACATCGATCATAAACCAAATTACTATCGGTTAAACACAATGAGATTGTGAAAGATACAAACTAGAAACACTTATCTTACCACATAGCCTACACCCTCATTTCCACATTATCCTTGTGCATAAATAGGTAATCTATCATCAAAAATATAATAACATGATAGATCAACATGATTCACCGCTTGACAAAAAACAACAAAGCATCACATGAAAAGGACATCACACGTGACACACATATTTTTCACGTAGAAACCCAACTGGGAAAAACCATAGTGGGGATGAATACCACAAGTTGTTTTTGAACTCTTTAGAAGTCCGCTCTGTTAGGAGCCTTGTTCGATTAAAGACTGTTACAACAGGTTCTATTAAGAACCAATCCTGTTAGGGATCACCCAGTTAAGGGATGGCTAGAATACCTGGTTAAGGGTTAAACCACGTTAGAGGTTACCTTGTTAGAGGATTTCATGAACCCAATGGCTTTAAGTCACCCTGTTAAAGGATTTACAGCAAGCTGGTTAAAGCTACCCTGTTAAGGTATTTTCCAACTGTTGAAGTGGTTAGATATCAACAAGTATTACAATGATCTGGTAATAGCACTTGAATGCCAATGCAGATCCGCTTTAGTTCCTTTCTTCTGCATACACACTCTGCAGGTATCAACCCTTTTATATGGTCTGGCAAGAATCACATATCTTTGCACTTAGATACACACACAACATTTGCCAACAAATTCAACATGAAACACAAAATCGACCTTATAGGAAACAGATAGGTCGGTAACATAAACCCTAAACCCTAAACATTTAGGTTGAGCAATTCAGTCGGTTCAATCCTGACCATTGAACACTTTGCATTTGAATACAACGGTCTTGAACAGATCTCAAGACATTCTCCATCGTTCGTTCTTCACCGCTTCTTGGAGGTGATAACCCATCACGCGTTCTCCACCATTTGCATAGACTTCGCACATTCCTGAGGTAGATAGGATCAATATCCTTCATGCAAGATCCTTCACGTGCACGAGACTGACGTGGCAACATGATCTGATTTCCATTACAATGCTAACTCATCACACAATGCCATCAGTTGAATCACACAGGCTCGAAACACTTTAACCGGAAACCCTGAAGCTGAGACTACCAACCGGTAGTCATACCATATTAAACTGCTTCACCTTTAGCACATATACCGGTTCTCATCATTATACCGGTTCACTTTGCCAGTTGCTTAACTTCAATAAACCTATTCACTCTTCATCATATTACCGATTCACTCTTCAGCATATTACCGGTTCTCTTTCGGCATATTACCGGTTCTCTCTCGAGCATATTACCGGTTCTCTTTCAACATATTACCGGTTCTCTCTTGAGCATATTACCGGTTCATTTTTTCAGCATATTAACATCAATGACAACACAATATCATCATGTCAACATATTCTGCACATATGCCAACAACCTCATCAATGGGGTTAAACTGAAATGCATTTGCCCACTCATCAAGTAGGCAATCAAGAACCTCATCCAACTGAGTTGCACACTATCTTACTAAAATTTATTCTTTCTCCTCATAGTACAATCCATGTTGATAGGACTTGGGGTATAGGGCTCTATATGATCATTAACAACAAGTTCAGCCCTAATGGTTACTTTGGTATCATATCTTGTCCTAAATAACATGTGAGACTAGTCAGAAGATAGGTAGCCACCTATCTTGGTAGTGAATTCCCTAGATCAACAAAAGGAAAAATAAGCAGGGAGGTCAATCACTAAGATGTCTTGCAACACACTACAACCTAGGTAGGCATGCAAGGTTAGATTTAAATCTTTAATGACTCCCACAGTGTAACTGATGTGCCATCAAGTTGCACCAACCCTCTAGTTATAGATTCATACTTGATACCTAGGTGGTCAGCTATCCCTTTTGGCATAACTGAACTACTAGCCTCACTATCTGTCATGAAATTATAAACAAGTTTATATCCTATGATTAATGACAGATAAAAAGGGGGAGGCTTACTAATTTTCTTTGAACTCTCTACATCCAAAGGTTGCACCAAGCTTGTGGAAGTTGAAGAAATGCAACCCGGACAAGTGCCTTCTACAACATCCATCCTCTTTAGGGCTTCCTGAAATAGGTCTCTTCGAGATGGGATAGCTAGAGCATCCCACATCAATACATTGAGGCTGACCCTCTTCATCCATTCAACAATATTAAAGGGATTGCAGCTTTAGTAGGGACCCTCCTAGCGATTAGGTTTGATTTTGGTGTGATAGAAAACTTAGGCGACTCTCCCTCCTTGACATTTTGTGTCAAGTCTCACTCTTTGTTTGGAGCAGTCTCCTTATTAAATGGCTTTGACATTGAATATTGTAGGACATGCTGTGAAGCTTGAGCTACAAATAGAGTCTAACCTGTTGCAGAATTAGCACTAGGATCTATGGACCTCCTTTTTTATCTTGTGCTATTGGCCACACTATCCCCACTTGTTTGATTCATGGCACAAATATCAACCTCCTGCCAATTCATGAAAATTGTATCCCCCTGTGGATGACTAGAACTATCAACACTGCTATTTTCCTGAGGTAGTTGGTTCATTTTGTGCCACCAAGGCCTGAGAAAACTCATTGTTCTGGCATGAGATCTAATTATGTGGCTGATTGCATGGGACACACCAATCTTGTCCCTGAGCAATATTATTTTGTGTTGGCACTAGTGCCTTTGAAGTACTTGCAGCCAATGGATTCAAGCTATTCAAAGGCCTAGCATTTGTCCATTGGTTTTGTCCTTGAAAATTTAATCTTTGTTGTTGATAATTCTAGTTTTGGGGCTGATAAGGCATGTTGTTAGCTCGTGACAAATATCTCTTGATTGAGACAAAATCATTCCCAAACCCCTGCAGTTGCTAGCTCATTGTTTGCATTGAAGCCTCCATAGTAGCCCCGAGCTTCTGGATTTCAGAAGTTGGAGGGGGTTCAAGTGTAAGCAGATGGCTTGTGGAAACCACTAGAATAGAAGCCAAAATAGGCTGTTGTGGAGGAGCCTCTAGAAATAAGGGCATTGGGGTCTAGGAGACAACTTTCTTGCATGTATTAAGTAATTTTTTGCCCTTATGGTGATATCATATGCACCTGGGAGATTATCTCCTCACATAGACTGAATCATAACTACAATATCACTGTTTAAAGCCTTAAGAAAATATAGAAAAGCACGATTTGATGAGGGATTTACCAATGATGGGATCCTATCCCATGTCTTTTGGAATCTATAATAAAATCACCCATCAACTCATGAGGTGCTCTTTTTATTGTAGTTAGCTGCTCCATGAGTGACAGATGGTCACTTTTGTTCTCAAAATGTTTGCATAGCGTTTCTCCTAACTCATCCCAATTATGAACGGAATTAAGAGTAGCCCCATGTACCACTGAAGGTACTTTCCTTTGAATGAGGAAGCAAGAATCCTTACTGCTACGTTGTCTTCAGTGACATCAAACAATGTGCAGATACATGACACATCCTGGATATGTTCTTTAGGGGAGGTATATGTTTCTCCAGTAAAAAAATGGTATAGCTCAAGGCTGCTACTGGAATGTCATTCTTTTGAGCTAGGACTAAGGGACTGCCACCACTAAAGGTGAAAAAGGTATGTGCTCTTGGGACCACCATTGCAAATAAGGGTTTGTTAATATGGATGGTAGGGCCTTTAGGTTGTGCTAATCTTGTGATGGGAGGGGTAGACTGGGATCTTAGGGGTGTGGATGTTTCTTCTTGGGTTCTCCTAATAAGTGATAAAGAATGTCTACCTCTTCTTCTCCTATAATTAGAATAAGGGAGCTGAATAAATTTTAAAATACCTCTAGATGATGTTCTAGTGTGTCTTCTTGGCATAATTTGCAACTGGTATCACCAAGAGTCTGAATTTATTCCTTAGAGTCGCCAGGTGCTTGATTGATTGCCTCCAAATATTGAATTGCTCAAGAAAAGCACTGAATCCTCAGCAAGTATGTTGAAATTTGTCCCACCGAGCATGCCAAGAATTGTTGTCCCAAAATTTTGCACCCTTGGTGGTAAGGCTTGATCACCAACCTTGTGAAACATGGAAACAACCTCTCAAGTATGGGACCTTGTACTATTGTGAGGTTGAGTCTCCAGAGAAGGACGACTTCCTTTCCAATCTGATGCAGGTGTTGGACCAACCCAGCACCAATAATCTAACATTACTAATTTATGAGGGAAAAAGGGAAGAAGGATTGTATGAAAAGGGCAAAGGTTTGCACCTAGATTGGACGTTTGATCTTCTTGCCTATATTTGCACTAAACATCAATAGAATTGCTCCGAGTGTGCACAAATTCCTATCCTAGTTAGCCACCTATGTGCGAGTGAAGGTTGGAATCTTATGAAATGAAGAGAGGAACTGAGTTCAGTTCACAAGCGACATCCACAGAGGGATCAACACTGACACTTTCAACTAAGGAAAACAAAGCAGAATACATTCATACAAAGAGGTAAAATATTACACAGGTTGTGAGAACTAAAGGAGGCAAAGCAACCATAATCTATTAATGTAAAGGCAAGGAAAATTTTACAAATAATCATGAAAACAAGTATTCAATTGAAAATGAAAAGGAATAAGATCAATCTGAAAGATACAAAATTGCCTTTATAGTTCAAGCATAACTCAGAATTGAAAAATTGATGGAAACCCTAACCCCACTCAGGTTAGGTTACAAAAATCTGAGAGGGGAGCAGAAGATCAAATCAAGGATGATCTGATGGCATGATGAATCTGGCCTCTAAAGGCGTCCTCTTCTTCTTAAGAAACAAAAATCCTCGCAAATTAGGGAAAACCCTGCATCTAAATGCGTCTGGGGGTACTTGCAGAGCCAAAAAGTCTCTAAAATGCATTGAAGAGGGCATGGGTGGCATCTGAAATTAGTCTACAGGGTTGTAAAGCGGAAAAATCGAACCCTAGTTGTTCTCCCCTCCCCAACTCCAAGGAGAGAGAAGGGAGAGTCACTAGGGTTGATGGTTTTCACTTAGGAGGGACTTTACATTCAAAAGAGGGGTTGAAACCCACAAGATCCAATCCCACACAATGCAGGATTGGATTCTAAATGAGTTTCAAGGGTTAAGACATCAAGGATACCCTCTTTTGTAAAGAAATGTAGATAGAAAGATTGAACTAGGAATGCATGTAGAAGCAAGAAAGATTTGCTTGTAAACAGAGATAGGAATATGGGATGAAGCTGCAGACCTGGAATTAGCAGTAAAATGTCGAGACGGTGCTGTTCTGCAAATTTGAGCGAAAGTTGACGGGACGATGGCGCCCGGTGTGCACGCGGTCCTCCAAAAAATCCGCGAAACGAAGGGGGATCTGTTCGTCTCTACACAAGGATTCCAGATCTTCAATTACAGCCACGTACCTGCAACCTACACACAGAAAAGAGAGGACGATTGGGGGGTTAGGGATGAGGGGTTTGCCTTTAGGTCAAACCCCGGTTTTGGAATTAACCAATAAATGAGAATGTTGTAAATGTAAATGTTTGTAATGTAAACAAGTACTGATACCTTGTTGTAAGAATGTTTGTACTCTTACATGCGAAGGTGTAATGTATGTAGTATGTAATGTGTTGTAAGTGATCTCCTCTTCAATGGTTGAATCCTTGTCTTGAATGCAACACTTAGCCTTGAATGGAGACTTAGAATGCTCAATTGCTTGAAGGAATGCTTGAATGCTTGAATGTTTGAATGTTTGAATATCGCTTCCGCCTTTTGCGCACATATGTCCTCCTCTCTTTTTTGAGAGAGGAAATGTAGTTTATATACTTGTCAATTAGGGCTGATAGACTGATTTTCCCGACCTTAGGCCGACCTAGAAACATTATTTTCCACTTTGCAAACTTAAAGACCTGAAGCCCCATAAGAGACCGGGCCCAAAATAGGGCCAGGGACCAGGGCGCTGGGCGCCATGGTCCTGGGGGACCAGGGCGCTGGGCGCCCTAGTCCTGAAGGACCAGGGCGTTGGGCGCCATGGTCCCACCTCCCGGGACAGCAGGGTGCAAGGAGGATCTGGCCAGGGTGCTGAGAAATGTAGTTTTTGATGTCATGAACAAGTTTCGGGGTCTCCATTCAGGTTTCGTGTTGCATCGTCATCGTGAAGACCCAAATGCAGTCGAAATTGCAAGTGTCACAATTTTAGGACGCTACAAGGGTCCAATTTGGAGTAAAGGTGAGAAAATCTGGTGGTTGGAGTGAAATCGGGCCTGAAACTGGGTGTCGACTAGGTCCAAAATGTCCTCGATCATCGGGTCAACAACCACCCTGTACAGAGCATTCAAAACTCAATGACCACCACAAAATCAAAATTCCACCATCAATCTGAGAGATTCGCACAAAGATGGACGCATGAGATCTCTTCATGTAAGAATCCAATATGCCCAATAAGAGATTAAAATATGGTCATTGGATCGGGCCTTTATGAAGATCCAACGATCACAATTGGCTGAGGTGGCACCCCGGGTCCGTGCTTCCCTTGTTGTGTTTGATTGTTGAGTTGCTTTGAGTTCTTATCTCGAATGGTCTCTATGGGTCTATTTTTACCCCGCGGGATAAGCTTTTGCTTGTTTTCCCTTTTGTTTTTGTATCTCGTAGCATTCTCCTTCTTTGATGCGGGATAAGGGTTATTTTTTTCTACTTGCTTTGCTTGCTTATCCCATGACATCTCCCTTGTCTTTGTTTTATTTCACGGGATAAGGGTCTCTTTGATTTACCCTTGCTTCTTAGCCCACAACCTCTTATCCCACGGGCCTCATTGAGCCTTCGTTCCACTCTGTGGGATAAAGGTTATTTGTTTTACCTTTACTTTTTTTATCCCGCGGAGCCTTTGTTCCCTTTGTTTTACCTCGCGGGATAAGAAAGGCTGACCCTCTTCTTTCTTGGATCTTATCCCGCGAGGCCTTCTTGTTAACCTTTTCACCCCGTGGGATAAGGGAAAACACACATCCACCTTTATCTTCATTATCTCGCGGCATCATTTGTGCCTCCATTCTATTCTGCGAGATAAGGTTTTCTTTGCTTTGGACAATTCCTTATTCTGCATGACCTTTGGTGCATTTGTTTTATCCCGCAGGATAAGGAAAAAGCTTCCTCGCCTTTGTCTTTTCTTATCCTGCATGGTCCTTGCTGCATCTATTTTACTCTGCGGGGTAAGAGAAAAACCCACCTGCCTTTGACTTTTCTTATCCCATGAGATGCTGCTATTGCCTTTGTTTTTCCGCGGGATAAGTCAAGAGCCCCCTTTTCTCCTTGTTGCTCTTATCCTGCGAGACCTTTTTTCTTTGGTTGGCACAAAAAATTGACGATAGTTACCTAAAGAGGAAGTTTTAAATATCCAAATACCTATTTGAGATAACTTATGCTATGATTGTATTTATAAAGATGAAGAAACTATTAAATAACTCAAAGAACAACTACACCAATTAAAATTTTATACCATGATTGGATGGTAAGTTTATTTAATTTCAAAGTTGGTTATTGTATTTATTTAACCTACAATGGAGATAAAGGTGAGATGCTTTAATTCGTAGTAGTAATGTCTTCTAAAATGCACAATAGAGATCCTTTGTTTAACCTATGGTGGTATCAACTTCATATAAACAATATAATCATATGACAACTTTGCAACATCATAAAATGAATAATATGCTTTCGTTGGAGTGCACATGTCTCTGTTAGATAAAGAGGAAGGTTTTTCATTTGAGATAATGTAAAATAAGGAAAAAATGCATCATATCAACCATGAACTAACAATGTAGGCTGAAAAAACACAATATAGAATACACTTTTTTGTAAAGTACAATGTGGAATACACTTATGGGTAAAACATATCTCAAATGATTGGTTTGATATCACAACCTTCCTCTTCGAGTAATAGAGGTATGTACACTCCCAACAAAAGTGTATTCCTTATTTTATGTTGTTGTAGGATTGTGATAGGGTTCCATTTTCCAAAACACAATGTGTCTCAAAATACGATGTGTTTTAAAACATAATATGTTTCAGACTATAGTGTTTTTCAAAACATTATTTTAGAATACATTGCGTTCTTTTAACCTGGATTCCCATTGTATTATTGGATGGTTAGATTATAATAAAATTGGCCCCTTGCCCCATATTATAAGGAAAGTATAGTGTGTTTCAAAACACACATTGTTTGTCAACATGCATTTTATGACATACCCAATGTATGTGTTTGTAAACTCTACATAGCTAGGTCTACCCAACCGAACTATTTTTTAATCATATCTCTTTAAAAAAAATGAAAAATACACACACAAAATATATATACATACATTTTGGGGACAAATCAATCATTTTAAAAGTATGTTTGAGACCATTGCCTTTAAATAGGGTAAACCATTGTATGTGTGTGATAGGCATGCAAAAGTATTGTGATAAGAATATTCAATAGTTATTAAATTCTATAAGGTTTCTAGACAAGATAGTGAATTGAATACAAAGAAAGGATTTTAGAGATGCACATCTAATAATTATTATTAAAAAAATTTATATGTAATGGGTCGAAGTCGATAAGGTGTACATATCCTACCTTCTTGTGGGATTTGAACTTGTGGCCTCTCTTTCAAGAGCACAAATTCTCCACCAATAGGCCAACTTAGGATGTACGACACATCTAATAATTATTGTTTGGAAAGTATTAATAAGAAAAATTAATTTTGATATTCATCTTTTTGTAATAAATAATAATGTATATAATCATAATAGGAACAAATATGTGCATTAAATCAATCAATTACAAGTAACATTCTAATTATATCATAAAGTACTAATAGCTTAAGAAATTATAATGAAGTATTTTATACTAAATTAATATAAATGACTAACTCTCATGTAAAATACTTAGGGTAAAATAGAATTGAATCACTCTTTTTAAAAAATTTTATATCAAAAATTAAAGAAATCAAAGAAGAGAGTCTTAAGTCTTGAGAGCGACAAGAAGTAATCTAAGTTAAAACAAATATTATAATCATTTCCTTTCCTATCTAATATTTATTAGATAATTTATCTTAAAAGTTTCTTTTATTTATATAATGTCATAAATATGGAATTATAATTTTATTTATTTTTATTTATATAAAAATGAATCTTGATAATTTTAGTTATTTTTTCTTATTTATATAATACTTTCTAAATTTGAATATATTAAATAAAATTTATATATTTTATATGAATTTTTTATAATTTATAATCATTTTTCATTTTAATTATATATATATATATATTATAGTAATCTAATTATATTTAATAATCTATCATCCTAATTTTAAATATCTTAATATAAACATTGTTAATTAAATATTATATCATTATGGACATAAATATAATCTCAATGTAACAAATCTAAATAAAAATGGACAATTATTTGAAATATATAAACTAACTTAAACTAGACAAAAGCTTGTTATAAACATAAATTACACATAGGCATAAAATGAGAAAGATTGAAATCCTAATTTACAAACAAGACAATGGGAAAAACACATCCAACTGAGTTGAGAAAATCAAAGCTTTGAAATATCATTTGAGCATATGAAAGAGGAGTTGGAATTCTCAATGTGACTAGGCACCGATGGAGATGGATAAAATACCTTACAAAGACGGTTTCCTAATTCACCTCTCTTGTTCCTCTTTCTTTGCATCTCCATGTTTATTGAACTAAAGGAATGTGTGGGCAGAGAAACACCCAAAATGGAGACTTTCAATCTTTCGCATGTGGCAACAAAGATCATAAGCATGCACATCTCACCTATGCATTACTATGTTGGTGAATAAATCTTTCATAGATGCCACTTCTATATATCAAACAATAGTAGTAAGTCTCCTTAGTAAAAAAATGTCAATATTTCCCTCAAATCAGCAAAATAGAGGGTTCAAGATCACACAACCCCCCAAAAATAAAACTAACATATCTCCTTCCATTTTAACAAAAACCATAGAAAAAATACCAATTTTTTTACTAGCAAATTTTAAAGATTTCTCAAAGGGCCTTGAAGCTTACCTAAAATTCCAACATCATAGGAAAATATGTTTGCTTTCATGATGCATGATATGATCACATACGCTTGTGCCTAGAAGTCTACTCCAATAGGAGTGATTGGGTTGTCGAATTCCCACCTTTTTTAGAACCCTTTCTCAAATACCTTCCAAGATCTAGAGCCAACCATGAAAAATAATTCTCCCTGTCAAAACCATCTAAAATGTCTAAAAGAAAAATAGGAACTGGGAAATGAGAAAGCAACTAGTGATCACATTTCGGGGTATGAAATGGGTTATATATTTAGATAGCGATTTCTACTTGGTTTGATGCCAAAGGCAATCCAACACCCCTGTTGTACCCCTTTCCCTTCATCACTCCCTTTCCCCCACCCAACATTCATTCTCTTCCTCTTATTCTTCCTCTCTCTTCACTAAGAATTACAATTGATCTCCTATAATATGTTTCGACTTAGCCCAATCCGTCTCGCTAAAGAGGAATCTGCAGGGTCACTCCCCTATCCATTCGGTTTTGCCCAAGGTCGGGCAGAGGGTGACCGTTCTGCCCGGTTCAAAGAGGAAGGTGTGTCTGCGCTCACCCAACAATCACCCAGGCGTGTTTCATTGCAGTCTCCATAGGAATTTCTTGGTAAATCGAGCAGTGAGAAGGGTATCCATATTATTTGCGTGGGCATCTTGCCCAGCATGGCGCTGCTCCTGAATCTCTCTCCATGCTTGCTCCATGAGTAGTCGCTCCTTCTGGAGCCTCTCCATTATATCCCGCCACCACATTTGAATTGTCAAATCTGTTTTGGGATTTTTAAAGTAATATTTTTCAAATTGTGTTGGGCGGGAGTCTTTTAAAAGCAAAGATGTACGAAAATGGACCAAAACATCTTTCTACTATTTCGTCCATTAACTCCTCCATCTATCATGTCATGTCTAGGGGATGGGATATGATACCCATGCCTTTTTGTGTGGAGAATAGCTATAGGCCACACAAAAAGGCATGGTATAAAGACATGGATCATAAAAAATTACGTACATAGCTGGTTGGAAAAGAAATGCAACACCGTTAACATCAGTTTTTTATGTAATGTACGAAGAAATTTTAAAATTTATATCATGCGTAAGAAATTTCAAATTTATATCACAAAATCAGATCAGGTGATGAGCCCAAATAATGGCTCAATTTTGTCTATGACTTTCATGTTTTTACTGGTTTTGTCAGGGTTTTAGATGTTGTTATAGGTCTTAAGACTTTGTTAATGATGGTTTTATGTTGTTTTCCTGAACTTGACAAAAGTGGGCATGAACTTACCTGTATACTTCCTTTTTGGTTAAATGGTGAAAGATGATAGGTGACCTTGCTATGTGATTTATCCATATTAATCTTGCATGTAGTTATCTATAAATTTTATTTTGATATGATATAGATATACCTTTATTTTGTACACACTAATGTCATGATGCAGGAATAAACGGAGAAGCAACAATGCTCAAAGCCTCACAACGTGGGAGTTCATGCCAATTAACTAGTTGAAGACAAAGTCATGCCAAGATGAACATTGAAAGAGTCAGCAACTGATTATTTATAGCTCGTGTGGAGTAATAATGAGAGTTTAATGTTTATGCTTGTAGTAGAGTAGATCTAGGGGGAGCAATTATGCTATATTTCCTCTACAATAGAAACAATTTGATTGCTTCCTATTCAGAGCATAACTCCCTTCCCTTTTCTTATGTTGTAATAAATTGTGTCTTCCTAATGTGTTGGGAGTGGACTTGCTATTAGTTAGAATTAGTTAGGAGTCTTCTTTTTATAAATAAAGTTCAGATACTCGTTCTCAGGGTGTAGAACTTCAGATATTGTAATTCTAGTTTTTAGTTTATTGAAGAACAATTTCAACTACATTATGATGTAGCAATGTTTTTGGATAAATAAGATGATATTCTAGTTTGCAGTACCTAGTTGAGTTTTGGGAAGACTCACTAAGGGGCCCCACATAGTGAGAATTCCAATCTTTGTGTTCAGTAGTTATTTTTCATATAGTGTTTAGTTGTTGTCCTGGCGGTTGACTGTTCCTACAACCATAAAAAACTCCATCCTGTGATTGTTTCGGCAACTAAAGCCGGCATAGCAGTTTCATGTTTGCTTTCCATGGATTAGATTGTTGTTATTCATTCGAGTTCAGTTTAGATGATAGTTGCTATTAATCCTTTGAGTTATTCCCTTTCCATGCATTTTAATTGCAGTACCATTTCCTTTTCAGTCATAGATAGCATGGCTACAATTGGGTCTCTAGTGCATATATTTTACTAACCCATTTCAAGTATATGCCCTCGGGTTGATAGAAAATGATTCTTAATAATGATGAGGTAACTACTTGTCATGGATATCCAATCCCTAAGTTATGGTTATGGGGCCTAGTTATTACAACCATTAAATGAGATCAACATTTTTGGCACCGTTGTTGGGGACGATGTCAAACTAGGGAGTCTTTTGTAGTCATTTTTAGTTGTTGCTTGTTTTCAGTAGTGCAAAAGTTTGTTTTAAGTGTAGCCTTAAGTTTGATAAAGTAATGACCAACTACTGTTAATGAGTTAACACTGCATACATAGAGACAAGAGAAGAGATTCTCTAGGGATATTTATTTCTAATGACCCTTATCCTGATAACCACCTAGATGAGTTCTACAATAAAGCAAAAGAAGAAGAATAAGAGATAAATCCTTTAGCTGATATATTTGCCAATTTCAACAGTCCTAAAATTCCCTTTGAACACCCAGTTGTCCAAAATCCGTTTGGCAATCCACTTGCTTTGACATTCTATCAAGCAAGGATGGCTGCACCAAATCAACCTAACCATGCATCTTTTGAATTCCTTGTAATTGACCAGAATGATGTTAATAATCTGAAGAACATTCCTACTTCAGTCCTTCCTAAATTCTATGGTTTAGTGACAGAGGACCCAGATACTTTCCTGTTTTAATTTGATATCCTCTGTAGGAGCTATGACTCCACTACATATGCCCATAGGCTTAAGTTATTTCCTACTACTTTGAAAGAATCAACATTAAGATGGTTTATGAGTTTAGGAAGGGATGTTGTGGACAGTTGGGATGATATGAAAAAAAAATCCTTCAAAAGAAAATTATATTGCAGAGGCAGTGATATGAGGAAAGATGATATCTTTAGGATGCAAAAGAAGGAAGACAAGAGTTTGGAGGACTATATTTCAAGGTTTTTGTTTAGTCTGAGGAAATCCCCACATCATGCATTTAATGAAGAGTCTCAAAAGTTGCTCTTCCTTGGGGGGATCAATGAAAGTTGTACAGAAGCCAAGTGGACTTGATGGGAGGAGGAGATATTGTTGGTATTTTGATGATGTTTAGTTGTGATTGTCATTGATGGACACACACTTATTTTATGTATGAGTTATTCTCAATTGGTAGTATGTGTTGTGTTGTTCACACCGGTACTATATGCCATTAAATATATAGTCTTTGTTTGTAGAAGACTATTAGTGTTTTGCAAAAGATGCTTACCAGTCAAAGCATGACTGAAGACCTCAAGCAGAACGAGGACCCCTAGCGGCAGTTAATCTTTTCGATCAAAACACTATGTTCCAGTTTACCAGTTTGTTTATCGGTAATCGGTATACTGCGCTAAACTGATATAATTATAAAGTGTGATGAGTTATCATCCACCGACACTTTGGCGGTGTTTTGTGTCATGTTACCAAATGTGTCTAGATGCACTGTACCTAGGAAATTGTCGTCTAATCTTATTGGACCAACATGGAATCAGATTCCTATATGAGGACATCATGTCTAGGGTTTTGAAGAGTTGTTGTGTGCGAGTTTTGTAGAACAGATTAGGTCTGTGCGAAAAGGGTATCTCACAACAGAGATTGTGAGTGCAAAGGTTAGAAGTAATGTTGCAATGCATTAACAGAGAACTGTCAAGGATCTAATCAAGCATTATGTGCTACTTTCTAGATCATTCACTTGTTGATTACTAATCTCTTCGACAAGTCTAAAACCCTTAACCGGGTAGGCCCAGCCAAGCCTATTGTAAATCCTCTAACAAGGTGGTTCACAGTTGTGGATCTGAAATCCTTTAATAGGGTAGCCTTTAACAAGACTTATCTCCTAACAGAGATTTGGATTCCTAATAGGATCTGTTCTGATGAAGAACATTGTAAGGCCTTAACCGGTCTGGCCTTAACCGGTTTGGTTACTATTCTGCAAATAGTTGACTTGTGAGTTTTACTCACCGTGGTTTTTCCCATTTGGGTTTCCACGTCAAAATATCTTGTGTTATGGTGATTGTGCTACTGTGGGTGAATGCTCTATTTGCTATTTGGCTTGTTTATGTTTTAACCTGTTTGTTGTCTAAACTACTACACCGGTCTGCAACAAAATTGTTTAAGAGTTTGGTTAAAAAGTTAGGCATACTAATTCACCCCCCCTCTTAGTATTCATCAATTGGTATCAGAGCCAACCTTTCTATAAGTCTAACCACGTGGAAGGAGATATGGGGGAATACAGCATGAGGGAACTCACTCACCGTCTGACTGAGTCTGAGAGAGCCTATGATGAACTCAAGATCAAGTATAAAGCCTCTTTAGCCAAGAGAAGAGAACTTGCTGAGCAATTGATGAAATTTACTAAAAACAACTCTTCTGATGAAGCAGACATGGAGGCCCTAGTCGAAGAAGTGGAGAAACTAAATGAATCCAAAACTAACCTAAGGAAGGAGTTGGAAGGACTGACTATTAGGATGAGTCGGGAGCTAGAAAACAGAAGAAAAGCTGAAGATTTAGTGAAGGACAAGGAACATGAAATATCTAAGTTGAAACAAGAGATTGGTACCATCACCGCTCATTTGCAAGAGGGTAATGAAGAGAAAGAAGAAATGCAAGCATACCTCAATGCTGCTATCTCTCAGAATGAAACCTTGATGAAAACCAATGATGCTCTTTCCAAGGAACTTGCTGAGACAAAGGAAATACTTGCAAAGTTCAACCAGAGTGCTGCGAAGTTGGACCAGAAGCTGGAAACAATGAAGCCATCAAAGGATACCTCTGGACTTGGTTTCTCTGCATATGAGGAAGGTGAAACCTCTGGAACCAAGACTGGTGCACCAAAGGAGAAATCGGTACCTAAGATCAACAAGAGAAAAGGTAAGCCAAAGTTTAAACCTATATGATTCAACTGTCATAAGGAAGGACATACTGCCAATGTATGTAGGAGCAAGGCTTACAATAATTTTCCTTACATACAAAACAATGTGGCTAGAATTGGTAGATTTAATGGTCATTGTTATGAATGCAACAAGTTTGGGCATAGAGATTTTGAGTGCCAGTTGGTTATGAACAACTCTGGAAGTTATACACCAAGATTTAAAGGAGTTGTCCCAGAACCTTCTGTGAACCGGAACCCAAACCAGTACAGAGCCTATGACCACTGGTCAAATGGTTATGGAGCGGAAAATAGTTGGAGAGCAACTTGTTTGATCTGTCGTGGTAGTGGTCACATTGCTGCAACATGCAGAAGGAAGAATGAAAATATGAATCCCGGACCATGTAGAAAACCTGGTATAGTATGCTATCATTGCAACAAATCAAGACACATTGCCATAGCGTGCAGACTGAGAAAGAATCCATCAGGAGACATACCGGTCGACCGAGAAGGGAAGATTGATATTGAAACTGTTCAGGCGGATATGGATAAAAATTGGAAAAAGAAATCTGAAGAGAAGCCACAAGATGTACCAGTTTCCGCACCTAGTGTGGAGACCCCTGAACCGACAAACTGAGCTTCAAAAAACTTAGGGGGAACATATCGGTAACAATGTTTCAAACCGTCGGAGTATATCAATAAAGTGCCTTTATCGGTATTGGTTACTTGTCGACCGACAGAAGAAACGAAGTGATAAAAGGTAAAGTTAGGGTTTGTACCCTAATGATGATGCATTGATTATGGTAGGTAGGAGCATATTTTAAAGTGACTTTCGTCGTCATTTTTACTTACCTATTTTCAAAGAAGAATTTTTCTAGCTTGAGCAGAGCAACAAGAGTGATTCATCTTGCATTCGAAAGAATTTGGGAAGATATCTTCCACAAGATTTTGCAACCATTTCAAGCTATTAGTGTGGAAGTCAGATCGGTAAAGTAAGCTCTTGAAGAAGAGTGTTGTGCTCGACATCGGGAAACCCTAGTTCGGAGTGTAAAGGTATTTCTCGTTGAAACATTCTTATCATTTGGAATCTTCTAGATATGGCTTCTACATCTAAAATCCCTTCTAGTTCTACCGAACCTGAGGAATCACCTGAGTTTCTTAGAAAGAAGGTGAAATATAATGCCCTATCTCAAATTCCCGCCGAAGTCATTGTCAAAGGGGATGTTTTAGGATATATTGATTGCAAACTAGAAGACCTAGGGTCTCTAGTGATTCACTCCCAACTAAGTCTATTCTGTGGAGATGATAAGAAGATTAAACCTGAGTACAACGTAATCGAGAAGAAGAAATTACACAATGCAGTATATTTTCTCGAGGAATTTACAGAAGAACACATTAGGATTATTCTAAGTAGGGTTCATGGTGATAATATGTACCTTGAGCGAACCCATGATATTACACCGGAGGCAATTCATGCCATGACCAGTTTCTACAATGTTGGGGAGGTCCTTGTTCTTCACAAGATCACCAAAACCAAAGTGACAAAGCTCATCGGTTCTATGAGCGACCAATGAGCAATGATTGTAAACACCATAAAAGATGACTTGGTGAAATATGCGTGCATGGTAATCGGGTATAGGGTATTCTATGCTAGCAGAATGAATTTTGTTCCTACAGCTGCGGTGCATGCCGCTTATAGGATGATCAAGGAGAATGCAGAATGTGACTTGTGTACCTGCATGCAAAAACAACTCATGGAGAACCTGAAGTCCATCAAAGTGGACAAAACACTAAGATTTAAGTTTGGTCAACTGCTTGTTGGTTTATTTTTCTATTTTCAAGGATATTTTCCTAGAGTTGGTGATGTTCAAAGGTCGAGTGACCTACTGATTTCCAGACAAATAAAGGAGAGTTTGCAGGAAGTGGGATCTGCGTATCCAGAGACTCTGAACAGGTATTTTGATAAGTTCAGACTAAAGATGAACCGGAGAATGAGAATATCTGGTGATCTAGTTAAAAGATATGAAGATGATATCTATTTCACAATCAAAACAGATCATTGCATGATGCAAGCGGTTGAGCCTAGAGAAGGTGAAGTTGAACCTATGGGCTATGAAGTGTTAAATTATATACTGATAGGGTATGCCTCTACCCTACTTGCTTCACCACTGGATCCCAAGAAGAAGAGGATCAGTACTTACTTTGAGAGGATCAAACCTATTGAGGTACCGAAGTAGAAAAAGAGTAAAGCAATGCCATCGGCATTAGCACCGGTTACATCTACTATCAGTCCTAAAGTGACCAAGAGGTCACCAGCCAAAAAGAAACCAGAGGCTATCTCGCCAAAGGTATTCAAAAGGAAGAGAAAAACCAGGAATAACTCACTGGATTCAGAAGACATTGAACCAAAGGTAGAAATGAAGAAGACAAGGCAATCAAGCAAGAAGACGAAGTCAACCGGTAATGTACCAGCAACCTCTGCACTGGTAAATATAGATATTTCCTCTTACAAGCCTATGACACATTGTCAAAGGACCATAAAGAATATTAGAAGGAAAGTTCTTGATGATTTAAAATAATATTTTGATGATTTCAATGATAGTGAAAAGGAGGATGTTGAACAAGAACTTATTAAATACTTATGTAATAATGATCAGTCACCTACAGATATTAAATCATTTACTTCTAAATCTTTGTATGATTCTTTGGACAATAAATGGCACATTGCCATTGAAAAGAACAAGAAATCAGGGAGAAAATTTTTGCTCAATATTTTTCAGATGCCTCAAGTTCAAAGGCATCTTTTTCATGCAAAGAAGAAGACTTCAGCTACTCGAAGGCAAAACTTCTAAAGTGGAAAAAGACACCCATCTGTAGGTTAAAGCAGCTGTCAACATGCAAAAAGTATCCGAAGCTAATCGACATGTTGAGCAAGAGCCTGACCTATCCACAACCAAATCGGATGAAATCTTTGACAGTCTGGGTGAAAGAATAGAAAAAAAAAATGACCCCACTGACGTTGATGCACTAGATGTTGAGGACACCACTCCAGAGAAGGAGAAAGCTGAAAAGGAGAGTGTGGAGAAAGAAAAAGATGAGAAAGCAACAAAAGAGAAACTAGTAAAACAAAAAGCGGAGAAAGAAAAACAAGAGAAAGAGAAAGCAGAGAAAGCGAGACAAGAGAAAGAGAGAGCAGAGGAGGAAGATAAGAAGAAGAAGGAAGAAGATAAGAAGAAGGAAGAAGAGAAGAAGAAAAAGGAGGAAGAGAAAAAGAGGGAAGAAGAGTGGAAGGAAGAAGAAGAGAAGAAGAGAGTGGAAGAGGAGAAAGAGAAGGCCGCTAAGGTAGCCCAGGAAAAAGAAGAAGAGGAGAAGAAAAGACAAGAGGAGATCAAGGAAAAGGAAGGAGGGTAGACTCCTAAGGCAACCAGAGATCAATCCAAGCAGGTTGATCCCATTGGTCCCACTGATTTGACTCTTTCCTGTTTGACTCAATCGGTTGATGAAAGTGAGCTACTAAGGAGCATCCAACTAGCGCAAGTCAGATTGGAAGAATTGAGGAAAAAGAAAGATCAGGATGTCATTCAGTTTGTTGTTGACACTCTTTCCAATCTAATCCCCGGTACTAACCTTCCCAGTATCGATTCCTCGCTGGCCAAGCTAAAACTTCTTTGCACAGTAGTAGATGATCAAGTGTAGTCTTTAGAAAATGCTGCCCAGATTTCAGATTTCTGCAGAGAAGAAGTATGAAAAAGCTTTGAAAGTTTCATTAGTAAAGCAAATGGATGCAGACAGAGCAAAAATGTTTAAGCAAAAGGATGATATAAGTTCAGCTATGGGTGAAGGTAACTTACTCTTGAGCAAAATCTGCCAATCTCACCTATTTTGTGAAGATGCTCTGAAACAAAAGAGTCAACTCCAATCAGAGTTACAGAAGTATATCAACAACTTCAAATTGCCATATGATCTGTTCACAGTGTATGGACAGACTGTTCACACTCACCAGCATCATATTGCAAAGCTTGACTCAGAGATCTGCAATCGGACTCAAGATCTGCAAGAGCTCCAGTTGCTTCTATTACCGAAATTGCAGGTTCTTCAAATGTGCTTCCTGAACTTGGAGGCTATTACTATAACACAGGAGATGAGCACTATCGATGCAATGGAAGAATTAGCCTTCCATATGAATACCGAGAGTGAAATTGCTGCCTCACTTCTTGATTCATGGTCTTCAGACATGAAGAATTTTCTGACAAACTTTAAATCTCTTTTTGAGAAGTTTTACTCTTTATTGTCATGATCATATACTCTGTTTTTATGTTATGCAATATAACTCTGTGAAAAAAAAAGGGAATGTTTTGTATTACTTTGTCATTGTTGGCAAAGGGGGAGTAGTATAAATTTTTTATGGGGAGTAGTATTGAAAATTTCATGCACATACTTGTAATTTTTGCAAAGGGAGTAGTGTATATGCTTAGGGGGAGTAATTTTGATTATGGCATCTATTTTTGTTTTGTAAGCACTTAGATGTCAAAATTTTCCTAAGTGTTGCCATCAATGCCAAAGGGGGAGATTGTTGATGTTTAGTTGTGAATGTCATTGATGGACACACACTTATTTTATGTATGAGTTATTATCAACCAGTAATATGTGTTGTGTTATTCACATCGGTACTATATGCCATTAAATGTATAGTCTTTGTTTGTAGAAGACTATCAGTGTTTTGCAGAAGATGCTTACCGGTCAAAGCATGACTGAAGACCTCAAGTGGTATGAAGAACTCAAGCGGAACGAGGACCCCTAGTGGCAGTTAATATTTTCGATCAAAACATTATATTCCAGTTTACTAGTCTTTTTTTATCGGTAATCGGTCTACTGTGCTAAACTGGTATAATTGTAAAGTGTGATGAGTACTATCCTGTAGCTAGAAGATAGTTCTACTATTAGACTTGATGGCATGGTATAGGACCTTGTAGTAACCTTGGATTCTTGGGAATACCCAATTGATTTTATGATTCTTTCTCTTAAAGAAACTCCAAGAGGATATCCTATTATTTTGGGCAAACCCTGGCTGGATACAACATATGCCTTTATTAGTTGTAGGTAAGGAGACATGACTATTTTAGATGGCACGACTACTAAAAAGCTTGTTATTTATCCTCTAACACAAGTTCAACTTGATTTGGGACAACTAGTGTGGCTAAATATTGGGGAAGAAACAAATGAAATTAATTCAATCACACAACTTATGGTGATAGATAGGGATCCTTTCCTACAACTCCATGAGGAGGATGAAGTACTCTCCAACATCATTCAAAATTATTATGGAGTAGAGGAGCAACCAATTGGTTGTCCATCAAGTCTTGCATGTTCATTGCAGACCATACTTCCTGCTTCCTATTCACCCAAATTTCCTATAGCCAGATATCTGCTTCATACACTGTTGCCGCATGAAGTAAAAATGCCATGTTTTAGTGAATCATTTATGATTGAATTGACTAAGCAAGTAGAGGTTTCACCAAATAAATTTTTGAATATTAATAGTAAATTCAATCAGGAACAACATTTGTATTTGATATAATTGCTTAAGTCTTACCAACAAGCATTTGTATGGGATTACCATGACATGAATGGTGTGGATCCTCAGTTGTGTACACAAAATTTATGTTAGAGAGGATTGTAGAATGATAAGGCAGTCCCAAAGGAGGGTTAACCCTGCATTAAGAGAGATAGTAAAGGGAGAATTGCAGAAGTTACTAGATGCAAGATTCATTTACCCAATTTTTGATAGTCAATGGGTATCACCTCTTGTTGTAATTCCTAAAAAGGGAGGAAAGTGGAGAGTCTATGTAGATTATATAGAGCTTAATGTTGCAACTAAGAAATATCTTTTTCTACTCCCTTTCATAGACCAAGTGTTGGATTCACTGAAAAGTAACCAATATTTTTTTATTCTTAGATGGTTTTAGTGGATACAATCAAATACCCGAGGACCAGGAGAAGACAATATTTACTTGTCCTTGGGGAACCTATGCCTACTCTGTACTCCCATTTGGATTGTGTAATGCTCGAGCTACTTTTTAGAGAGAAGTCATAAGAATATTCTTAGATATCTCACATGACTACATGAATATCTAAATGGATGATTTTACTGCTCATGGTGGCACTTTTGAGGAAGTATTAAGCAACTTGGAAAAAGTGTTAAAGAGGTGTGAAGATCACAATCTATCCATAAACAATGAAAAGTTTTTTATGATGATGCAGGAGGGAGTAGTGCTTGGACATTATATTTCACAAGCAGGTATCCAAGCTGACCCTCCTAAGATTGAGGTAATTCTCAACCTTTCTATTCCTATTAAACAAAAGGATGCAAGAAGTTTCTTGGGACATGCAAGTTATTACATATGATTTATAAAGGATGTTAGCAACATGGTAGGTCCATTATATAATCTATTGAGAAAGGATGTTAAATTCCAATGGACACTATAGTGTGAGAAAGCCTTCTCTAACTTAAAGACAACCTTGACTCAAGAACCTATTCTTAAAGGACCTAATTGGGCACTTCCCTTCCATATCCATATTGATGCATTAGATTATGCTATTGGAGTTGTCTTGGGGAAGAAAGAAGCAATTGTGGAGACTTCCATTTACTTCATAACAAAAACCTGCAAGGACTTGAATTCAACTATATTGTCACAGAGAAAGAGATGTTAGTAGGCATATATGCACTTAATAAATTTAGGCATTACATCATTGGTTATCAAATCTTTATTCATACAGATCATGCAACTATTAAATATCTCTTGAACAAACCTTCAATCATAGACATATTAGCAAGATGGTTATTGTTGATGTAGGAATTTGGTATTACCATTATTGATAAACTAGGGAGGGCAAATGTGGTAGCAGATTTTTTATATAGGTTGGAAACCAAGGAGGATCCACAAGTCATTGATGACTCATTTCTAGATGAACATTTGTTCTCCATTACTATTCATACACCTTGGTATGCTGATATATCAAATTATCTAGTTGCCAATCGGATTCCTTCTCATTTTTTACCAAAAGAGAAGAGTTTACTTGCTGAAAAGAGCTTTAATTTCTCATGGATAGTAGGGTGCTTATTTTATACTAGACCAAACCAAGTGATGAGAAGATATGTAAGAGAGGATGAGACCTATGACATCTTGCATGCATGCCATTTTAGTGTTGTAAAATTGCGACCCTAGCAATTTATGACTACATTAGGGTCCTCATGCATGCAAACTCAAATCCTCTGGCCTGATCGAAGACCGAAGAGTGCTCGACTTGTGAAAACTGCTTCTTCCTTGGCCTCCGCATCACTCTATCCACACTCTTCCCTAGAGACAAGGGTAGGACAGGGGAGTGGCACCCCTTTCCCCCCTTGGATAGGGGTGTGGTGCCCTTCTCCTCCCAGGACAGGGGCGTGGCGCCCCTATCCCTGCCCTATTTTGGGGTAGGACCTTTCTAGTGCAAGCATTGTGGGTTATGCAGTGAGCGGGAAATCTCCCCGATGTCGACCCATGATGAAATTCAAATCATTCAAACATGTATTTAAGGGGAATTCGTCCTCTCATTTGGATAATTTTTATAAGTTGAATAAGCTGGAGAGATTCAATTTGCATAAGCGATTAAGCATTCAAGCATTCTTTTGCAGCATTGAGCATTCTCAAGTCTCCCTTCAAGGCTAGGTGTTGCATTCAAGTCAAGGATTCAAACATTGAAGAGGATATCCCTTTCAACATTCAATTCCACACAAGCATTTCTATCAACATTGTTACTACAACCTCCCTTGAGGTAATTTACAATTCAGTCTTCCATTTACATCTACTTGCAAGTACTTTATTTCATTACTTGGTTAATTCCAAAACTGGGGTTTGACCTAAAGGCAAACCCCCAATCCCAACACATTTCCCTCTCTTTTCTGTGTGTCGATTGTAGATGCGTAGCTGTACTTTCAGATTCTGGCTTCATTTGCATAGGAAGAAAAACCCTTTTCATTTCGCAGATTTTTTGGAGGACCATGTACATTCCCGCCACGGTTCAGATAAATTTTCGTCAAATTTGCAGGGTGACTTCATCTCGACATTTCACTGCCAAATCCAAGTGCACAACTTCATCCCATATTCAGATCTCAAGTTATAATCGATTCTTTGTCACTTTTGCACTACATAATTCAATCAATTTCCATTTCAAATCAAACAAAGGGAATAAGAGAATCATCATAACATCCTTAATTCATTTAGAATTCAATCTATCATCTTTGTGTGGAGATTAGATCTAGTGAATTACCCCTTATCTCCCTAATGTAATGGTGAAAAGTGCTTGAAGGGTAATCAATAGTGAAACTCTCATCTCTCTTTGAGGGAAAGGGTTAGTTTTCCTCTTGATCTATCACTCATCATTTTCCCACCATCACATTTTGGTGAACCTGACATCTTGCATGCTATCCTTTGAACAACATTGCATATTATTTATTTACAAGTTTCAAATTTTTGCAAAATTAGTGGTTAATTCATTAAAAACCCTAGTTTTTAAATTTAAAATTGAACTTGTGATTTGTAAAAAATTGCTTGTGTTTTTGTTAGATCTAAAAATTGTTGTGTATGTCAAATTCAATTTCCTCATTGTCTTGTTCAATTTGCAATTAAAATTTACAAAATTAAGAGGTTACTTGTTAAAACCCTAATTTTTAAAAATCATATTGAACTTGTGCAAAAATTAGATTTCAACTTAAGTTTTAGATTTCTGATTATTCTCAAATTTGTCTTCAATCCCATAATTCAAATTTTCAATTTCTCCTCTTTTCCCAAAATTCAAATTTTAAAATTACATGGTTAGGTCATCAAACCCTAATTTTTAAAATTAATTGGATTTTGTGTGAGTTTCAAATCAATTTCAGTTACACTCAGATTCTTAAACATTTTCCAAGGTGTCCCTGTCCATTAGGTTTGACCCTTTTCAAAATTGCAACTCCAATTCCTCTTTTTCTTCAAAACCCTAATAGGGTCCTATTTTCACCCTTGTGCCTTCATTTTACCCATCTAGAGATCGTAAAATTCACCAATTTTTTGGGGTTAGCTTTAAAATCTTTTAAATACTCTTTCTTGTTAGCTTTTGAGTGTAGTAATAATATTGCTGAATATGAGGCCCTGTCATTAGGACTTAAAATAGCAAATAAACATGACATTAAGTTGCTAATAGTTTATGGTGATTCAAAATTAGCTATTTCACAAATTAGAGGCAATTTTGCTACCAAAAATGCAAATTAAGAAGCTACATGAATGAGGTTTGGGATTACATTGAACTTTTTGATGCTTTCTCCATAAATTGGATTGAAAGGGCCAATAACATTTTGTTAGACTTCATGGCTAACCTGGAAATCAAACATAATGATATCCCTTTTGATGATATTACCCAAGTAGAAATCAAGACCAGACCATCAATCCCTGACAATATAAAGAGTTGGCAAGTATTTAATGATGACGGGGATTTGCTAAAGTATTTGTTTTGTGAGAATCAGTATGAGCACCAGTTGATTGATTGGAATGGACTTGTGGAGGACAAGGATGGCAAGGGGACTATACTTGGGCAAGAGGTATTGCAGCTAAAAACAAATAAAATTCCAAAAGGATTGATAGAGCTTGAAAGAATGTTTGATGATAAAGATGTGTAACGTCCTAAAATTGCGACACTTGCAATTTCGACTGCATTTGGGTCTTCACGATGGCGATGCAACACGGAACCTGAATGGAGACCCCAAAACTTGTTCATGACATCAAAAACTGCATTTTTTAGCACCCTGGCCTGATCCTCCTTGCACCCCACTGTCCCTGGAGGTGGGACCATGGCGCCCAGCGCCCTGGTCCCTGGCCCTATTTTGGGCCCGGTCTCTTTTGGGGCTTCGGGTCTTTAAGTTTGCAAATTGGAAAATAATGTTTCCTGGTCGGCCTAAGGTCGGGAAAATCAGTCTATCAGCCCTAATTGACAAGTATATAAACTACATTTCCCCTCTCAAAAGGAGGGGGACAGATATGTGCAAAGGCGGAAACGATATTCAAGCATTCAAACATTCAAGCATTCAAGCATTCCTTCAAGCAATTGAGCATTCTAAGTCTCCATTCAAGGCTAAGTGTTGCATTCAAGACAAGGATTCAACCATTGAAGAGGAGATCACTTACAACACATTACATACAACATACATTACACCTTCGCATGTAAGAATACAAACATTCTTACAACAAGGTATCAGTACTTGTTTACATTACATTTACAGCATTCTCATTTCTTGGTTAATTCCAAAACCGGGGTTTGACCTAAAGGCAAACCCCTCATCCCTAACCCCCCAATCATCCTCTCTTTTCTGTGTGTAGGTTGCAGGTACGCAGCTGTAATTGAAGATCTGGAATCCTTGTGCAGAGACGAACAGATCCCCCTTCATTTCGCGGATTTTTCGAAGGACCGTGTGCACGTCGGGCGCCATCGTCCCGTCAACTTTCGCTCAAATTTGCAGAACAGCACCGTCTCGACATTTTACTGCTAATTCCAGGTCCGCAGCTTCATATCATATCCCTATTTTTGTTTATAAGCGAATATTTCCCACTTTACATGCATTCCTAGTTCAATCTTTCTATCTACATTTCTTTACAAAAGAGGGTATCCTTGATATCTTAACCCTTGAAACTCATTTAGAATCCAATCTTGCATTGTGTGGGATTGGATCTTGTGGGTTTCAACCCCTCTTTTGAATGTAAAGTCTCTCCTAAGTGAAAACCATCAACCCTAGTGACTCTCCCTTCTCTCTCCTCGGAGTTGGGGAGGGGAGAACGACTAGGGTTCGATTTTTTTCCGCTTTACAAGATGTAGCAAGTTTCAGACCTAATTCAGGAGGATGTGAGGATGTTGAAAAAATAAACTTGGGAAGTGAAAGCAATCCAAGAGAAGTATATATTGGAAAAAGGTTCACACCAAAAATCAGAACAGTGTTGATTAATATGCTAAGGAAGTACAGGCATGTCTTCGTTTGGTCATATGATGACCTTAAAGCATACAGGGAAGACTTGTTCCAGCATAAGATACCCTTGAAGCCTGATGCAAAGCCTTTCAGATAGAAGCAAAGGCCAATAAACACTACTTTGGCTCCCAAGATGAAAGAAGAGCCGATGAAAATTAGAAATACTGGTATCATTGAGCCCATAAGGCATTCAACATGGGTGTCCAATTTGGTTCAAGTCAGAAAAAAGAATGGTGATATTAGATTGTGTGTGGACTTTAGGAATTTAAATGTTTCATCTTTAAAAGATAATTATGCTTTACCTAACATGGAGGCTCTTTTTCAGAAAGTCACTGGAAATGAATTGTTATCTATGATGGATGGCTTCTCAGGTTATAACCAAGTCAAACTTAGGGAAGCAAAATAGTTCAAAACTGCTTTACCACACCTTAGGGCACCTATGTCTATGCTAGGATGCCTTTTGGATTGACAAATGCAGGAGCCACATCCCAGAGGGCTATGGATGTAGCCTTTGAGGGGCTGATTGATTATATCTTGGCAGTTTACCAGATGGTATGACTGCTTATTCTAAAAAGGCAGAAGACCATTGTAATGACCTAGAAAAAATCTTTATTAGAGCATTAGAATATGGCATATCTTTAAATCCCCAAAAGTGTCATTTTGGAGTTACTGAAGGGAAATTGTTAGGTCATATTGTTTCAAAAGATGGTGTGAAAATTGATCCATAAAGGATTGTTGCTATTGATAATATTCAAATCCCTAAAATAGTTAAGGCAATTCAATCTTTTTTCGATCAAATTAACTTTGTAAGAAGGTTTGTTTCAAACTTCTTTGAAATTGTACAACCTATTGCTAAAATGTTGAAAAAGGGTGCTGAAATAAAGTGGACTAATGAAGCCCTTGAAGCTTTTGTAAACATCAAAAGAGCCATCAAGGAAGCCCCTGTATTAAAGTCCCCTGATTTCTCCAAAACTTTCCAAGTGTTTTCATTTGCTTTATTCCATACTATTGTTGTTGTCATGTTACAAAAGAATGATGAGGGCTATGAACAACTAGTGGCATTCTTTAGCAAAACATCACAAGTATCTGAGTTGAACTATGATTTGAATGAAAAATAGGCTTATGCTCTTGTGAAAGCAGTAAAAGCTCTCAGACCTTACCTGGTTGGTGCCACTGTTATTGCATATGTACCAAATACTGTTGTTAAAGACATCTTTGGACAATCAAAGATTGGAAGGAGATGCAGATGGATAAACCAGATCTAAGAATTCAATATTGATATACAGATCACAAAGTTGGTGAGGGGTCAGGGTTTAGCAAAATTGATGGCAGAATCCAATCTTGAAGCAACACATGTAAATCAAATAGAGTTGGAAGATGCACAAATGAGCATTGAAAGGTGCCCTTGGTATACAAATATTGTTTATTACTTAAAATACATGAAGTGTCCTGATAGTTTAAATGATAGTCATAAAAGAACTTTAAAGCTTCAAACATCTAGGTATGTATTACTTAATGGAGATTTATACTGGAAAAATAGAGATAGCATTCTCTTATTGTGCCTAGATGAGTGTCAAGAATCTGCTATTTTAAAAGACTTACATGAAGGTGTATGTGGAGGCCATTTCTCAGCCAAAACCACTGCTCATAAAATTCTTAATGCCGGTTATTATTGGCCCCAAGTTTTCAAGGATTGTCATACTTATAACAGAAAATGTGAAGCCTGTCAAAAGGTTTCAGGGAAGCTCAAGTATAATGGGGCTATTCCTCTCAAACCCATGCATACAGAAGAACCATTCTAGATGTGGGGTCTTGACTTCATAGGTAAAATAACAAACAAATATAGTGGTGGGCATAAATGGATTTTGGTGGCTACTGATTATTTTACTAAGTGGGTTGAAGCCATTCCCACAAGACAAGCTACAAGAAAGTGGTGACAAAGTTTCTCTTGGAAAACATTCTAACCAGATTTGGAGTACCTCAGAAGATTGTGGTAGACAATGGGATGTATTTTAGATCCAAGGAGCTCTCTGATTTCTATGAAAATTATGGCATCACTCTGTCCTATTCATCACCTTACCATCCCCAAGGAAATGGACAAGCAAAATCAAGAAATAAGAACTTTTGAAGATTATTAAAAGGATGTTGGGTGATAATAAAAGAGCTTGGGATTCAAAATTGATCTTAGCAGTATGGGCTGACAGAGTGACAGTCAAGAAGTCCACAAGATTTGCTCCATATGAGCTTGTATATGGCAAAGAAGAAAGATTACCCTTGAATAATTTGCTTCCAGTTTATAAATTTGTTATAGGAGAGTGTTCAGAAGAAGTAGACTTCTTGGGGGACAGGTTGATAGCATTGGCTGAGTTGGATGAGTGTAGAAAGGAGGCCCAGGAAAGAAACATTTAGAGGCAACAAATGGTTAAGGCTTTACATGATAAAAAGGCTTGTGACAAAATATTTGAAGAAGGAGAATGGGTACTTAAATGGAATGCCAGAGACCAAGACAAAGGAAAACATGGAAAATTTGATTCACTTTGGCTAGGACACTATATCATCTTTGAAAAAAGAGGAGAAAATTCATATTACTTGTAGGATATTGATGACGAAGTGTTGGAGTTTCCAGTCCATGCTCAATAGCTTAAGCATTTCTTCTCTTGATAATCAGGGAGTATTTCTTGTATCATAGTACTATAGTTTTATTTTTATTTTTTGTTATGTGTTTTCAATTTTCTATTTTGGTCTACTTTCCAGAGATAGCTGAGATCTTTCTATGTCCCTAAAAAGAACATACATCCCCAGAAAGAGCCACCGTTAGCACATATTTTTACAAAATATTTTTGTGCTATATATGGATGCTTTTGCATATAGTTTCATCATAGGAGCACTTATTGCTGGATTGTATGTGCAAGTGATGTGTTGTAGTGTCTTCATAAAAAGGCATCACTTGAGCATATTCAAGGGAAGTGTTGAGGATGATGGCATTCTAGTAATCCTCATCTTCACAATTAGTCTCATTGCAAGAGCACTTTTTGGAAAACCAACATAGAGCAGGGTTGTGAGCATGTTCAGAGAGGTAAATGGTGTGGGAGAAACCCTTCAGTATGACTGTTAAAAGTTGCATCCATAAAGAGGGCCTTCTTTTGCAAAAAACTACGAAATTTTGCTTATCGACATAAGTCATCCCGATGAGATCGCCTAAGGAGGAAGGAGTATGTTAATTAGAGTAACTCATGGCGATGTTGTTTCCTAAAGAGTGAGCAGCGATAAAAGGTGAGACTAAGTGGAAATCCATCGGTGCAAGTTACAACGATGAAGTATGAGCCATCAGAGTAACATACACTATTGGCAATGAGAAAAAAATGTCATCTCGATGCCCGATGAGGTTATCGGTGGAACTCTTGCCGACAACCGATGGAGTGATGTCTGTTGGCATTATGTGAATCGGTATGAGGACATAATGACATTTTATGTTGTCATTGATGTCAATATGATGAAGAACCGGTATAACACTATGAATCAGCATTTGTGCCAAAGTGAAGCGATGCGCTTGTTTATGATGAACTGACATATAGTTATGGGAACCGACATATGGAAGTATTGTATGACTACTGGTTGGTAGTCTCAACTTTAGGGTTTCTGGTTGATGTGCTTCAAGCCTATGTGGCTCAACCGATGATATTGTGTGATGAGTTAGCATTGTAAAGAAGAACATATTGTGTTGCCATGCAAGCCTGTGTGCGTGAAGGATCTTGCATGAGGGAGATTGTTCCTATCTACCTCAGGAATGTGCGAAGCCTGTAAAACGATGATAACATGTAATGGGTTATCAGCCACCATAAAATCGGTGGAAATGGATGATGGAGAATGTCTTGAGTGTGGATCAAGATCTGCTACATTTAATGCAGTGTGCTCAGCGGTCAGGATTAAACCGTTTGAATTCCTTAACCTAACAGGTTTAGGGTTTAGGGTTTATGCTACCGACCTATCTGTTTTCCTATAAAGTTGATGTTGTGTCTCTTTCTGAGTTTGTTGGCAAAAGTTGTGTGTGTGTATCCAAGAGAAGGGATACGTGATTCTTGCCAGACCAAAAGGAGAGAAGTGATACCTGCAGAGTGTAAGTGCCGAAGGTGAAGAGGAGCCTAAGCAGATCTGCATTAGCATTGAGTGTTGTTACCAGATCATTGTAATACCTATTGATCTCTAACCACCTCAACAGTTGGAAAATCCCTTAACAGGGTAGCCTTAACCGACTTGCTGAAAATCCTTTAACAGGGTAACTCAGAGCTACTGAGTTTAGAATCCTTTAGCTATTGAGTTCTTGAAATCCTCTAACAAGGTAGCCTTTAACAGGGTTTAACCCTTAACCAGGTATTGTAGCCATCCCTTAATCGGGTGATCTCTAACAGGATCGGTTCCTAGCAGAACCTTTTGTAATGTCTCTAACCGGACAAGGCTCCTAACAGAGCAGACTTCTAAAGAGTTCAAAAACAGCTTGTGGGTATTCATCCCCACCGTGGTTTTTTTCCTAGTTGGGTTTCCACGTGAAAAATATGTGTGTCATGTGTGATGCTTTTATCTTGTGATGCTTTGCTATTGTTTGTCAAGCATATGATGGTTCTGTGTTTTATGCCTGTCAATAAAACGTGTTGAACTAGCTGTTATTATGATTTGATGATAGATTACCTGTTTATGCATAAGGGTGAAATGGTAGTGTAGTCTCGAGTTGAGTGAAAAGCTAAGTGAGTAACCGGTTAATGCTTGTCTTAGACATTCTTAGCTTTACCGATTACACTCTGTTTCAAACCGGTGTCATTGTCTGCCAGTCATTTGAAGTGTCTGCTGTCAAACTGGTTTTGGACTATATTTTTGTCTGTACTGATTCACCCCCCCCTCTCAGTACCGGTTTGGTACTATTCATTCATCATTAAGTTATCAATTGGTATCAGAGCGTTCTCCAGGTCCTCTGTGCTATAAGCTTAACCGCTTGAGGTAAAGATCCCAATCTAATGATGAAGAGGGAAGGTCCAAAGTTTAACAGAGAAAATTTCAGTATATGGAAAGACAAAATGAAGATATTCATCAGAAGCATGGGTGCTCAACACTGGAGCTATGTTGAGACTATCCATGTTGCTCCTACCGGTACCCTTATCGATGACCAAAAGAGAGAGATGTAGGAGAATGGGCAAGTCATGGAAGCCCTAATTAGTAGTTTATCTGACATTGAGTTTATTGATGTTCAGGATAAGGTAAATCCCAAAGAGGTATGGGACACACTTGAAAATATCTATGGCAGTGATGAGTACGTAAAATAGGCTAGGGAAGAAAGCCTTAGAGGGAAGTTTGAAGATATGCGGATGGTTGAAGGTGAGACCATTCAACAGTATGGAATAAGGATCAAAACCATTGTTGGAGATATCAAGAGTGCAGGTGGTAAAATAGAAGATGCCACTGTTGTAAGCAAAGTCCTGAGATCCCTATTGCCGGTCTATGCAATAAGGGTTGCTGCTATTAAGGAGCTGAGATCAATAGACAAGACTAAGGTATCCTTAGACTCCATCATAGCAAAGTTGACAGCCTATGAGCTAAATAGTTTTGATGGCAATGTTCAAAAGACTGAATCAACTTTTAAAGCTTCTGCTATACCATCCAGAAAAGGAAAAGAAGCTAGCACTAGTGGTGAACCAAGACAGAGCAGAGAAATGGATGATGAGGAGATTTTGATGGCATTTGAAGCTCTCCTTGCCAGGAAAATTCCTAAAGGAACCGACAAATACAAAGGTAAGCTACCTTTGAAATGATTTTCTTGCAACTAGATAGGACATATTGCTGTAAATTGTCCTAATGGCGACAACAAGGACAAACCGGAAAGGTTCAAGAAATTCAAAGGAGGAAACCGGAGAAACTATTTTATGGCAGTTGATGAAGGTGTCACAGATGAAGAATCAGAGGATGAAGAAAATGAAGATATTGTGTTTGTTGCTGTCAAGGAAGATGTGTCAGACAAGAAGGCTCTTGTCTCCCGGTTTGATAATTCCAATGAGTGGATCATTGATAGTGGTTGTTCTCACCATATGACTGGTGACCAGAGCAAGTTTCTATCCTTGGAGGAGTATGATGGTGGTGTGGTTCACTTTGGCAATGATGCACCATGTATGGTCAAAGGTAGAGGGTCCATCTCTCTGAATGGAAAGAGTAGTGCTGACAATGTGTATTGGGTTGATGGTCTCAGACACAACCTTCTGAGTGTTGCCCAGCTGAATGATAGTGGCCTCACTCTGAAATTCAAGAATGGAATTTGCAAAATCAAAGGAAAGAATGGTGAATTGGTGGCCACCGACATGCAGACCAAAGGTAACCTATTTCATCTGAATGCAAATATAAGTACATGTCTTATGGCAAAATTTGATGATAGCTGGATATGGCATATGAGACTCTGCCATGTAAACTTTGATAACATTGTGAAAGCTAGTAAGATCAAGGCAGTTAGAGGATTACTGGTGCTAAGCAAACCGGATAATACCTTATGTAGAGAGTGTCAATTGGGGAGAATGTCTTCCTCCACCTTTAAAGGTAAATCTTTCACTGCTGACAACTTGCTTGATCTTGTGCATACTGATTTGTATGGTCCCATGAAAACTAGAAGTGTGCAGGGTGATAGGTACTTCATGATTCACACTGATGACTGCTCAAGAATGATGTGGGTCACATTCTTGAAAGACAAGTCTGAAGCCTTTGTAAAGTTCAAAGCTTTCAGAGCTTTAGTGGAGAAGGAAAGCGGTAAAAGGATCAAGTGCCTGAGAACTGATCAAGGAGGGGAATTCACTTCCGGTGAATTCAACAAGTACTGTGAAGAACATGGCATCAAGAGGCAATTGTCTGCCCCCCAGAATGCACAACAGAATGGCCTAGCAGAAAGGAATAACCGGACTGTGGTTGAAGCAGCTAGAACCATGTTGATTCAAGGATAGGTAGCTCACACCTTTTGGAGAGAAGCGGTGAGCACTGCAGTCTACACAATGAACCGGGTACTCATCAAGAAAGGTAAGGAGAAAAATCCTTATGAGTATTGGACCTATAAGAAACTTGTTGTTAGCTACTTTAGAGTGTTTGGTAGCAAATGTTACATCAAGAGGAGTGAACACCAGAGCAAATTTGATGCAAAATGTGATGAGGGAATATTCCTTGGATATTCCACCAAGAACAAAGCTCTCAAGTGTTTCAACAATAGGACTTAGAGAATTATGGAAAGCATCAATGTAAGAGTTGATGAAACCTCTGAGAAAATTGAGGAAACCGACGGTGAGCAAGCAGTAAATGAACCAGTTGCAATCTTCTGGGAATCGGTTGTCAGTCAACCGAGTACCAGTAATAGTGTTCCTACACCGGCAAATGTAGATGCTGATACTGATGGAGATGAGGATGAAGAAGAAAAGCAAGAGGAATCCATCAAGACCATTCCTCGGTATGTCAAGTTGAATCATGATCCTAATCAGATCATAGGAGATAAGGATACAGGAATCCTTACAAGAAGAAATGTCAGAGAAAACTCATGTATGATCTCTGAATTTGAGCCTAAATCATTTAAAGAGGCACATAAAGATGAAGAATGGATCAAGGCAATGGAAGAAGAACTTGACCAAATAGAGAAAAATGGTACATGGTCTTTGGTACCCAGACCGGAGCATAAAAATGTCATTGGTACCAAATGGGTCTTCAAAAATAAGCTGAATGAGGATGGCACAGTGATTAGAAACAAAGCCAGATTGGTATGCAAAGGATATGCTCAAGAAGAAGGAGAGACTATGGAGAAACCTTTGCTCCTGTAGCCAGATTGGAAGGAGTTCGTATGCTTCTTGCATATGCAGCTTTTAAAAGCTTCAAAGTATATCAAATGGATGTAAAATCTGCATTCCTAAATGGTGTACTTGAAGAGGAGGTGTATATAGAGCAACCAGATGGGTTTTCCTTATCTGAAGATAGTGACATGGTATGTAGGCTACATAAAGCGTTATATGGGCTAAAGCAGGCACCTAGAGCATGGTATGAATGCCTGCATTCCCATCTTGTGAAGATTGGATTTGAGAGAACAAGTGAAGATAGCAATATCTACTTGAAGTCTGAAGGAGATCAGATCCTGATCTATGAGGTATTTGTTGATGACATTATCTTTGGTGGAGATGACAAGATGAGTCATGAATTTGCAGATGAGATGAAGAAAGAGTTTGAGATGTCACTCATAGGGGAGATTAAGTTCTTCATTGGACTGCAGATCCACCAGATGAAGGATGGAATCTTTATCACTCAGTCCAAGTATGTCAAAGAGGTGTTGAAGACCTTTGGCATGGAAGATAGCAAACTGGTTGGTACACTGATGGTGACCGGTTGTAAACTATCCAAAGAGGATGACTCTACATTGGTTGATGAGAAGGAATATCGATCAATGATTGGTAAGTTGCATTATGTAGTGCATAGTAGACCAGATATTGCACATGCAGTTGGCATTACTGCAAGATTCCATAAAAGTCCAATAGAATCCCACTTGGTTGCAGTCAAGCGGATTCTTAGGTATCTAAAAGGAACTATTGACTATGGGTTATGGTATCCATATAATAATGATTTTAACCTGAAAGTGTTCACAGATGCTAATTGGGCTGGTAATGTAGATGACCGAAAGAGCACAACCGGTGGTGCATTCTTCCTTGGTGGTAGACTGGTCTCATGGATGATTAAAAAGCAGAGTTGTATCTCTCAGTCTACAGTGGAAGTGAAGTATGTTGCAACTTTCATGAACTGCACTCAAACAATTTGGATGAAGCATGTATTGAATGGCTTCAAAGTTCCTGTATCTGAACCGGTAAGTATATTTTGTGACAACACTAGTGTAATTAATATCTCCAAGAATCTGGTTTTACATTCTAGAACCAAGCACTTTGAGCTTAAGTATCATTTCTTGAGGGAAAAGGTTCAGAACAAAGAGATTGCACTCGAGCATGTTTCCAGTAAGGAGCAGTTAGCAGACATATTCACCAAGCCTCTCCCAAAGACTAAATTCATATACTTATGAGGTGAATTAGGGGTACTGCCCCTTCAGGAGGTGAACTAAAAGCATATGCTTCACATCAGTCAGGTACTGCATAGTCAAATTTATTTTGGATTGATGTGTTGAAGGATGCTACTCCTCAGGGGGAGCAACATAATGGATCAAGGTAGCTTGTGCCTCCACTTTGGCATTGTTGTCAAAGGGGGAGAAGATGTGAAGCGGAGAAGATATCTGCAGAAATTGGGGGAGAAGATGTGAAGTGGAGAGATATCTTTGTATATTGCCATCAATGCCAAAGGGGGAGATTGTTGGCATTATGTGAACTGGTATGAGGACATAATGACATTGTATGTTGTCATTGATGCCAATATGATGAAGAACCGGTATAACACTGTGAATTGGCATTTGTGCCAAAGTGAAGCAGTGTGCTTGTTCATGATGAACCGGAATATAGTTATGGGAACCAGCATATGGAAGTATTGTATGACTATTGGTTGGTAGTCTCAACTTTAGGGTTTTCGGTTGATGTGCTTCAAGCTTGTGTGGCTCAACCGATGATATTGTGTGATGAGTTAGCATTGTAAAGAAGAATAGATCATGTTGCCATGCAAGCCTGTGTGCGTGAAGGATCTTGCATGAGGGAGATTGTTCCTATCTACCTCAGGAATGTGCGAAGTCTGTAAAATGGTGATAACATGTGATGGGTTATCAGCCGCCATAAAATCGATGGAAATGGACGATGGAGAATGTCTTGAGTGTGGATCAAGATCTGCTAAATTTAATGCAGTGTGCTCAATGGTCAGGATTGAACCATGTGAATTCCTTAACCTAACAGGTTTAGGGTTTAGGGTTTATGCTACCGACCTATCTGTTTTCCTATAAAGTCGATTTTGTGTCTCTTTCTGAGTTTGTTGGCAAAAGTTGTGTGTGTGTATCCAAGAGAAGGGATACGTGATTCTTGCCAGACCAAAAAGAGAGAAGTGATACCTGTAGAGTGTAAGTACAAAAGGTGAAGAGGAGCCTAAGCGGATCTACATTGGCATTGAGTGCTGTTACCAGATCATTGTAATACTTGTTGATCTCTAACCACCTCAACAGTTGGAAAATCCCTTAACAGGGTAGCCTTAACCGACTTGCTGAAAATCCTTTAACAGGGTAACTCAGAGCTACTGAGTTCGGAATCCTTTAGCTATTGAGTTCTTGAAATCCTCTAACAAGGTAGCCTTTAACAGGGTTTAACCCTTAACTGGGTATTGTAGCCATCACTTAACCGGGTGATCTCTAATAGGATCGGTTCCTAGCAGAACCTTTTGTAATGTCTCTAACCAGACAAGGCTCCTAACAGAGCAGACTTCTAAAGAGTTCAAAAACAGCTTGTGGGTATTCATCCCCACTGTGGTTTTTTTCCCAGTTGGGTTTCCAAGGGAAAAATATGTGTGTCATGTGTGATGCTTTTATCTTGTGATGCTTTGCTATTGTCTGTCAAGCATATGATGGTTTTGTGTTTTATGCCTGTCAATAAAGCATGTTGAACTAGTTGTTATTATGATATGATGATAGATTACCTATTTATGCATAAGGGTGAAATGGTAGTGTAGTCTCGAGTTGAGTGAAAAGCTAAGTGAGTAACTGGTTAATGCATGTCTCAGAAATTCTTAGCTTTACCGGTTGCACTTTGTTTCAAACCGGTGTCACTGTCTGCCAGGCATTTGAAGTGTCTGCTGTCAAACCGGTTTTGGACTGTATTTTTGTCTGTACTGATTCACCCCCCCCTCTCAGTACCGGTTTGGTACTATTCGTTCATCATTAAGTTACCAATGTCTTCATAGTAGTGACATCGGGTTATCAGGAGGTCCCAATTTATGTTACCCCGATACTCAATGCACTAAATGGAGAAGGCGACTCTATCGGAGAGACTCTCTTTGATAAAGTGATACCAAGCAAGAAAGGAAGTAAGACTCATCCGGATAACATGCATTTTTAGGGAGATACGTTGTGGGTTATCCCGATGCCCGATGAGGAAGATGAGCTCGACACAAACAAAGGCGACTACATCGGGAAAACCTACACCGATAGACCGAAGCATCCCGATAAGGACAGTAAGGTGCAAAAGACTCATCGGGATAGCTTATGCTACTAGAGAAACATCTTTAAAGTTGTGTTGATGCTCGATGGGTAGAATGCCACAGAGGGCGGATCTATCGGGGAGACTATAACTATAGAAAGTAAGGGAAATACGCTACTCCGATGCCAGATGAAGTAATCGGTTTAAGTTACGCCGATCAAAGAGAAAGTTAGATGTCATGGGCCCATTAGATGAAGTGTAAAGTAATTTCATTTCGAAGGCCGATGGAGTGACTTGAGGAATAAACAGAAGGAGGTTTCATTAGAGAGACATACCCCAATGTAACATAAAGAAACACTGACTGATAAAAAGGAAAGGTGGATCCATCGGGATAAGTCAAGCCTAGAGGTAAAAAGTGAAACGACTGGAGCGAGATCAGATGGATTGATCGAAATGACCTATACCAATCAGAAAGACAAAATGGTAATTGAAGGAATGCAAAATACAGATGGTGCCAAGTAATTGAATTATCGGGTGGGGTTATGTCGGTTAGCCGTTAGAATGTCTGATACGACAACCATTATTTAATTCTCGTGATGAGGTGGGTTGGATCTGCATGAAGCAAATCTGATAAGTTTTGATCGTTACAGACTCTAGCCCTTGCATATCCAACCTAAAGGAGTTTTCCTGCCAGAATTATTCACAGTTTCTTCAGCCGTCAACATTGAAGTTGCAGACAAGAAGCACGGGTAATTTAAGAATTTAAGTATTTTAATCATAGAGGCTTCTGGTTCACAAGGGAAAAGAAAGGTCATAGAGATTTCAGACACATAGTCAACTAAATAAAAAAAGACAAAGTCTGTGGAGGGTGTGCAAAAGCGAAAGTTGAACCATGACATGATTGACCAGATGGAGTCATCTGGTGCTAAGTTGAGGAGATCTAAAACCAATTTTTCGCCCAAGGATCAATTGGAAGATAAGTACAAAGGGGTTGGAGATATCTGGACAACCATAAGGGGCCATGAATTGTTTTTATATCACTACCTCAGGTGGAACAAGGAGATGCCATTGTCAAACCCTTGGACGACAAATTTGGGTAGACTGGTGGTCCTAAATGTTTTTCTGAATCTCAGATTATTGGAATTGCTCACCAGGAAATACAACAAGGAAAAAAGATACATCCAATTGCCCAATGGGGATCCATTCATCCAGATATCTGTCGGGTCTATTCAGGAGGTTTTCGACATGACATATGAACCTTACATGCCCCTATCTTTCACAGACTTAGAAGGAGAATATACCCAAATGGACACCGCCCACACAATGTGGAAGTTGGAAATTCACAAAAAGGAGAAGGGAGGACTCATGGAGTAGGATGGTCCTCCTTTTGAGATTACCTTGTTCAGACAATACTTGCAGTATACATATTGGGCATGTGGCCAGGTCTGCGGGAAGAAGTTCCCTATGTTACAAGAATAGGCCCATTGGTGTTGGCTATGGACATTCAAATGCATGAGACGAGGCCATTTGATTATGCCACTTACTTGGCAGAGAAGCTGCATGAAGGGTTTTTGAGTTTGCAAACAGAGACCAACCCTACTTTCAAGTTTTACTCATTGTTAATGCATATGGTTTTGTTTTAAGGTCAGATGTAAGGTTTGTGGCCAATAGAATTAAAGGTGACTTCCACGAACAAAGAGGGACAAAACCAACCAATTCAATTATGGGTATCCCTATGGGACTCAAGGTTCGACAAATCACACTATGTGTTGTTTGAAGAATATTTTGTCAAACCCTTGTACAAATTGTTTGGGGTAGAATGTGAGGGGTCCATCTCATAGGAAATTAAGAGATTCTTGAGACCACATGCTTTTGGAGACACTAGGGTCAACCACAATTGGGGTGACTAGTTTGTATGCCAAATTTTCACTTTTTTCAGGGCTTATGGCTTTGAGGGTGTTCCATATATGTTGCCTACATTAGTTCCTGACATGATTGCTTATCTAGAAATTGTTAGGCAACTTAGTATGTCAAATGCAAAGCATTTAGGTGGTGCACATAAGTAGGTATTTATGCCTGGCACTTTGCATTTTGGAGACTTCACCATTGTGTCTACCAAGTCTTATGAGATGATAGAAAAGAAGCTGGTAGAGGAGTACAATTTGTATGGACACCAAGCTCAGAAAAACTATGATCCAGAGGGATACATCAATCACTGCAAGAAGATCCAGAACTTGGGAGAATATTTGCATATACCCATGGATGCTGAGGATTTATTTAGAAACAAGGAATGAGATGATGCTGATGCAGTCTTAGAGGAGTTGAACCAAAAATTGGAAGAGCGGAAGCATAAGCTTCAAGAACTAAAAGAAGAAGGAGACTTTGAGAGTGAGTCTGATGAGAATGTAGCTGTATCTACCCTCCGTGCACCTAAACTAGAAGAAGTGGTAGAGATCTAGGAGCAAGCCATGGTGATAATAAACACCAACACAGATGTGAGAATGGAAGAGCATGCAAATTTTGTTGCAGATGAAGTTTTTGTACAGTCCAAAGAGTTTAAATCATTCTTGTACCATTACAAAGGAAAGAAGTTAAGGGAAAGCATCCGAAATGTTACCCCAAAAAATGAAGCAGAAATGCTTAAGAAATTGAAAGGAGACATTGATGCAAAAGTTGCCACAATGACACCACAGAGAGGGAGACAACTTCTCAGTGAGGCCAGTATCATTTTGTTCCCAGGATGGGATTTAAGTGCTTCTTTCATTTTTGACAACTTGTTACATTCTGATAGAAAGGATGTCAAGTTAGACATACAGGGAGTTGATGACATTTTTATTGGATCAAGATATGATCCAAATGAGGAGGAAATGTTTCTTTGGGGCCTATACCCCCCAAATAAAAAACCCAAGATTATAGATGTAGATAAGGCATTTGGGCATATGATGAGGCTAAAAGTGGGAGAGGCTAATCCAATTGTCATTGCAGATTTGGGGATTGATATTGCAAAACTGAATAAGGCCCAAATACAGTGGGTGTTAAGGGAGGGTAAAAAATACAAAAATCTATATGAAGACCTGTTAAGAAGTCATGGTCATGAAGTACCATAGATAACTAATACTGGTGTGCAGTGGAAAAAGAAATATGAGGATCAAATGAAAGAAAATATAAAGCTAAGAAGGCAAATCAGGACTGCCAAGGTGGATGCTGCTTGTGTTTTGTTGACCAACAGGTTTGAGCATTTGTTGGAAGTTCTCAAAGAATTATGGACCAACTGTTAGAAGACTTAGGACAATATGGCTTCTCATGAAATAACTTTGAAGAGACTGAAGGCATTGTTGAAAGAAAAGAGTGTCGAAGAGAAGATTGTTGAGAAGATCCAGAGAAGGTTGAACAAGCAATAAGGCATTTGGTGTGGACATCAAAAATGAATTTACCCATTGTAAGGATATTGTCAGATATGGTGTATGAGATATTGTGGATGAGGCAGAGCAGTTAAAGGACAAATGGATTTGGATTGCAGAATGTCAGAATGTACTCAACACATCCCTTAATGTTTCCCGAGCAGATGTTTTGGATATGAAGGAGACAGGTGAGTAGATGGAGAGAATGGTTACCATGGAGATCACTGTTAAGGATACTGTATTCAACACCAACACTCACCAGGACAACAAATACTTGGAGCATATAGAAAAATGTGATACAATACTGGACGACCAGAACTAATTTTGATATTTTGTATCTAGTAGTTAAGCAGTTAGGTGTTAGGTTTTAGTCAAGTTTAGTTTAACAAGATAAAAGGGTATGTCCTTTCACTTGAATCCTTTGGCTCACATATATGTAGTGAGTCATTTTTGTATCATAAAGGGTGGGATAATATTCTGCCACTGGCTGGGCTACAAGAGTTATGTCTTAGAAAAGTCTAATAGAAATGAGGAGTTTATTTTGTGCAAACTGAATGTATTGGAGTATTTGTAAGTTAATTTTTGTGTATATTCTTATTCCAGAAGTTAATATACAAGATTTCATGCTTTCATCTTCAGACTGTTATGTGTAGCTTTGTGTTTTTTGGAATCGTATGTCCTCTTGATAAATATTTTAGATTTGTTGTGATGTGCTATCACATGATGTTGTATTGAATGTTAAATTGGGTTTTTATTGTTCATGCAACACATAATGAAACTTTCACAGTGATGGTCTTATAATTGTCTCTTGAGTTGATAGTGATTCTTGTCCACAAAGTTATTCATTAATGGTCAGATAAATGCACTGGTCTGTTATTAATCTTTGCTAAATAAGTTTGTATGCATTAGGTCCTTATCAAATAAATAAATCTTCTAATTTCTATTAGTGCTGCTCTTTTTCATAATGTCTTAAAGTCCTAACAATAATCTTTTACATAACATAACTATATTCACACTTATTTCATCAGTTCTAAGGGTATTCAATAAAAAACACTTATGTTAGCTTGGTTGCAGGAAAACCTTTTTCCATCCTTGCAATTGTTAATTCCCTCAGTTTAAATTCACTTAAAATAAAACTCTTTTGTGCTTGAGAGTGTAAGGTATACCCACCTAGGTTTAGTGGATCCTAAAGTGCAGAGGGATTTGGTCTTCGACCATCCCTGTTCGTTGGCCAAGGCTGATTGGATCAACTAAGGATTAGACAAGTCTTTGGTTTTCCAATCTGTGGATTTGGGCACCAACAGATGGATCTCATGATGAAGAAGAAGCTTTAACTAGGGTTTATTTAGATCAACTTTCTACATTGCATGGTCAATTTGATAGTTTTCAACAATGGATGTCCCAAGAATACCCTAATAGTGAAGCTCTTCCATTAATTGAAGATCTTAAATGCATGCTTCAAAGTGATAAGCATGGAATTGATATATTGTGTGACATTGCACATATTGTTGATTCTAATGTCATGCATATCAAGAGTTATACCGAAACCCTAGGATTCTCACAACCTTCAACATAAGTCAATTCCTCTATTCCTTTGACCAATCCTATGACTAGTATTCCTACATTCACATCTAACATCATGGCTACCTCAACTCAAAATGTCATTCCTACAGCCATAGGTCATGGGGACAATCCCTCTTCTTCATTTAATCCTCTATCGTTACCTGTGTCTTCCATAAGTGTTCCTACTATTTCTTAACCAATCAGTATGACACGAGGGGGCAATTCCTTCAACAACTTTATTCCTCCTTTTAGTGTCCCTTTCCTACACAATCATCACCAATGCCTACTTACCATAGTGTCCCACCACCTTATTCTTTGTCCATGCCTTCTTTCAACAACATCACACCACCTTCTCAATCACCTATGTCTAACATGAATTCTTCCACCGAAATGACAATCAACAATCTTGCCCAAACTGTGTCTTCCTTACAACAACAAATTGCTTCCATGAGTCAATCCAAGTTTAGTGTACCCACCTTTGATGTTAAGAGCCCACTTTCTCTTGATATTGTTAAAGTCATGCCACTTAAACATGTTGAGATCCCTCAATTGGAGCTCTATAATGGAAAATTTCAAACTGTGTGTACTGATTTTGTTTAATATCAACGATTGCTTGCAAAATTGTGTACAAGAACATTAAGAGATAAGGTTTTACAATGGTATTGCTCTCTGCCTTCTTATTCTATCACTTATTTTCAACAACTAGCAAATACTTTCATCTAACATTTTCAAAATAACATTGGTCCTAAAATCACTTTGACTGATTTAATGCATTGTAAACAAGGTGTTAAAGAAAAAGTGATTGATTTCATTGGTATATATAAGCATATGTGTGCTCATATTTATTTTCATGTACTTGATAATGACATTCAAAGAATTTTTATTTCTAATTTATAAAAATATATCAGGGAAAAGCTTCTTTTGTCTGAGTTTACTTCCTTTTCGCAGTTGTGCACAACATTCCACAATTATCAACTGGTTGTGAGTCAAATGGAGCAATCCACTCCTATGGCTCTGATTGATAAGGGGGAAGAGTGTTCAACAACCATTTGCGAAGTTCAAACCAACAAAACACTTCATCAAGTTCAATGATCCAATCAACAACAAACATGTGAATGCTACAACAGGTGTGCCTCCTATTTCTAAATTTTTCCAAAGAGCAAGACATTTTACTCCCTTAAATGAATCTTTGCATAGTATTATGTCTTAGTTATTGCATAGAAATGTTATCAAACTTTCTCCTACAAAACAAGTTGATCCTTCCAAACTTTCATCTCCTCATTTTGATAACAATTCCTTTTGCCAATTTCATCGTCAACCTGGTCATGATACTGAGAAACGTTTGCATTGAAACATAAGGTTCAAGATTTGATTTATAATAATACTATATCTGTGGCAGGTGTGAATGATAAAGGGAGTAAATCAGTTTCTCCTCTTAATCAAAATCTTAAGATTTTCACCGATCCCTTGCCATCTCATACCTCTAATGTTATTGAGATTGCGGCTAGTTCTCTCTCTTCTGAAATACTCATTTGTATGGCTCCAAACTTGGTTAATATGGTATAAACACAAGATATTCCTAAGGATCCTTGTATTACATTTTACCCTAGTGAGACCATTAGAGAACCTGATGGCCCTTTATACATAGTTGCAAAGGTTAAGGATATCCCTTGCCAAGGTGCCCTGATTGATCTCTCTTGCATGGTTAATGTCATAACCAAAGATTATTTTTTTACTTTACTATTGGATAAACTATTATATGATTCTTCTAATTTAGATGTGAATTTATTTGATGGATTCTCTTGTCATACCATTGGTTCTATCACCCTTCATGTCGAAGTCCATACTAAATCCATGGATGCTAATTTTGTTATCATACCTTCTTTTGAGCAATTATGTGTGAAGTTGGGCTATCCTTGGCTATCTTACATGAGGGCTATTGCTTCTCCAATTCACAAGTGTCTTAAATTTCTTCACAATGGAGAAATCATCACCGTGAACCATAGCTTATTTCATCCATCCGAAAGAAGCCCCGGTGTTCCTATTGATCTGTTTTGGCCTAAGCAATTTTAATCTCTTCCATCAAGGAGCGATACTCTTTTTCAATCCTATAAAAAATATAAGAATGATATGATCTTATCCTTAAGTCAACCTAGATCTCCAACACTTGACATTCCTATTATTATTCAAGATGAGGTTCTTCCCCTCTTGGATAAAACTAATCTCCCTCCTAAGGAAAATTGTCCACCTACTCTTATGGATGCGACTTTACCTTCTCTTAAAGAGAACCACACTATTCTTCCTAAGGTTATACCTATACCTCCTCCTAATGATGGATTTGGTCTCCTTCCTACACCTAATATTCTTCCTTTCTATGGCACAGTTCCACCTCCATCCTCTTATCGAGAGAAGAGGCTTGCTTCTCCTATTGTTCAACCGAAAATACCTCAACCTAAACCTTCCACTATAAAGGAGACAAACATTTCTTCTTCTTCAAGTGTTCCTCCTCCTTCTCAACCTTCCATTAAGACTCGACGAAATCGTTATGTGAGAGAACGCCGATGAAGACATTGTGTTTGAGCTAGTGAATCTATCCCTCAAAATACTCAATCTCCTTAGATTCCAACAATTGATATGATTCCCTTTTCTCCTAAGAAAAATATTCAACCAAAATATCCAAATCATAAGTTGCATAAAACATGTGATGGTTTTACTCCTATTTGTGTTCTTGCTCCTCTTGCTTTACACTTTGATGCAGAAATGAGTGAAAATGTTATTCATGATGGCAATACAACTCCTAATGCTTATGACAGTGAGCATGAATATATTGATGTGGACAAACATTTATCGGATGAGTTTTTACAAACCCTAATCCTAGCTCCTAGAATCGAACAAAGTGACTTACCACATGAGCATAGTACTTGTTTGGATCTTGTGATAGCTCTATCTGTTGTGCTTAATATTGCTCCTCTAGCATGTTGCTCACCTTCCCGAAATAGTGATCAGCAAGATCGGGAGGCAGATGTCTTGCTAGATTAGAAATATAAGCATTGTAGATCTTTCTCTCTCTTTTCTTTCTCTTTTGTGACCATTCTTCTATATGTATCCATGTTCTTCTATTGTTCCCTTATTGTCTACTTGGGGACGATGCAAAGCATTGAGATATTCTCTTGATCTCTTTCATGTTGACTCAAAAGACATCCTCTCTTCCCTTTCTTCTAAGATAGTGTCCTTCTTTGGGGAATGAAGATTATTATATGCATATAGATACAAGATATACATGAGTTATTATATAGCATACTGACCTCAAGGAAATCGACACTACCTCATGTTTTATGTTCATTATCCTTGGCTTTATAGCTTGATTGGGGGCTAAATCCTTGCGATAACATGCCCCCTTTCTTCTCTCTCTCTTGGGTGTATCCTACCTTAAAGCAATTGCTCCCGATAAGGCGCGCGCGATCACTTTAAGGTGGGGGCATACACTCCGCTCATACTTCCCTTCTTGTGATACTTATAATTACTTAGTGAACTTTGCTTTGCTTTGTAATATTTTTATCCTTGCTTTCATGACTCATAGTGAAGGGAAATTTGCTACTTGCAGTCATGGTTCTCCCCTTCTCGATCTTCCCTTTTACTTTTTCAATCAAATTCATAAGATCCTAAGTCTACTAGGGGGCTTGGTGCATCTTGCCTCCTTGACATGGTGAAAGTCTTTCAATCGTGTTTCCTTGTATTTTACTGACAGTATCGACATGCACTCACACTCCTGCTAAAGTGGGGGATAAATGTAGTGTTATAAAATTGTGACCCTAGCAATTTATGACTGCATTAGGGTCCTCACGTATGCGAACTCAAATCCTCTAGCCTGATCAGAGACCGGAGAGTGCTCAGCTTGTGAAAACTACTTCTTCCTTGGCCTCCACATCACTCTGTCCACACTCTTCCCTATCCCCCCTTGGACAGGGGCATGGCGCCCTTGTCCTCCCAAGATAGGGGCATGGTGCCCCTGTCCCTGCCCTATTTTGGGGCAGGACCTTTCTAGTGCAAGCATTGTGGGTTGTCTAGTGAGCGGAAAATCTCCTTGATGTTGCCCCATGATGAAATTCAAATCATTCAAACATGTATTTAAGTGGCATTCATCCTCTCATTTGGATAAGTTAGATAAGTTGAATAAGTTGGAGAGATTCAAGTTGCATAAACGATTAAGCATTCAAGCATTCTTTTCCAGCATTGAGCATTCTCAAGTCTCCCTTCAAGGCTAGGTGTTGCATTCAAGTCAAGTATTCAACCATTGAAGAGGAGATCCATTTTAACATTCAATTCCACACAAACATTTCTATCAACATTATTACTACAACCTCCCTTGAGGTAATTTACAATTCAGTCTTCCATTTACATCTACTTGCAAGTACTTTCTTTCATTACTTGGTTAATTCCAAAATTAGGGTTTGGCCTAAAGGCAAGCCCCCAATCCCAAAACATTTCCCTCTCTTTTCTGTGTGTAGGTTGCAGATGTGCAACTCTACTTTTGGATTCAGGATTCATTTGCAGAGGCGGAAAAACCCTTTTCGTTTCGTGGATTTTTTGGAGGACCGTGTACATTCCCACCACGGTCTAGATAACTTTTCGTCAAATTTGCAGGGGGAATTTGTCTTGGCATTTCACTACCAAATCCAGGTGCACAACTTCATCCCATATTCAAATCTCAAGTTATAATTGATTCTTTGTCACTTTTTCACTACATAATTCAATCAATTTCCATTTCAAATCAAAGGGAATAAGGGGATCATCATAACATCCTTAATTCATTCAGAATTCAATCTATCATTTTTGTGTGGAGATTGGATGTAGTGAATTACCCCTTATCTCCCTAATGTAATGGTGAAAAGTGCTTGAAGGGTAATCAATAGTGAAACTCTCATCTCTCTTTGAGGGAAAGGGTTAGTTTTCCTTTTGATCTATCACTCTTCATTTTCCCACCATCACAACCATGATGAGCCCTATGGGGGTCATTTTGCAGCCAAAAGGACAACCATTAAAATACTAGATACAAGGTACTATTTGCCTACCCTACATAACAATTATCCATATACACAAGAAAATGTTATATAGATTTCAAAGAATGGGAAAACAAACCATATCAAATTAAATGCCATTACATCCACAAGTGGTAGTAACACCATTTGATAAATGGGGACTTGATTTTGTAGGGCCCATTGATCCTCCATCAAATGAAAAGTCTTACATTTTGGTTTGCACTGACTATGTGACCAAATGGGTAGAAGTCAAAGCAATGAAGCATGTAAGGGACAACAAAGTTGCATAATTTTTTTATGAAGATATTTTCACCCGCTATGGAGTTCCAAGGGAGATAGTAATAGATCAAGGGGCTCAGTTCACTTCAACTCTCATCACAACATTAGTGAATGAGTACAATATCGGGCATATAAAATCTACACCTTACCATCCCCAAGATAATGGGCAGGCATAAATCACAAATAGAGAGATTGAGGCTATTCTCACCAAAACAATGGTTGTGCATAGAAAGGATTGGGCATCTAGACTACCTGAAGTAGTATGGGAATACAAAACATCATGGAAAACAACCATGATGCCAATTGAGTTTGAGCATAAAACATTGAGAACAACACTTGAAATTGGCATGGATATATCTGCAACACAGAAAGAGAGGGTGATGCAGTTAAATGCTTTGGATGAATTGAGAAAATCAACTTTACACCAAATATAAGCAGTACAAAATTAAAGGATCAAATGGCTTGACAAATACATAAGAGAGGATCAGTTTCAAACAAGAGATTGGGCACTCCTCTATGACTCCAAATACAAGGACAACATGGGAAAAATGTAGACAAGCTGGTTAGGGAAATATGAAATTGCAAAAGTTTTTCCCAATGGAGTCATGCAACTTACAACTATTGACCCTATGCAGTTCAAACTATTGGTCAATGGTCATTTCCTAAAACTTTACCATAATCCATTGTCTAAATAGGAGTTATTGCAACAATTTAATGCTACTCACAGTTCCAAAACTCCTACAGCCAAAGAAGGCAAACTTGGTGTCCCACCTTCTACCTAGTCAAATCTTTGCATGCGTTCATAATAGATGCTTCCACTCTTTGTGGGAGTACATTTCTCCATCAATAAATGCACCACCTTTTCATCTTGCATCACTTGTCTTCCACATCACCTCACCATCATTCCACTTAAATTTTCAACCAGTTTACTTGTTCAAAATGATACCTACTTCCATAATGTGCGCACATCATGCATTATACCTACTTGAAAATTTGTGTATACTCATTATTTTAGATGCATTTATTTTATTACTTCTTTATTAATACACACACTCACATAGCATATCCCTTTCGAATTTCATGCATTTTTACAACAGACATGTGTGGACACCTATCATAATTTAGGTTGGGAGAGGGTATACATGTGTCATCCGTGTCACCACTTTTTGTTTGAGCTATATGCCAACATGTCACTTTTTTATTTTAAATCTTCCAAACCTAAGCTGAAGTGACAGTTTACATGTATGATGTGACCTTCCTTTTATTTTGAACTTGCTTGTTATGTGCTTAGTTGTACTGACACTGCTGCCATTTCAAGATATGATGCCTTTATTTGTTACATCCTTTAATGAGCTTAATTATCATTAGAATACTAAAAGATAGGAATTTGAAGGGTTATTGTCTTGGCAGAGGGGCATAATTTTGTAAAAGTTGTAGGAAGTAAATTTGGGGTGTTTTCAAAAAAATTGAAGAGTATAAGTTGAAGGTAAAGCAATGGGAGGACCATTTGTTTGGAATGAGCCTATGGTTCATACTATACTTCTTCAAGATCCTCTCTATGAACTTCGGGCAATGTGGGTGGGTGGATTATTTCTTGAAGATAAATGGTTTTAATAACTAAATTGCTCTGGATTTTGCTCATACTTTCTTGAATGGAGAAGAAAATGGTGAAAGGGTTAAAGGTAATTGCTACAGAGGAGCGGATAGCTGAAGTTTCAGGGTTGCCCATGGATGGTGAAAAATACCCTGAAGCCAAGGATGCCAGTGCTGAATTCACTAAGCCTCGTGACCCTCCACTCATTATGGAAAAGCAGGGGACTAGAAGACTCTCTTTACCCAACAAATGAAGGAAAGTAGTAGTTTATGTGATCAAGTGTCTCACCTGTAAAGGCATCAATCTCATATCCATTCACTGCATTTTAAACTATTGCCACATGAGACACGACCAGAGGATGAATGTACCAAATGTGCTATATAATCTGCTATTAATCATGGCAACCAAAATTAAAAAGGGTAGGTCAAATTTTGTCTCACACCATTGTTTAATCAAGTTACTTGTGGAAAGATATTTGCGAGATGTATCCCAGATGTCTTGGGATGAATTTGTTACAATTACGAAGTTTAGAGCAGTTAATGTTGGAATTAGGTGTCAAACTTTAATCCAGAGGGTTAACACTATGGTGGGAACTGTTAAATTAACCTTAGGCGTCTCAACATCTAGGGCAAACCCTACTACATACTCTCCTGCAACTGAACCAAGTCCATTTAAATCTTCATCTTGTGATACTGGTAGATCTTCAATAGACCCTAATGTTGATGTCTCACCCGAAACCCCGGTTAGGACTAGGGTTGTTGTGCAAAAATAGAAAGGAAAATAAAAGAAAGTATATGCAAAAGAGGAAAAGATGAAGAAATATAAATTGGAGAAGAAAACCCCAAGCCCTATAAAAAGGAAAGCTGAAGAACAAGAATCACCTGCAGCCACTGCTTAGGCTGAGAAACCTACTAAGAAACCCAAAAAGACCAAAACCCCCAAAACGACTAAGAAGACACCACAAAGAAGAAGTCATAAGATCAGGGGAAAGCCTAAGAAAGTGACTAAACATAGTGAACCTAGGGTTAATATCCAAACTGAATCATCAAAATCTATTCATACTACCCCTAGTGAAGAGGAGATAATAATTTTCAATCGTCCTCCTAGACCTCCTAGAGAGAGTCCACAATTATCCTCTTTAGCTGAGCAACAAGACAATCCAATGATGGAAGTCCATGAGTCAGAAGGGAAGAGGGATGAAGAGGTGTCATAGGAAGGGGGTTGGGAGAGTTTCCTCAAGAAGATGTAGGTCTGGAGGGCCTTGTTGGACTAGCTACTTCAGTAGATCAGATGGTAGAGAAAGCACCAACAAGGAGAGAAGAAGAGAAATGAAAACAAAAAAGGCTCGAAGTAGTTAGGCATAGGCCTACCTATTTTTCATGGATGTCTATAGCCCTGGAATTGTTCAAGGTCATGATGGATAAGGAAGAAGAATGGAATAAAGAGAAACTTAAGTTGTAGAAGATAATAAATAAGAAGGATGAAGAGATTGAGAAGAAAAATAAAAAAAAATTGGTACATTAAAAAGCAAGGTGGATAATGTAGTAACCTTGGTACCTCAAATTTGAGAATGAAGAACACCACCAAGAGTATATGCAATGTATTTAAAGGAACTCAGTCTCTCTTTTAAATTGTTAAGGATTGTTTCAGATTTGAACCCTTCTATTGAGACCCCACAGGAGTTTTACCAAGTATATTAGTCTTCCTTTGTAGTAATTAAAAATTTACTTTGTGAATTATATCTTCATAACTATATAGTTCCTCATGATAGTGACTTGAATCGCTTGCTATACATTGGTGATATTAATCTTAGAGCCCTTGTGTCTTGGGTTCAAAATGAGAATAATAGGGGGTAGTGGCTTAGAGCACACAGGGATGAACTCCAGATTCCTCTACCTTTAAGGGATGAAGCTAAGAATCCTAGGGTTGTTTACTTCAATTGGTAAAAGATTCTATTCAGAATAGAGTGTAAATAGCAAATCCTAGCCTTGAGAGAAGAGACATTCCAATAATTTGAGCAGATGGGCCCTATTGCAGGACAAACAATGATGGGATATCTAGCATAGAGATAGAATAATTGACAAAAGAATTGAAGCAGGCAGAGCCACATTCCCTTCAGAATTATTATGCAACCATTAGAAGAGAAACATTGTATATACACCTGGGAAGAAAAAAATAGAATAATTGGCTTCCTCTTATTTTTCAACCACCAATGATTTTATGGCCAATACCAGATTGCAAGAAGTTTGGAAATGCTTTCAATGAAGCAACAAAGAAAGATAGGTGGGACAGACTAGACAAGAATAAAGGATTCTATTGGAGTCTCATTACAAGAGGTACATGCAAGGTCACCCCTAGTGATTACAAAATGTAGGCTCAGATGAGGAATCTTGTACCTACTGGAGGACTAGTAGGGAGTTTGGTTGGCGGGAATGATGAGCCCAAATAATGGCTCAATACTATTATAGGTCTTAAGACTTTGTTAATGATGGTTCTATGTTGTTTTCCTGAACTTGACAGAAATGGGCATGAACTTGCCCTTATACTTCCTTTTTGATTAAATGGTGAAAGATGATAGGTGACCTTGCTATGTGATTTATTCATATTAATATTGCATGTAGTAAGATAAATGTTATTCTGATGTGAAATGGATTTTGTACACACTAATGTCATGATGCAAGAATAAGTAAAGAAGCAACAATGGTCAGAGCCTCACAATGTGGGAGTTCATGCCAATTAACTAGTTGAAGACAAAGTCATGCCAAGATGAACATTGAAAGAGTCAACAACTAATTATTTACAACTCATGTGGAGTAATAATGAGACTTTAATGTTCATGCTTGTAGTAGAGTAGATCTAGGGGGAGAAGTTGTGCTAGATTTCCTCTACAACAGAAATAATTTGATTCTTTCCTATTCAGAGCATAACTCCCTAGCCTTTTCTTATGTTGTAATAAATTTGTCCTTCTAATGTCTTGGGAGTGGAATTGTTATTAGTTAGAATCAATTAGGAGTCTTCTTGCTATAAATAAAGTTTAGATACCCCTTCTCAAGGGGTAGAACTTCAGATATTGTAATTCCAGTTTTTAGTTTATTGAAGAACAATTTCAACTACATTATGATGTAACAGTGTTTTTGGATAAATAAGATGATATTCTAGTTTGTTGTACCTAGTTGAGTTTTGGGAAGACTCACTAAGGGGCCCCAATTAGTGAGAATTCCAATCTTTGTGTTTAGTAGTTATTTTTCATACAATATTTAGTTGTTGTCCTGGCAGTTGACTGTTCCTATAGTCATTGGAAACTCCATCCTATGACTATTACTGCAACCAAAGTAGGCAAAACAGTTTCCTGTTTGCTTGACATGGATTAGATTGTTGTTATTCATTCAAGTTCAGTTTAGATGATAGTTTCTATTAAGCATTTGAGTTGTTCCCTTTCCATGCATTTTACTTTCAGTACCATTTCCTTTTCAGTCATAGATAGCATGACTACCATTGGGTCTCTAGTGCATATATTTTGCTTACCCATTTGAAGTATACGCCCCCGGGTTGACAGAAAATGAGCCTTCATAATGATAAGGTAACTACTTAGCATGGATATCCAATCCCTAAGTTATGGTTCTAGGGCCTAGTTATTAAAACCATTAAAGGGGATCAACATGGCAAGAGAGAAAATGGATTGGTCGAGCTCGTAACTAGCAGAGCTCCTCTACCTGCCTCGGTCTTGTTCAAGATGTAAAAGCTTGAATTCTTAGTAACACATGGGTATGGCCTCATAGAGACCTCTGGAACAGTCATTTCATGTGCTTGGAAGCCTAATACCACTAAGCATGATGAGTGTGGCCTAATATGGAGTCCAGATAGGGGAAATCATGATTTGGGTGGCCAATTTAATGAAAGGGTATCTCAAGAATGAAGAGGCCATGGCTCAAGCTTTGGCTAGCAAGTGGTTTTGAACCGGTGAAAAGTTGAGTCTATTCTAGTATTTTCATTGTCTGATTGTTGTAGCAACTATTGTATGAATTTTTAATCCATTTTGGAGAGAAAACCCCTATGCTTATGTGAGTGTGAAGAGTGATTATGGTGATGGGTAGGGGAAGAAGCACAAATTGTCTGTATTTGAGATTATTTTCTTCTACATAGAGCTACCACTTTGGGTGGTGGATTTTATGTCTCTACTGCCACTTTAGGTAGTGGATTTTTATTTTTTTTGTTTCTGTTTTTTTATGCTTGTGGTATATAAAGAAGTGAACTATGAAATGTAATTAATGGGTTCTATGCCATTTTTCTCTTATTTGATCTGCAATATCCATTGTTTTCTAATTTGATCTTCTTTTTTCTGTTGTTTAGGAATATGATTTTTTCTCAGAAAATGGGATTCTCAGGAAGGGACAAATCTGGTGGTTCACAAAAGGAGGCTTATTTTCCTCTTTGATGTTAAGAAGAGTAGAAGCACATAATCTCCCCATTATAATAAAGAATACAATGTTTGGATCTTTATTATTTGCAATCTTTATGGGGATTACATATTTTATGAATACATTGTTGTTTTTGGCTTTGTCTATCCTCCACATAAAATGGCATGACCATGGCATGTGGGAGATTAAATGACGTGGCATGATGGGCCCACGAAGCAGATGCATGAGGTGACGGTGGTGAGAATATGATGAACAGGGTGGTGACCAACGATATGTGAGTTTCGAACAGGGTCATTAGATGGCGACATAAAATGATTTTGAATTGTTTTTGGAAAGAGAAAAAAATTACTGCAATCCATGAATGGGTTAAAGAAAAGCCATGACCAAAAGAGGAGGGAGAAATACGTGGTGCATGGTCTGTTTGCATGTACTCTAGTTGGTTAGGGATTACTTCCACAGTGAAGTTTTTATATCACAGTTGGTGGTGGCTGGAGAGTCTTTAGACAATCGAACTTGGCAAATTTCTCCATGCATTTAGAGAGTCTTTTTGAATTTTTCCAGTCTTTAGGAAAATTTCATAATCTTTTGTAGAGTTTGTAGAAACGTGCGGTAAGTGTGGAAAAAAATTGTTTAACCAATTTGTTTTTCAAGAATGTGTTTGCTTAGCTTGCTTTATCTAATTCTCTCATTGTTTTCTATTGTTCGTAGTGCAGAGAAGCAAAATGGGCGTCGAGGTTTCGGAGGCCAAGTCGTGGAGGTTTTAAAGCAACGCTGAGCCCTAAGAGGTATGTATATTTTTCAATACTTTTTGCCATTTTGTCATGTTGGTACGGACTGTGGAAGATGAATATTTGGTTGTCTAATGTTTATAGGGTTGTAATAAATTTGGGGAGCGGACTAAGGTTTGGTATCCATTGTGAAAATTTAGAAAATTTGAATTCTGCTCAATTTTTATGTCTGTTTTTGGTCGATTTGGATCATTTGTCGAGACTGGGAATGCTAAAGGACATGAATATTTTTTTAGAGTGCAATATCTAGTGTGGGTTGTTAAAAATCATGACGATTTCTGTAATGTTTCAAATTGTTTCTGAGGATTGTAATAAATTTAGGGAGTGGACTAGGGTTTTTGAGCAGACTAAAAAAATTTAGAAATTTTGAATTTTGCCTAGTTTGTACGTTTGTTTTGTGTATACGCATTTTTCACCACTTGTCGAGATTGGAAATATTAAAAGACATGATACTTTTGCATAATATAGTATCCAGTGTGTTGGGAAAACCCATGATGGTTTTGTACACATCCAGACTAGCTTGGTAGGAATCCCAAGTGTTTTGTACACATCTGGTTTGGCCTTGTGAAAAACACAATGGTTTTAACTGTGTATTACTGTGGAATGACGATGTAGATAACATGAAAGATTAGAACAATGTGAAATAGGTATTTGTGAATATACCTAGATGCTACATCAATCTTAGAAGTAATTTTAATTTTTCTAATGATGCAATTTATTTCATTAACTTTGTATGTGTTGGTAAGTCTTTCTGATGTGGTATATCAACAACCTTATCTTGCGTGTCTTCAAAAAACTTTAGTGGACAATCCATATTCTCTTGTAAAGTTTCTAAATCATACCCAACTTTACTATTTGTTATGTCTTTGCAACTTCTTTCTTGAATGTTTTTTTTAAGAGCCATTTCACCATTTGATTTCCTATATTTTTTCCAAAATGGTACCTGCAAAAAATACCTATTTCTTATTTCATTGTTACTACTTCTCCAAACCCCATTTTTTTTTCCCTAAATGGCACCAGCCTACATTGAAATCCATAGTGTATTCCACATGCCATAACTGTTTCATTGCACTACTCTGATATTATAACTATTTGAAGTAGGAGATGTCTCTACCTCCATTTCACAAAGTGGATTATCTCAGTGGGCTAATCTATTTGCACCCATGGTAGAAAAGTAGGTTATTTGCCATTCTACTTCATGCGGTTGCAAAAATGACTATTTTTATCCTTCACACGGTTACAAAAATAACTCTTCTCTGCTTCACTGTAGGAGTGCTCCAAACTCAGTGTGTTTTTTCCAAAATGGCATACCCCTATTACATTTTCATTGTTGCAACCACTCCAAACCCCCCACGGTTATTCCAAAATTGCACCTACAAAAAACCCTATTTCCTTTTCACTGTTGCAACTGCTCCAAACCCTTTGTGTTTTTCTCCAAAATGACACTTGCCTGCATTGAAATCCCTAGTGTATTCCACACGCCACAACTTTTCCATTGCATTACTCTGATATTATCATTATTTGAAGTAGGAGATGTCTCCACCTCCATTTCACAAAGTGGATTATCTTAGTGGGCTAATCTATTTGCACCCTAGACACAAAAGTAGATTATTTATAACCCATTTGGAAAACTAAAAATTATTCTTATTATCAGATTGGAATTGAATTTCCCATTCACACCATTAACATTGGCTTGATTTTTGAACAATAGTCCTATAAATTCATTATTTATAATTCTTAATTAGTGTCAGCATTCCCAAATTCCTTATCATTAGTTGTTCATGTAAGAATAGTAAGTGGTTGTGTTTCAAATCTGAATGTTTGGCAGGCATTATGACATTGACATTTGCAAAATCTGGAAAAAATTACAATGAATCGATTGTTTGGTAGATTGAATGTGATTGTTTTGAATGCATTTTGACAGTAAAAGTAAAATTTATTTGGAATTGCATAAAATGGACCTATGTGAATCCCAAATAGTGGGGGTTACTCTGCACACAAAATAACACTATTGGACATATATGCATATGTATATATATGGCACTACATATTTCTCTCTTCTCTTTTGGTCATGTCTTTTCTTTAGTCCATTCGCAGATTCCATATATTCTCTACAAAAAATAGCCCTATTGGGCATGTATTTATATGTATATATGTATGCATATGTGCTTGTCTATATATATAATTTATGTATGTATGTATGTGTGTATATATATATATATATATATATATATATATATATATATATATATATATATATATATATATATATATATATATATATATATATATCACTATGTATGTATATATATACATAAAATAAACATGAATTGTTTTTTCTGTGTGCAGAATAGTTGCTTCCATTAATTGTCAATGTTGCCTACGTTGCAAACACCATGTTTCAAGCCATGTATGTATGGCGATGCACATTTTTTGTATGGGAATTCTATTTTTTGTTGAGAATAACTACTTCCAAATTTGAATGTGACTGTTTTGAGCCCATTTTGACATTGACAATGCACATGATTTGATTGGTAGTTCAAATGTGATTGTTTTGAATGCATTTTGACATTGATTGCGGCTGATAGTATCATTTAAAATGGACTCTCCAGTAGGGTCCTTGCGCGGCAAGTAATTTTGAAATTACAAATAATAATTTTGGAATCCACGAAGGTGGTGAACAAAAGGTACAACCGAAAGGGGAGGGAGAAAATTGCGATGCATTGTCATTTTGCAACATTTCCACTTGATCATGGATTACAAAGCTATATCCTACCATTGATGGTTGTCGAGGGTGGCATACGTTTTTGCATAGGAAGTGAAATCTTCTACAAAGTCTTTAGACAATCTTTGCAATCTTTTGTAGACTCTACAAAGATGGGTTGTAAGTGGGAAATCAAGATGTAATGGCTGTAAACTATTTTGCCGCATTTGCTTGATGCAACTGTTTTGAACACATTTTCACATTGAGAATTGAGAGGAATTTATTGGTAGTTTGAGTGTGACTGTTTTGAATGTATGTCGCTTCCTTGACGTCAAAATGCAGACAAAATAGTCACACAATTAATGTCCATTGTTAATGTCAAAATGTGTTAAAAATGGAAGCATCTATTCTCTAGACAAAAAATCAATTCTTGTCCATTGTGTGTGTGTAGTGTGACTGTTTTGAATGTATGTCACTTCCTTGACGTCAAAATGCAGACAAAATAGTCACACAATTAATGTCCATTATTAATTTCAAAATGTGTTGAAAATAGAAGCATCTATTCTCTAGACAAAAAAATCAATTCATGTCCATCGTGTGTATATACACACAATGGACAAGAATTTATTTTTTGTTTGGATAACAACCAAATCTAAATACGTGGTTGTAGATGTTAGTGGTCTTTAGGAGGCAACGATATACGTTGGTGAGATTCATGAGTTTGCTTGGACACGCGCTTACCACGGTGAAATGTTACGAATGTCACCACCATGATGAATACGTACAATGGTTAGGAATTGATATAATAGGTAGAGCCGGAGAGGTTTGACGATGCTGGAGTTAACATCACGACAGTGGCGTTCCTAACATTTCACGGTGGTGAGCGAGCATCCAAGTCGGCTCGTGGAACCTGCCAATGTATACCTTCACCTTGCGAAGCTCGCTAACATATACAACCACGTATGTATGACGATGCATGAAAATTGTATGTGCATGTTACTTTGTGTCCCGTTCCTATTTTCCACACAAAATAGCATGCTCATTCCGAACATGCGTATCCGCACACATATATGAGCTGTTGCGTGGCACAATGCTACATCCACTGGGAAAGTTGTGATGGAAATCACTAATGGCTGGAAAGTTATGACAACAAGCACCAATGCCAACCACAGTGCACAAGAAAATTCATGGGAAAGTGTCCTCGTTTTCATAAAAGGCATTGATGATGAGAAGCTATTTGTTGCTAATAGATGTGTGAAAAACACAACATTTTGTATACTACGCGGGATGCATTTTTAGTAAAACCTAGAGGGTTTGCTCCGTTACAAGTTTGAGGAGTCACAAAAAAAGGGTTTTTGTGACCACGTTAAAGATGGAGCTTGGATTGTTCGACAAATAGCAAATATTTCAATAGTTAAAAAGAGTGAGTAAGAAACCTCAACTTATTTATTTTGCAATTTTGGTTGCATATGGATTTTTTTAGGTTGTGGGGCTGTGAAAGGGGCATTTTTGGCTAATTTTTGATAGTAGAGTTTATAGAACTTTTGTGAAAGCAACATCTATTAAATACAAAGTCTTCATATGTAATTTTGAGCAAAATGTAGAGGGTTTGGTGCGATACAAGTTTGAGGAGGCTTGCTTATTATGTGGAGAATAGCCCATGCCCGGGGCGGTTATTCTCCACACAAAATAGAATGCATGGTATTTTTTTGGAATTTTGGGCAGTGAAAGGGGTGGATTGTTTTTTTTTAAATTGTTCATTTTCGAGAGTGTGGAAAAATAATAGTGGTTTATATATACTACTTTTGTTAGTGATAGGTTGATTTTGCAGTTAGAACTGCCTTAGTACAATTGAATATGTTAATTCTCTATCTACTTGAGCATGTCTACTGTGCCATAACATTGTGTTCAATATTTCTGAATATAAATGAAAATAAATGTTTTTTGTGGCATTTGTGTTTAATTTCAACTTTAATCTATCACTAACACTTGTTTTTTTCCTAGGTTGCTTATTCGATTGCAAAATGCTTCAATGTTAATTGGGGAGTGCCTTTAATTTATTGTTTGAGTAGTTTGTGGAATTGAGAGGTCTAGAATGAATATATATATATATATATATATATATATATATATATATATATATATATATATATATATATATATATATATATATATATATATATATATATATATTACTTTATGTTATGTTTATGCATGTTCTCTCATGTTATTTAGTTGCCACTAAAATTCACACCTTTTTTCTCACACCAGCTTCTATGGTACGGGAGAAGCTGCTAGTCGTATGACGGGTCTCAGAGACTCGAGATCTATTGTCTTCTTCTAGCAAATACAAGGTTAGTGAGGCTTGTACTAAAGATGAAGATGTGTCTTTTGAGCCCATCCATATGATAGTTGCAATGATGATAAAATAGAAGAGTATTCTCGAGAAGGACAGGTATTGGTTGTATTGTAATCATGTTGTTCATTGATTTCAACATAATAGTTGTTCTATGGAATGTGAGCTTTTATTTATTCATGAAATGTGACATTTTAATGTGCAAATGTGGGAGCAAGGATCAACGAAATATAGAACTAAATGATTGGGTAACGGGCTATTGTATTATTGTGACTATGGTAGTTGCGCTGAGGTGGGAGAGGTGATATTTTGGGATCTTCGGGCTTATAATGTGCATAGAATGCTCAAGCACAATCTTGATTGATTCAACCATGTAAGCATGGACATTCTAAGACTAGAAAATATCCTAGGTGGTCTCGTCCTCCAGAGAACCTTAAATTGTATGTTGAAAGGAGGACGACCAATTTTGAATACCAGATGAGAGTGCGGGTAAAAGCACAATTGTGACGTGTATTTGAGCGAGTTTGCTTGGCTTATGGTATGATCGCATACGAGGACCTGTCAAAGGCAACACATAAATAAATAAGAGCAACCATGTGCAAGTACAACTCCAAAAAATTAGGAGGCAAGAAGATAGAGGATATTGATGTCGTTGCAGTTGAAAAAATTGGAACCTTTGGTAAGTTGCATACACATTGTTTACTGCTTTTTTTTTTTTTCTTTTTTTCATTTTTGGTTATATTTAGTATTTTGATTTGCATACATACTATTGAATGAATTTGTACTCTACTTCGTCAGAACCTTGGTGAATTGAAAGGCGAAGCCCGCTGCGACCTTAAAAAACTACATGAGGAGCATGTGGCACAGTCGTGTGATATGGAGCCTATTTTGGAGCGAAGAAGAAAACAGTGAAGGTAAATTGATTTTATTTTATAACATTGATATCTAACATTTATATGAAATTAATAACTAACTTCTCATGCTCATATTCTGATAGGTTGCTTTTGAAGCAGTCCCTAGTTCGCATGAGTATGGTACTATTGAATTGGGTGGTGATGAGGAGCATAGGGAGGAGGTTAGGAAGAAGAAAAAAGAGAAGGTAAATTGTTTCATTACATTTATATATTGTACGGCTAATCAATTCATAGCTAACATTTATGCTCGTATTTTGACAGGCTACTCCTAAAGTAGTACCTTGCTCATGTGAGCATGGTGTTGTTTAATCAGGAGGTGACAATCAACATGAGGAAAAAAGGAAGAAAAAAACTGAAGGTATATTCTTGCATATTATTCATATCTTGCATGGCTAATTAGTTGATAGCTTGCATTTATGCTCCCTTTTGACAGGCTGCATCTGAAGAAGTACCTTGCTCGCATGAGCATGGCGTTGTTCAATCAAAAGGTGATCAACAACATAAGGAGCAAAAAAGGAAGAAGAAAAAGGACAAGGTATATTCTTGCATTTCATTCATATCTCGTATGGCTAATCAATTCATAGCTTACACTCATGCTCCCATTTGATAAGCTACATTTGAAGCAGTACCTTGCTTGCATGGGCATGGTGTTGTTCAATGGGGAGGTTATGGAAACATTAGTAGGAAAAAAGGAAGAAGAATAAGGAGAAGGTATATTATTGCATTCCATCAATATCTCGTATGCCTAATCAATTGATAGCTTATATTCATGCTCCCATTTGACAAGATGCATTTGAAGAAGTACCTTTCTCACATGAGCATGACACTGTTCAATCAGGAGGTCAGAAGTAGCACAAGGAGGAACAAAGGAAGAAGAAAAAGGAAAAGGCTTATTCTTGCATTACATTCATATCTCGTATGGCCAATAAATTGGTAGCTTACATTCATGCTCCCATTTGACAAGCTTCATCTGAAGCAGTACCTTGCTCGCATGAGCATGGTGATGTTCACCAGGAGGTGATAAGCAACATAAGGTGGAAAAAAGGAAGAAGAAAAAAGGCAAGGTATATTCTTACATTTCATTTTCAACATTCATATTGTATGATGGATATTTTTAGTTGTTATTATTGTTTATGAGTTTTGCTGGAATGAGATAGTTTGTAACTAATGTCCATGTCACCTTTGAAAGCCCACATTCTAAACTCTCAAGTAATTTTGTTCATAAATGAGTCACTACAACTTGAATGTTTAAGTGTCATTTGAAATGCATGTGTGCATTTAGTTTTCTGTATGTATGGGCAATGTTTTTACATAATCACTATCCTATGTCTTTGGCCAACTTGCTATATGCCTTAAGTTTAATGTTTGTATGGGCAATGTTTTTACATATGTAGTGTTAGCCTTTGTCTTTGCCCAGCTTTTTGTTGTTGTTTGTGATGATTATGGATCCGTGTCTTTGATCCATTGATGATTAATTTTCATTTTAGCCTTCCATACGCAAGGCTAACCTCTTCAATCTCCTTTTGTACGTGTACAACCATTGTTTCATGTCATCAATGACAACAACAAAAACCGAATTGTCATCAATCACAATATCCCAAATATTAGTTTATACACCATAGGTAACAACATTCCTAAATTTGTAATAGAGTGGTTTTGAAGTAGTACATAGTGCATTTGAGACTTGTGCTCTAGATGAGAATAGTGAATGTGATGAAGGCGATAATTATGTTGTCGGGCATCATGTTGACCTTCAATTGAAGGGAGTGCTGGTTGTAAAAGGCAAAGTGGCTAACATGGGAATTGGTGCAGTTTGCCACAATATTCCAGTTCCACTGGTACTGTCAAAGTCCATGTTGTTGAGGTGCTTGATGTAGATGTCAAGCTGCCTTATCAACATCCATTCCTAGATGTCTTGATCGATTCATTGGATTCATTTGAGATATGGAACATCTCGGACTTGGCCCAACCTACCTCTCCGACACATATTAATGATGGCCAAAGTTCCTTTCAAGAGGTTTATGTCACAATTTCCTTTACATCCCATGTACTGTCATATGCATTGGGTAAGTTCCTATTTTAATGCCGCAACCTATTTGTATTGTCTTTGGTTTTTTGCAGGATGCACACCTCCCCATTGTCGATACAATGGATGAACCCCTTCTAATCGCCACCACAAAGAAATTGCTTGTGAAGGTGCATGTGGTGTGTCTCATACTTTCCTTTATATCCACTATACCAACATATTTATTATGCAAGATATTATGTAATGACACAACTCATTTGGTTTTTCTATGGTTTCTTGCATGATGAACACCTTCTGATTACCAATACCACGAAATTGCCTATGAAGAAACTCGTGGTATGTGTCATACTTTCCTTTATATCCACTGTACCATTATATTTATTATAGAAGATGTTATTGTAATGGTGCAACTCATCTGATTTATTTATGATTTTGTGCAGGATGAACACCTCCCGATTACCAACACCACAAAATCGCCTGTGAAACAGCCTGTGGTATATCTCATAATTTCCTTTATATCCACTGTACCGACATATTTATTGACCAAGTTCTTATTGCATCAATGCCTCTCATATGTTTTGTTTATGGATTGTTTGCAAGATCAACACCTCTCGATCACAAACACACTGAATTGAATGTGAAGCAACCTATGGTATGTCTCATACTTTCCTTTATATCCACTGAACCAACATATTTATTGTGGAAGTTCATATTGTATTGGCATTGCTCATCTTGTGTATGGATTCCTATAGGATGATGACCTACATTATGTAAAGCCAAAGAAAGAGCACATGAAGCAACCTCCTATTGCAAGGAGGTCAAGCACGAGGTTTCAATCCCTTGGGATCATGCCTCCTGAGTTACACAATAACCTGAGGAAAAGAAGTAGATTCTATGAAGGCATATCCTTCATTGCACAAAATAGACAACATAGGAGATGATGAATATGACATTTTATTGTGTAGCTCTGTTTTAATTCTTGATTTTACATTTTTGAACATTTTATTGTTTGGTTGGACATTTCTGGACACCATTTGCTTGCTTCAGTTGAACAATTTGTTTTAGTTAGTATGTCATATTACTCTGGCTATAAACATGAACATGTATTCCACATATTGTTGGATATCAGTGTATTATCTATTTAAGTATCAATGTAATCTTGTTTTATTGTTCAAATATCAGTATGTTCTTGCGTTGTTGAATAACCTTATAATATTGCATTCTTGTGTGAGATGCACATTGTGTTCTTCGTATGAAATGTATGAGAAACACATTGTGTATTGTTTGTATGTTGTTTATTCAATTCTTTCAATTTATCAATGAGGAGGTAGCATTCCATACAGGTGGGGACCCTAAAAATAAAAGAAATTCTCATCTCATTTTGGCACCCTTGACGAACATTACTAGTTCTAAAATTTTCAACAAAAAAGGGTTGCAAACATTACACCAAGGTCTGTACAAAAACTCCCATATTGGCACATGCTACTTTTGATGAACATTCAGTGTAATCTACACCTGTCATTGATGGAATTAGATTAGCTTCATTTTTCAAGTATTGACTCCTTTTTTTTTTGTTGGGGTTGTCTACTAGTCGTTTAGTGGAATGGTGGCTAGCATTCTAGTGAAGGCAACTGTTAGAACATGTGTGGGAGGTGAAGGATATGTTGGTGTTGGATTTTTTCTTCCATTCTCAGTATGATCACAAGATGCAAGAGGTTCTCATATTTGCAAATGGGTGTGGTACAATTAGAACAACGTAGATAGGATCACTCCCAACATCAACAAATATTAATATTCACCGCACTCGATTGTAAAGATGAAATGTCTAGATGATATTTCCCAATCTCTGTGTATATCATTAGTACTTATAGGGTGCTCGATGTCTCTTTTGTAAAAAAAAAGTACAAGTGTTGTTTAGTACAATTCTTTTCATGGGGATTTCTTGTTTTGAAGTTTATGATAACACATGTCAAGCTCGTTGATGGCTAACATGACAAGTATAATTTGAGGCTATTTATTGCTTCTCTATAGAGTTGCTTCTTTGCATTATGATGTATGAACATGCAGTTTCAGTCCATGTATAACTCGTTGCATTACGAGGACTTCTATGCTTTATTTGGGGTAACTAAAGAATAAATAAAGACATCTTGCCTCTAGCTTGGGAATGATGTCAGTTGTAACTTAGTTGCATGCAAGTTGTTTGGTTTGATGATGTATATATTTGTTGAAGGTGATGTAAAATTTTCTTTAATACTGATCAAAATGTGCATATCCATTATATGCTTCGTTATCTTTCTTCTTTATATCTCTTTCAATAGATTTGAAGATTCTCAATACATCATACTTTCCACTATTAGTACTCATGTCATTGATGTTAATGGTTATGTGGCACTGTTCAGTATTGTTACATTTGGAAAAGAGATTAAATAAGTAGTAAAATCATACCAATATAATATCTTGGTATCAATACTGAAATCATACCACATATTTTTTGTTCATACATGAAATGAAGTTTGTCCAACTTCTGGTCCAAGTTCAATCATAGGGAGAAGAAACATGGAGGCTATATTTTGATTAGGAACAATGCCAAATAAATCTATACATGGAATATTTATTACACAAAGTTATTTTATATCGAATGCTTTCTAAAAATATAGAAACTCGCAAGTTAGAAATTTACTATTTTCATATTACATCTATTTTGAAGTAGATCTTGTAATCTGCAACTATACTAAAGTAGATATTTTGTATAGTATTGTGTAGTGGATGCCACACAAAATTTCAATTGGTGCTTTCTCTTGCTATAACTTCTTTACAATTTCAGTTGTTCCATCTTTCAATTCTTTCAATTTTCATATTAAACTTGATAAAAGTTTTGAGTTATTAAAATGGATTAAGTTTTTTTTTAGACTATTGATTCACCCCCTCTCTGTTAGTAGTACTTCTATGTTCTACATCCAAGTCCATACTTTTACAAACGTAATGGCACATAACCTTTTCTTTTTACACTTACATAATGTATCCTAAATGCACTAGTTCATACTGAAATCTAATTTAACTTCTACTAGAACATTACTGAAAATTAAATGAATTTCAAGGACTTAAGTTGAAAGAAGAATTGAATTTTAGGTATGACTGGTGCCTTCTTCACATGACAATGAAGTCTAAAACAATTATTGCTTTCCTCTTTTATATAGAGTTCAAGTATTATAGAATGGGTGTGAATTTCTTATTATAGAATGACAATGAAGCGACGAAACTCCAACTTGAAGACCTAATTGAACAGTTCTTCTATGAGCTCATAAAACTTGGATGTTTATTTATTACTGGCCTTCACCTTCAAATATAATTATTTGTGAAAGATATAGGCAAAGGTGGACCATATAAAACATGATGAAAGTTTATTTTAAGTAGTGTTGATCCAGCTATTATTTCATATAGTTATATGCTATGTGTGGTTGTTGTTGAGTGTGTAAAGGATGGTGTCAACGGTGTGAATGGTGAAATCCATTTCCTGTACCTTTGAACTACCAACTATATATGTGGAAATATGGTAAAGATTGACCATACACTTATTTATATTGTGGCATTGTGGTTGTTATGCAATAAATTGTATTATACAACCATTTTATCAGTAGTTACCATTTAGTCCAATATTGAAGGTGATAAAAAGATAAGTAGTGTAAACAAGTTTGTAATCACTTTGTTTGTCCATAGTTTTAGGATGATATGAAAAAATCATTTAAGTTGGGTACCATGGTGCTAGAATCATTTTTTGTATAAGTGACAAATGAAAAGGAAATCACAATCATTGACAACAAAAGTAGGAATTCCATTGAGGTGAAACATCTTGTTTATGAATGTTTGGGAAATAATGGAGGAAATATAGGGGTGGCCTTAGGCACAAAAATGAGTATATTTAGAGAGGTGATCTAACACCTCAAGAAATTCCTCATCATACTTTGGAAGCCACTTAATGAATTCCATTGAAATTTCCATTCAATCTCATATGGTAATGGGTAATGGTTGAAGATATCTTGGGGTGAAAACTATTTCATATTTGTTATGCTAATAAATTTCACATTCTATAATAATAGATTTGATGTCAATTTTTATATCTTCCTAGAAAATTTATGATGAATTCATTCACATGTATTGACAAATTCAATGTGATCGATAATAGTATGGCATGGAACTCACACAAAATTTTTGGGTGCAAATTCATTTGAGAGGTTAGTATGAAACAACCCTCACAACACAAATAAGGTCTATCCTTAACTTGTATATACAAAATGGGGAGAAGCAAACAAGTTTCACACCATTACGAGTTAACTATCCAAATTACCCACTTGGAAATGAGAAGACATGCCCATTAATTAAAATTAACAATCATAATTATATTGTTGTGCAATTGTTCAAGGATATTAGATCCAATGGCAAACCTTGCACATTTGGTGGAATGGGGCAAAAATGTTCTCCACGATCTCTTTTTCTAACCACATAATTTTCCACACAAATTACAAGAATACAATTGTGTCTGATACAAATACAGGTAACAAATGGGGATCCTTAGGGCATCCATACACTCTGATCAGGGTATAATCCCCTAGTGCAGGGGCACCCTCTCATACACCTTATGTTGAATTTTTGAGTTTTTTTCTTGTTTTGGTTTATTTGATTTAAATAAGGTCATTGGAGACCTTTGGAGGTCATCTAGGACCATTGTTGATGTTTTGGTGCAATTTGAGTGCAAGATGTAAAAGTTGCTAAAAAGTTGTATGTTGTTGTCAGTGTTGTCATGACAACTTTTCACTTGTAATGACAAATTTTTAATATGTTGTTAGAGGGTCGTTGTAGGTCAGTTGGGGGTGTGAAAGTAATTGGTATGGAATAAATATACCTTGTTAACAGGATCCAAGGGTTGAAGATTTGATGTTTGAATTTTGTGTTCAATATACATACAACTTCTATGCATTTTTCTCATGTTTTAGTCTACAAAATGATCTTGTATGGACTACAATTGTAACCTGGTGACTTGAGACCAATTGGAAATGAAAGCAATGTCACTTCATTTGGGTTTTTGTCTCATTGAAATCCATGAAGTATCAGGGAAGTTATTGCAATTTTTCTCTTGACTGGGTGGAACCCTACCTAGGGTAACCCATAGGCTTAAAAAATGAATAACTAAGTCATCCACCACGGGGAAATACTAAAAATTGGTGGAGAGACCTATCATAGTCCCATGTATCATACTAAATAGTTGCAGGTCATAAAAATAATGTTTGCATGTGTTGTCATTCACTAGTAGGTATGATATTCAGATGTATCAGACAGAGGGATGACAAGGAAGAAATTTTAGCGTGAAAACATATGGTGTTGGTGTTGATCATCTCTTGTTAGTGATAGAAGAGGATGTGGCATGAATGTTTGAAATATACAAATTAACAATTGCTTCTTTTACCTTTACTACTACTGAAATGAAAAGATCAATAAACTGAATTTAACTGAAGTATCTTTGACAATTCGACTTAATTGAGAGTAGGAATGAAAATTTTGTATTATATAATTGCCACTGTAAGAAAAGTAAAATGCCACTACTATATTTCTATCATATGTCTATCCATATATTTTTTCAGTCTTGGTTTCTCCCTTATATGAAAATGGGAGAAGCTACAAGCTTCAGACCGTTTACAAAATAATTGTCCATAACTAAAGGACACGACCTTTCACAACTTGAACAAAGCTTAATTTAAAACATTAAGAAATTTGATTAGAGAAATTGTTTTGGAACAAACATTGAAAATAAGACATAATATGAGAATAGAAAGCTTAATTTAATTCCGCCTTACAAAAACCAATTAACCAAATTACACAGAGCAAGAAGAGTTGCTTTGATTAATCAGAAATATCTTTGATAATCTGAATTAAACAAATAGGAAAACACTAAACTAGAGACAAACATATAACATATGTCATTCACAACCAAACAAGTAATTGAGAGAAAGGATTGAGATTTTTTTATTATATTCGCCACTGGAAGGAAGACAAAAAAATTTCTTTTCTGCTACCACTATTTTTCTATTCTATTTGTATCCCCTTTTCTCGGTCTTGGTTTCTCCCTTATATAATTATGGTAGAAGCTACAAGCTTCAGATCATTTACAAAATAATTGTCCATAACCAAAGGACATGACCTTTCATAACTTAAACAAAGATTAATTAAAAAATTCAAAGTTTGGTTGATTAGTACAAAGTTTTTGAAACAAGTATTGAAAATAAAACATAACATAAGAATAGCTGGTGAATATAAGTGAGCCCTTTATCATCACACTATGAGGAGCAACCTAGGACCCTTGGGTCTGACAAGGTTCCACATGAAATAAGGGCACTCTTAATATCCATTGGCTCGCCTTTTCTGTATTAATCTTCCAAGGATTTCAAATAAGTGCTTTCCCACTGGTAGACATTGTAATTGCTTGGCCACTTGTAATTTTGAACAACAGACACATTTATTAAGTGATCTTTCCACATCTTTTTGGTCATGGCTCGCAGTTCTATAATAAACCTGGTATATCCAACATCTAGTGTCACAATTCTATCCAAAAATAAATTGAAACTTTGAACATTGATTTCCCTCTCCTCCTTCATATGTGATGTGATCTTAGGCACCATCTAACGAAAGTCACTCCTCCAATCATTGAAGTCTCTGATATGTTTATCTTTATATGTGATCCGGGGTATGGTTCAGTGCTTGAATATGTGAAAATAATTTGTTTTGGCTTTTACTTTAGGTTCCTCATCGAAAATATACTTCAGCTCTTCAATGATCATGTTTACTATTTTTTTAGTTCCTTTAACAACAAGAGGGGAAGTTGGATCCCTATGTATAACTTTACACAAAGTGATAAGAGTGTGATTAATTGACTACCATCTTTTTGATAATGCCTCTAATACAAGTTTATTTTTTTTAAAGTATCTATTATATTTAGCAAGGATCCATAACTTATAAACATCATCCAACTTGTCAACGACATATTTCAACCTGTGTGCCAATATCTGCTCAAAAGTGCCTAGGATCTCATGTGGCATATCCTGTTGAATTTTTTCATTGGTTTTCTTTAATTCAATGATTTCCTTTTCATATTTTTGTTTTTCCTCCAGCCATCTTGGATTGTCTCTGATACCTTTAATTGGCTAGGGTGTAGCATTTTTATGAAGAACAATGTCTTGGTCTCGATTAACTGATTGCTCCTTTATCTGATTTTTCAATGCGATATTTTCAACATATAACCTATTTATTTCATCATTCATTTCAATTTGTGCCTTTTCATACTTAATTAATTTTTTTTGCATATGTTTTACCACATCTCAAGTGAATATTTCCAAATGCATAGTCATGATGGCAACCTCCAATGGGGAGGTATCTTTCAAGATTATTAAGATGATTGTGCCTTTAGTTTTTTTAACCATATCTACCAATTCAGAGTGCCACTTACCCCTTCTTTAGAATCAAACTGCCACCAACATTGGATCTTCCTGATGTCTAACTTGGTCTACCAAAAACATTTGCTATAATGTCATTCTAGGAACAATTATCATATTGCTTTTCATCTCCATCCAAAAATCCTTGAATTTAGAAGTGGTGACGAACTCATCATCTTCTATAAATCTCAATGAAATTACCATCCTTTCATCTACATGGTTAATCAGCTCTGCATTTTTTTTTATCTGAGCTTCATAGTCGTGTACTTCCTCTTCATACCTCAATGGGGACATTTGTGGTTGCTCCACCTCGTCATCATCCTTAGAATCTTTTAGTGCACTAATGGCTTCTTCAATGTCACCTCCTCCTTCTGTATCCTCATATGGCACCAAGGGCTTAGGGTCATTCTTCCTTTGTTTCTTCGATGGGGGTGGGATAGGTAAGGCTTATTGCATTGATTCATCATTTGGTACATCATGAATTAAATATCCTTGGGGTTTCTTTAGCATGACAATTTGACCTTTTTTGGTGGAGATCCACTGCCTATCGATTTTCCATACAACTTTTCAAAATTATTTATATACAAATCAATTTTCGTCAAGACATTTGTCTCTTCTTCAAAAAATCTAGGGAAACTTGTATCCCTCTTCTTCTTATCTTCCTCCAATCGAATCAATATATTCCATTTCTTTTTTCTCTAAATAATTTTATAAAATGTGATATAGTTTTTGATCAAGTCTTCATCTATTAACACTTCATGTGTTATAGCTCTACCGATATTATTGATTCTACCTTCTGGGTCACACATCCTCTCTTGACCATATTTCAAAGAATAATTTATTTTTATGTACCCTTGTATCTTTTCAAGAACATTTGATCCTATGAAGAACTCTACACATTTGTTTACATGAGGCAAAAATGTCCCCTTCTTTCTTTTCTCAATAACGTCCTTCTCTAGCCACAATATTTGCCACATAAACTCTAAAAATGCAATTCTATATGACACAAACACAAGTAGTTGATGGGGAGCCTAAGGACACCCATATACTTTGATAAGAGTGTATTACCCCATATAAAACTAGCCAGCAAATTTATGTGTGTGTCATTTCTTAGGGTCGAGGGCCAATGGCCTCATCAGCTTTCTCATTTTCAATGACAACCTTTCAACTTGGTGATTTAGGGAATGGGAAATCACAACAATAAATGTGTCATAATTTTTTTATAGTTGTTATCTCTGCACCTTTTATCCCATATATAAGACCACAATTGCATGGGCAATCTATTTCCATCTCTGTTTACCATCCCCAACTTCAATTGTTGGCCAAAGGCTAGTCTATTTCGGTACATGATCAAATAACATAATAAAGAATAGTGACAAAAATCACATCCTTTCTTCTCCTTCCATGTTATTAGTTGGGTATGAAGTTTCTTCTCCAACTCCAAGGCAAAGTCAAATTTAAGATTCATCTTGGAGTTCTAAATCCTAATTGCCATATACATCAAAGAAATTAGCATTTTTTCCCTAGCGTCCTCTCCCAATATTTTGACATAAAGAAAAGTATGTTCTTAGAAAATAAACTAGAAACTCCTTAACAAGAAAAGGTTCATCACTCATAATCACCATAGGCTGATTATTCATGCCCCTCTTTCAATAAAATGAGAGCTCATCTCTCCTGAAGGTCTTTCTCAACCTAGTGTAATCTATTTCAAATTGCTCCAGATCAATCCCAGTCAAGGCTTGTTTGTTCAACATAAAACAATCAACCATTGCAGATTTTGTAACCATCAACAATGGGTTCCCGCTAGGCAATCTTACTGTTCGAGTTACGGGGTCATAATTATCAGCCATCACTGGAATTAGGTCAACATCAATAAAAACATTTGGCACTATCAGTTTAGCCATATCCAGGGTCCATTGATTTGACAATGGGATTTTTTCATCTCAGTTTTTATAGAAGTACCAAAATAAATCCCTACTAGCCATGGGAATCAAAGAATCCCTACAATCCTCCATCCTATTCTTGAACACAATTTTTGCTCCAGCATCCTCTGACCCAAGAAAAAAATCAGATAAAGATTTATGGAGTGGCCTCTTTTTATCCATAAGGTCAAATGTTTGATTTTTTTCTTTGAACTTTCCCCCATTTTAGATTCCTCACCCTTATCAGACATTTTGTTCTTCTACTTTAAATTTAGCTAGAATTATACTCTATTAAATAAGATTCAGAGATACTGGCATACTTACTTGTGAATTTGCAAGTGATGTCAACCCTTTCTCCTTGGTCGTAGAGGTCATGCAATGTAATCTTCAAAATTTGAATGAATTTCACAAGCAAGGAATTGGTCTTTAATGACAGCCTACGAAGGTCTTTTCTCGTTTATTCATGCCATCGTAATGGATTTAACAGCTCTACCACCTTTTCAATAAATAGAGTTATGACATACTAATATCATCTCTAGCTTGGCTCGGTTCACCACTTTCGCCATATCGCATACTTACCTTAATAGTCCTGTTCTACCACTATGGGATTCTGGCAACCGTTATCGCATTATCACAAACTTCACTTTCATTATGCTCTTGCTTTTAATGATATAATAACATGTGATATTACTTCTATCACTATATTGCAATAACAGTTTCCTCTAACTATTTACTTCTTGTTCTTTGGAAACAACTTTACTCTAAGTTATTGCTATATCACAATCTCATGATTCTAGCATTATTCCCTTTAGCAATACTATGATAACATTATTTCTTTAACCTTTTGTCGCTATATCACGATATGTTTTTCTTAGTAGCACACCCATTTTTGTGATATAGTGATCACCTTATAAGCTTCATTTCTTTGTCGCTATATTGCAGACCGCTTAATATGATAAGGGAAGGGTCTTGTGAAATAGTGATATTCAGCGATAGAGCAAGACTTGATCCTAAAGGACACGACAAGTGAGGTAGGTAGAGGTATTTAGGAAAACAATGGGAAATGTAAACTAATTAAGGAAGTGATTTAAATAAAATTTATAATATGGGAAATTTTTTTTTAAGGATTTTTGATTGTTCTAACACAACTCATTATTAAACAATTTGGTGTTGACTTCTGGGACTCAAGGTTAGAAAAAAACATTGAATTATGATATAGAAAGGCAATTTGGCTATGCACACGAGTTTTGTTTGTTTTAGTTTAGCCATTGATATTGACAGTAGTGAGAAAATAATGAGAACTTAGTAACACAATAGCTATGCTAGGAATACTATATTTTTGGGAGTTCCAACATGTTCTACATCCATGACCATTCTCTTACACACCTAATGGCACACAACCTTTACATTTTACACTTACATGATGTATCCTAAATGTACTAGTCCATACAAAACCATTTAGTGATAGAAGAGGACGTGGGAAGGTCCTACAGACCAAGAACAAGCTGTATTATGACCCCAATAAGATCTTTGTTGAAAATTATGCATGCCTGTACTAAAAGGACCAATTATGACAATTTTGTCAACCTGTGCCTTTTTCCACAAAAGAGGGTCTTCGTGAGGAGATTGTGTCTAAGGATCAAGAGAATGAATCCTATATGGACCACTTGGAATAGAGTCATGATGAGGAATGGAATATCTGTTTTGTCCATGTATACCATACTCTATAGGAATGTCATGAGTTTGTTCTAGTGTGTTGCCCCCAAATTTGACACGGGGCTTCCTTGTGTCCAAATTTTGAACATGCCTTTGAATATCCAATTGCTTTGGTGGTTGATCCTTAGCATTTGTATGTGATTGAGTAGATTTTTCTGCATAAGACTTCCATAATGTTTTGCGAAGGTGAGTATCATATGCTTGACCATGTGTATGTGGGACCTTTGGTTTTTCACCTTTGGTTTTTGAAACAAAGATGATGGTGATTCAGGCACCATATGTGGTCCTCTATTGCCTCCACTATTAGGCCTCCTTTGATCCATGTTGAGGTGAGGTTGTTGCAAAGGTCGATTTTCCATTATTTGAGACATGTCAAAATCATGAGGGATCTTGGCTCCACTTTGTGCCATCACTTGTAAGAAGTATTGTCTATCTCTCCTCATTATTTCCTCAACCAATCGATTGAAACGGGGATCCATAATGGAGTCTTCCACTTCTACGTCCATATTGTCATTGTGTGTATCATTGTTGTTTGTAGTATCCATGTTCTCAACATTTGGAATGTTTCTATAGGCATCCATGTCAGGTAATGTGGTATGATCAGAATTGAAGAAGAAATCATTGTCATACTCATAGGCACTCATGTTTGCTGACTCTTGAGCCTCTTTAGCTTCTCTCCTAGATTTTTGGGAACGAGTTTCAACCATGAACTAGGTATTGACCAAGATGTTTGAGACTAGATGAAAATGGAAAGAGTATGGAAGACCAAGAGTTGGATGGAATGTAAATGAATCTGAGGTGTACTTGCAATATCCAAAGTGTAAGACCAAGTATGTATGTAGTAGAGTAGGTGTGGCTTCCAAAGATATGATAGTTTCTCTTGATGAGGTAAGTTGACCTTGACTCTAAGTAAGACCAAATGAGACCCAAAGGTGGTAGACCTGATGAGGGACCACTTAGCAAAATGTTGTTGTATGTAATGCGTTGACAAAGTATGATGAGGACAAGCAAGTGACCTTTTGACTCAAGTTTAGAAAAATGTGAATGTAATGCAAGGTGTAAAGCAATGATGGACTTTGTGAGACCCAAAGACAGGTTGAATGCTAGATGAAAACCTAGAGAGATACCTAGGAAGCTCAAGAAGTCTGAAACTGAATGTTTCTTGTTTGTTGGATTATGAAAGTTTTGAATTCTAAACACAAACGTGCCTATATACTTCATAGACGCGCTTAAATGATACAAACGTGGTTCTGTCAGACACGGACGTGTTTCTAAGATTTTATAAATGCAATGTTGCTCAAAAGGACACAAACGCGTTTCTGCCCTTCACAGACACGGTTATATGACATAGACATGGTTCTGTCAGACACAGACGTGTTTCCAAAAGTTGAGTGCAATTTTTTTTTTCAATCTATGAAGTGACTTGTTGTGACCAAATCTGAATGTTTGACTATTTTTCGTGACAAGAGGACATAGTGTTGATGAGGACTCAATATTTGCAAGTGTTTAGACTAAAAAATGACTCAAAGAAAAGTGTGTTGTTTTGATGTAAAATTGTTTTGCATACACTTGAAGACACAAAAGACACAATGTTTTGATGTTTGGTCTTAAATGTTTGATTGTTCAAAAGAAGACAAACACAATTCTTATGGTTGGCTAGGACAATAGTTGTTGATCTCACATGGGGTTTCCCTTGAGGCTACGCTATTCAGAGCGGATAGTTAGATGCTTGACCCCATTGGCTCCACCCTCGACACTCACTTCTCAAGGCAGCCAAGCATCAGTCTATCTCTATTAAGAACCGTATGTGTGTGGGTCGCTCCAGAGGTCCGACCTCCTGACCCAACAACTAGAAGGATTTTGGCTTCTAAAACACAAAGGTGCTAGTAAGGGCATCCGCTCGTGTGGCCATACATGCGACACTTTCAACTTTGTAAATACAGAAGGCTCCCAGCCGGTAGGGGTTACGGCCTACAACTGATCAAATAAATTTGATCAAACGAGTTTATGGGGAGACAATGTCGATATGAACTAACCAGCACATGTTATCCATAGTTTTCACCATGGATACAATTGTTTATAGTGGTTTGGAAGAGGTGGGTTTTCCTCGCTACCACTTGGGTCATTCTCTCCTCACTAGTAGTCCTAATGACCACATGAGAAGATAGGCCCTCTAGAGATCAAACAAAAAGAGCCTATTGCTCAAGACACAAAAGACACTGGTTCAATTTTAGTGCACCAATTGAAGTATTTGCTAGTCTATGAAAACAAGACACACAATAAAGATCAAAAACCCTTGCCAAGATCCTGCAACAAAGATTTGTTAGTAGTTTGGAGTGTTTCCAATGATCACCCCTTTCTGCAAGCACACAAGTTAGGTAAATTTTAGATCCAAAAGATTTTGTGAAATAGGGGCCTTCAACAAAATGATTTTGCTTTCAAGACAAATTGCACCAATTTCATTAGCTAGATCTGAAGATGTTAGCTCAATATAAACTAGATCTAAAATCTGAATGACGAAAAACCAAATCAAAGAAACCAAAATGCAAAAACTGAACACATATGCAATTATCAGTAACACAAATGCTATACAAATACGCAAACACGGCTAGATCTGACGCAGACATGGTTCCTGAACATAGACACGGTTCTCGAACATAGACGTGTTTGGAGGCCTCACAGACGTGATTAGGGAACACAGACGCGATTCCTGCAATCTGCAAAAAAAGAGACTAATGTCGAAGATGCAGACGCGATTCTAGATGTCACAAACATGACAGAAAATCAAAAATGCAATCCAAAGTTGCACATTCGCGAAAATGTCGAAATGTTGTCAGAAATGTCAGATCTGCAACTTCAAAAACACAAAATCTGCACAAAAGATGTTAAATGCAAAAGGGACAAGCATCCCACCGGGCGTGCCAAAATGTATACAATGAAAATGGATAACAACAATATTGAAAGGCTAAATGAATTCAACCACAAAACCCTAACCTAACAACAAAAAAGATCCACCATAACATATGAAGATTACCTAAGACAATGCAAATCAAATCAAATCACAAAGATTATACCATCACATGTCCAATAGAGTTTGAATCTGCATTCTTCCTATTTCCATTGATCTTGTTTGATATATTTGCTCTCAGATTTTGTGTGCACAAGAGCTCAACAAAGAACAAAAGTGTGGTTGCAAGTAGGATCGCATATGAAAGATCGAATGCTAGGATGCTTGATTAGAATGTATATGTCCAAGGGTTTGATAATGAAGGAAGCATCTCCTTATATAGAAGACACTATAAGAAATGGAGTGATAAGATTGAGAGGTGTAAGAGATAAATGGTCGGCTATGATTAGAGGGTAGGTAAAGAAAATAATAAAATAATGAGAGGGTAGGTAGTGTATGAATTAAGAGATGAATGACATGTGTCATGGGTAGAAAAAGTTAATGAATTAATTAAATAAATAAAGATTTATTTAATTAATAGAGGAAGTGGGATCAATTAAATAAATAAGATATTTATTTAATTTAGAAAAAGGATAATTTAAATAAATAAATGTATTTATTTAAATGAGAAATAAGGCTAGAAGAGGATAAATGAATTAATTAAATAAATAAAGATTTATTCAATTAATAGAAGAGTTAGGCTAAAATAATTAAATAAATAAAATATTTATTTAATTAGACTGGACAATTTTAGGTGTCTACAAGAGGCACTTGAACAACTGTGATGTTTATTTTATATGACGCATCTGGGCATGCTGGAAATCAAAACTCCACTTTCTTCATAATCCCAACAATTGGGACTGATCTATTGTCCATAGCATAACATTTATCATAGGAAGTGTCTACATGCATCCCAATTTCCTTCATGACATCTTCTAGCATTATGTTCATGGCTACACCTGAATCTATCATACAATTCTTAACCATTTTATTGTTAATCAACAAGGTTAGATAAAAAGGATCAACCTGAGTAATATTCTTAGTGATAGAAGTTCCCAAATAGACAATAGGTGTATCTTCAGCTCTCGGCCTATGATGCTCTTTATTAAGTTCACCAACGATAGACAAAATCTTGATTGTTTCATTTTTGTAATCAGAAAATTTCATTACTTCAAGCAAGGGTAAAGATACTTTCACCTGCGACAAAGCCTGAGACATAAATGATCCACAATTCGAAATTGGCTTACTAATTTGTTTCCTTTCAATCGGTTTTGTCAATTTAGGAGGTTCTATTTGTTTGAGTTTTTTTGTTGCACCTCCCTTTTCTTCATTGGCGATGGTGTCTTTATTTCCACTAGCTTTAGGAACCTTTTCAAATATCCCAGATGGCTTACCTTGCTTTGGGTTCACTGTTCTGTTCCTTAGCTGATAATTAATTTTTTCCTATGCTACTGCTTCCACCATATAAGCTTTCTTTTCTTCATCTGTTAAGTTTCTCAAGGAATGCACTGGCTCTTCATCATGGAACAATCTCCTCAAGGCTAGGGTGTCCACATTATCATCATTGAAAACTTGTTGTACGTTGTACTGCTGGCTCTCTCTCCTCCATTGTACATCTGATGATTTCTCATCCTTGGATGAATCCTCATCCCAACCCCAACATGGATTTGACGAAAGTACATTCAATGTGGGCTCATACTCATCCTCATGGTCCTTTTCTTCTACAAAATCTTGAGCAATCATACATTCTTCTGCAACATGTGGTAAATTGCAGACTTCACACCATGGATATTCCTCCACCAAATTGTTTACTTTCTTCAATGGGTTAGGAGTTTCTTTGTTTAGATTGGCATTCACCGGCTTACCATATTTCCAGTTTGTGTTATATGGCATGTCGTGCAATCTTGGCCTATTATAATTCATTGGCTTGTTGCTTCTATATGGGGGCAGATTCTCATTGTGATTTTGCTTACCCATCATATCTTTTAACATGTCCATTATTTGGCTAAACTCATCCTTTTTTGTTTCTCTGGGATTATATAATTTTGGATCATCTCTCTTGCCAATTCTCCCAGCAACTTTTCTGTTATTTTCAATGGTAGTGGCTATCTTAAATGCTTGCTGCAAGGTGATAGGCTTATGAGATAGAATATCATAGTGAGTCTTGCTATCAAAAGCACTCAAATAAAAGTCAATAAAAATGAATCAATAGGCCTAATATCCCTTGGTATTCTATTAAGTACTTTATTAAACCTCTTATTAAATTCAAAGATTGATTCATTTTGAATCTTCTTTATGCTTGTCAACTCATAAGATGCAAATGAAATATCATTATGGTCTCCAAACTCTTCCAAGTATTTTGTCACAAACTCCTGCCAGCTGCCAATGCACCTGTTAGGAATATTTCTGTACCATTCTCTTGCATCCTCTATTAGAGACTGAACAAACAGTTTCATAAAAATATCTTCATAAGGGACTTCAAATTCTTCAATGGTATTTTTTACATTTATTACATGTTGTTCTGTAGAATCAGTTCCATTTCCTGTGAACTTAGGGATTGCTGACCTTAAATCATTTGAAATCTGATTCAGATATCCAACTATCCCACTGAAATCCAACTATTTATACCTTTAAATGGTCATAGGTGGTCTGCCACCATAGTTGTTAGTTTGATAGTTTCTATTTCCTCCATTATTACCGTTGTTTCCATTGTTGCCTCCACCACCATTTTGATTATTGGTATTTCCATTTTCATTGTTTCCATTACCATTGTTGCCATAATTTCCATTATTACCACTGTTGCCTCTATTATTACTTACATTGTTGGTCCTATCTCTATTATTCCAGTTACTAGTAATTCTCCCACTGCTAGTTCTTCTTTCATTATTATGATTAATGCATTGTCTATTATTATACTGGCTTTTATTCTCATCGTAGGGTGTATTTTTCCATTTATCCCTTCTTTCATAATTATTATCCAAAACATCAGACAATGGATTATTATAGATCCTATATGGTTGTTCCATGTTTCTCATGTGAGGGGGACTATACCTAGGGGTTGTTAGTCTACTTTCCTCACCTCTTCCCTTTTCTTCTTCAACCCTATTTGACTTAGGGCTTTGAACGATATCTCTTTCTAATCCAAGCTTCTGCAATACCCAATCTAGTTGTCTCATAAGAGCTTTTTCCATTTTGGATTCATCTCCATTTAAGTTAGCCATTTTAAGTATGATTTCATCCCACTGCTTCTCCTCCTGTTCCTCAATAGTCAGCGTTTCATCATGGCCGCCATTATTCTCTTTTGCATTTAAGGTATAAAAAGGATTTTCCTCCATATTTTCAAATTTATCACAAATGAAGAGTCATCCTCTCTATTAGGAAACTTCTTATAACCCCCAAATGCCATACTTGGTGTTGATTTATTTTCTTTGTATCTTTTCTTTGGACTCAACTGAACAAGATTATCCTATCCCTTGTGCAGAGACCTTCTCCCTTGCATTAATCTTATTGATAAACTCTTAGGGGTTTCTCTTACTTTCTCAAAATATCAATTATTATTCATGTATTAGATGTAGAGTTGCCACCTCCTAAGAGGATATATATATTTTATTATTAATCTTCTAGGCTCTTTCCTCCACTAGACTATGAAACAAACCACCAAAGATTCTAAACACTTCCTATGACAACTCCCCAACAAAGTCGCCAATTTGTTGGTTCCCAAAACCACAGATTGGAAATCCTAGAGCTTTGCCAAATTTCCTACTGATTTCTCAATCAGCCTTGGCCAACGAACAGGAATGGTCAAAGACCAAATTCCTCTGCACTTTAGGCTCCACTAGACCTAGGCGGGTATACCTTAATCTCCAAAGCACAAAGAGACTTCTTTATAGTGAATTTAAACTTATCAATTTAGTTGTTTGCAAGAATGGCAAAATGTTTCCTGCAACTATGCTTTATTATGTGCTTTTAACTTGCTTTAATCTGAAAATTTGAATGCAATTAATAGTGAATGAATGCTTATAAAAGAATGCTATTGGAACCTTAATTAATTATGAAAAAACAATACTCATAGAAATAAGAAGTATGTTTCCCTGATGAGGACCTTTTGAACACTAAATTTATTCACAGAAAACTAACAATAGACCAATGCCTTATCTGACAATTTATATGTTACTTAGTGGATGAATATTTGCAATCAACTTTGAAGACAATTTGAAAAACTCAGAAACATGCAAGACTATCAATGCAATAGTTTCATTATGTGTTGCAAGAATAACAAAGACAATTATGTTTCCTACACAACAACATGTGATGGCACACTATGACAAATCTTAATTAGATCTATCCAAAGAACTTGATTCATCAACACCATGTAACATAAAATGATATGAAGATAAAGACAACAAATCTTATATATTAATTTTGGAATAAAAAGGTATACAAAATCTACAGACTCATAGGTACTTCATGATATTCTTGCTTGCACAAAATAACTTTTCATTTATACAGACTTGCTTTACATAACACTACTAGTCCCAACAAACAATCTGAAAGATAGGAGCTTGTAAAATTGTGAACCCCCTTGTATACAAAAATGATTCCATATACATATGGGACTCAAAAGACACAAATGAAAGGACACACCCTTTCATTAGTACAAACTAAAAATTGACAAAAACCTAACTAATAACTCCCTAATTGCTAGAACAACTAACAATATTACCAAACATATTACAATTAACATAAATTAACTTTGGCCATCAAGGACCAAGCCACATTTTTGAATATGCCGAAGGTAGGCCTCATCCTTGTAAGTGCTTGAGTTGAAGATGATATCCCGCACTGACATCTCTATAGTCACAAAGCTTTCCAACTGGTCCACTGTCTCTGCGATGTCCAAAGTGTCAGCCCATGCAATACCTAGGGAAGCATTAAGTAATGATTGACATTCTGTAATCCATACATTCTTGTCCTTAATCTGCCCTATTTCATCCATCACTTTTGAAATATCGTGCTGCATAATTCCCTGACAATCATCATATTCAACCTTCAAGTTTGCATCAAACTTCTCATGCTTTTTCATCAGTCTCTGGATTTTCTCAATAATTGCATTGTCTATCTAACTAGCCTTCTTATCTTGTAGGAGCATATGTAATTTGTCAAAGATTATTTTATGTGAGATCATGCTATAATTTTCCTCATGCAAACAAAGACCTATTTGTTGCCTGCATTTAATAATGGCAGGTGGATTCATTAAAATCAAATTTTGCAATGGCTAGTCGACACAAGTCCTCCTGATGATTCAATCACTTGGCGCCACGTGTCTTTTTGATCGACATAGGTCTCCTCGATCACTCTATCGAGCATCGACGTAGCTCATTTTCCCTCATTACAATGGTTATGGTTTCCCCGATGGCTCCACCTTCTGGCTAGGTTTTAATTTGACCTTTATGTCACATTGGCGTAGGTCATTCCAATGTACCCTCCTTCTATTCTTCCATGACATTCTGCCCATCGGATATCAGTATAGCTCCAAATATGTTCCTTTGATGGTCAGAAGTTATCCCAATGAGTCCTCCTTTGTAGTCCGCATCTCGTTTGTTACATCAGGTCACCTTATCGGGTATTGGAACAACTCATTTTATGTTTCTCTGATGACCTGATGTCATCGACTTCATAATTATGTATCTTTTTACTTCTCTGGTCTATCGGCATACATTTACTCGATGAGATCTCCTTGCTCGCACCCATCTCTATTTTTTTATCGGGTATCGATATAACAAAAAATGTCTCCTCCTGATGAGCCGATGATATCCTGATGACTTTGACTTCGATCGGTGTAACTTATCCTGATTATGTCTCCTCCTCTGTGCTTGACTTGTCTTCCTCATTGGGTATCAGTATAACCTAAAACACCTCTCCCAGATGGCTTAAGTTACCCTAATGACTCAGTATTCTCCTCCCTTTGGTATCGCCTAATTGGGGTATGTCAGGCCGATAAAATCGCCTTCGCCACCTAGTCCATCGGGTATCGGGGTAGCGTAAGATGACACTTTCCGATGACCCGATGACATCGCCAACAAGTGTTCTGCTCTATCTGACATCGGCATAAGTTCTGCCGATAACCTAATCGCGTATCGGGGTAACCTTTTCCCCATGCTTCCGATAGTGAACGCTATGTCGATGACTTCACCTCCTTGTTATGCTCTTGGTGTAGCTCTTCTCGATAGATTACTAACTCGCCAAACTTCTTCCTGCACATTGCACCCTGAGAAAACACCATCAGACTCATTGGTGTGAGTTTTGCCGATCGACACACAACGTTTTCCTCCCTAGGCAATCTTATCGGGGTGACTTACGCCTATAAACATAATTTTATTTTTTATGAAGAGAAGGCTTTCTTTCACAAATGTAACTTTGCACAACCATGCTAATGGACTTCTAAAGCATAGAAAATATCTCTGAATGCACTCATGACCCTGCTTCTGTGATGAACTCTAAAATGTGCACTTGCAATGCCAATGCTGTCATGATGAAGGTTATCAAAATGTCACCATACTTAATGCCATCCCTTAATATGCCCAGGTGATACTTGTTCATATAGATCCAGGCTACAATTGGATTTCTCTAACACAACAACATATCTGCTGCACATGCAATCCAACAGTAAATGCTCTTGTGATGAAAATATACATATAAAAATTCAATAAATAACACAAAATATTTTGCAAAAATATGTGCTAACACTTCTAATAGGGTATCATCATATTGTGGGTATGTTCCCACTGTGTTTTTTCCCTTAACCAAGTTTTCCACATCAAAAATCTTGGTGTTATTGATGTGGTGTTTATTTGTAATTTTATTGCTAATTATCATATCTGAAATTGTGTTTGAGTTGGATAAAGTTTGTGAGCAAACTGATTCCCCCCACTCTTAGTTTTTCACCTTGTTGCCAATAGAAACAAAGAACATGACCATTGTTCTAGCTAAGGTGAAGGTGATAGATGGGAAAGGGAAGACAATTAGGGATGCAAGTCAGGAGTAAACATTTAGTATCAATTCTGTTTTTTGATAAATGTAAATGATCAAAAATCATTTTGCATGTAAGGGGTAGCCTGAAAGTTTTAAGTAGAATTGCAATATAAATTCTATTTTTTGATGAACTTAAATGTTCATGATACAATTGCAGAGATTGGATGTAAAAATTTTTCAATATACATATGTTTTCAAAATAATCATAACATGGTTTAGATTACATAATATATTTCAGATTACATATGAATACTAAGACATGTTAAGTTGGTATTGTAGAGATAAATGTTGAGATATATTCCAAAAGCTAACCTTTAATGTGCTTGTGTTGTGGATCCTTCATTTAGCCGAATAAAGTAAAGATTATTTTGAAAAATCTGAAATTGATTTGAGCAATATTATGCATGTGTTGTTGAAATAGAAAGATTCTTCTATTAGACCTATATGATATTGAGTGATTCAAATATTAAGATAATCAAAGATATTTTTTTATATATTGCAATATCACTATGTTCTGTGAACTTATAAGATAGACAAAATCAACATAAATAAATACAGCAATTTGGATCCCAAACTCGTATGGAGTGGTAGGTGAACATTTTGAATCATTTTTGTGCAAATTATTTTTATTTTTCTGTAACAATCCCGTTCTTTCACTTTGTCTTGACTTTGAGATGTAATTGATTTGATCAATTTTCATTTTGATTTGTAGAAGTTATGCTATTTTTTATTTTTTTAAGAAGATGCGGAAACCTTGGTGTATGTGCAGTCATGCTTATGGGTGTTGTTTGGGCATTCAAATGAATTCATGTTTGAAACAAATGGTGTTGGGAGATGTTATTAAGCCTAGTGCTTGTGTGGGTCAATCTGTCAAAATTTCTGTCCTGCTTCATGAGACAAGTGAACAACAAGCATCAACTTTGCTATGTTTGTCCTTAGGCGTTGAACAGTTGGAGATGCCTTTTAAGTGTCTTGTCTGAGGGATTCTTGGAACTATTTGAGATCCATTTGTGAGGTGTGGCATAGGTGTGTCTTCAAAAGTGATCAATGTTCAAAAAGGTTCATTGATAGTAGCCTAAACAAGGAGGCTTGGATGTGTCTCGAGGAGTTAGTTGGCCAAATGAAGAACAATTACATAATTATTAGAAATTGAAACCCTACCTCTGCATCAATTTGGTTCTCTCCTTCATAGACTGTAAGAAGTTACAGATAAAGTGCTCTAAGTTTGTGCTCTGTTTTGTTGATCTATTTGTTGTTTGTAAAAGAAAGATCAGGGAACATATTATAACTACTTTGATAAGTTTTTTTTGAATCTATGGACATGGTATTTAAGGTGCAGATTGTGAACAAAGTCATTGAGTTTTAGAGCACACGTTATGTGTGAAAATAATTTTTTCTAAGTTTGAAAACTGCAGACAATCCTTGTGAAAAAATATTATCGTTTGAGTTTGTGAAGAAGTTTTTAGTATTGCCAACAATACATGGTTAAGAAACATTTGTTTGATGATTGATAATATAGTGAAGTGCAAAGTAGGTTAAATTATTTGTTCTAAAAAGCGTAAAGTTTCAGTTTTCAAATCTGTAATAACTTGTCTTATAATAATCTTAAGGTGAGTTCCTAACTGAGACAAAGCAATGCATTCACATAATTTTCCTTAATTAGTAATAGTTATAACATTGCATAGTACATCACATGTCTGATTACTTTAAAGATTGTATTTATTGGTTAACATATGTAAGATAGTGTGAGGCATAAATACTTAAAAAAAAGCAAGCAATCATTGTTTTGTCACACAAACAAACAACATTAAAAAGTCAAAAGATTGACCAAAATGCATTTCTTCCATATCAATATCTTACAAAATAGCAGGCACCAAAAAAAGGACACATAAGAATGTGTATCAAGCAAATATGGCCTGGATCCTCAAAAATATGTTTCGAGTTCCAACTCTACATCCTGTATCCTGTACAAAACAAGTTTGTGTAGTCCAAGACCAATGCAAATCTTGGAAAATAATAACATACAATATCCATCCAGTGATAAAGAACTAAGACTATCTCCTATCCTGCTGTGTTTCCGTATGTCATTGTGCAAGATACCATTATCCTAGGTACCCGTTGCAGCCCAAAAAAAATAATGAATTTCATCTATGTACCGAAGATGATCCCTCGATTTCACATACCATTGCCAAGCGTCAATGTTGAATTGCAGAACTGGGTGGCCCATACCTTGATTGTGCACGCTAACATGCAAGGCCGGAAATTCATTTGTCATAAGGGCCCTCAACCCGCATAAGAAGGTATTGGTGGTGTGAATTCAGTATGTTGTAATAATAAAAAAGCATAACATTTTAGAGAAAGGTAAATAGAAAATTAATTTTAGAACAAGGAAATATATTTCTAAAAATCTCAATCTTTCAACAAAACTAGTGAAAGCCATATCTCCGTTCATTGTCAGAGAGATGTATGTGCCTCCTCCACCTGTATGAAAAAAACACACTATTATAAAATGCATGAAGAAATTGCAAAACACACCGTATAGTAATTTGAAACAAAAATTGCAAAACACATTGTGTTCTAAATTGGATGACAATTGCACACTTACAAATTTTGATATGTAATCAATAATGCATGCATAAACGACCATGACTCCCTGCACACATGACTCCCTGCACACATGTTTATTTTAATGACTAATGACTAAGTAAAGCTAAAGAAAGAAGGAAGACAAATAATTGTACGTACTAGTCACTATTCTCCATAATCCATGCATTGTAAACTTGTAATGTTGTCAAAAGATAGATGTCGACGAGGACTTCTTGGGCTAGAAGTTGACGATGCTTTGTAAACATTGGACACAAATGGATGATGCATTGAGAAAGTGTAAGTTATATTAAAAATATGGACATGACTTTTGAAATATGAGTCCCCAACAAACTCGTTTTCCATGGAATAGAGGAAATACCTACGATGTGTGCTCCGCCTATTTGCTGAGATTGGTTGTTGTCCTTCCTACCCCTTTTACCATTGAAAGGGAATGTGAATTTCTCTAACTCAGGAACTTTAGGTGGTATGTGTTGGCTACCACCATGCCCGTGATGCCTGTGAAGCCAAACACGGATCCTTGGTTGCACTAAACCATGGACACATGAGAAATGTGCTCGTTCCAGCTCGATCCAAATTACAACTGAAATCAAAACGTAATGCATTTGATTGCTACAGATCTATCTTTAACTTCTAGACACAAGAATAGAAGGTTTACATTTGTGTTGCTGTTTGTGGCCTTGTTTGTAACAACTTCTTTAGGAAATCAATTGATTCACTCGACAACGTCATTGTATGCACTAGTGAAACACCATAGGTGGGAGATGGAGGATACTATTGAGGAGTAACATTGTTCCCTCTATTATCATTGATCATGTCAGGTTTGGTAGTCTGTATTGGATTTTCCACATATTCAGTAGCCATCGAAACATTGTCACCTAAATTAATTATTTAAGACACTTAGTTAACAACTTTCCATTAAAAGGAAAAAAGTATATTACAATTGAAAATCCTAAATAAGTAGTCTAGAAATATCCACATACATTGGCCAGATTCACCACCATCATGTACATCCTTTTGTATCACAAAAAACTTCAACACATGCTTGCAAGTGTTTCCTTGCAAAATCCAAGGACAATCACAAACATATAAGTGAGGACCATAAATTCTTATGACATACCAATTGCATGAAGACTAAATTTTCACCGAAAACCATCTAGGGTGACTGTCATCAAGAACAATATCAACATCAGGGATTTCCCTTGCCCTCTCAATACTACTCTGTTGATGGCACACCCTATAGTTGTTAATAAAGCTATTTTGCTGCAACCTTTTCTTATGTCTATAGAATGGCTCCATTTTATAGGCAAGGCTATAACACAGTTAAGCCATTCAATTTGTGGATTTTCTTTGATGATCACACATGTATTGCATCTTCAATTTGCAAAGATAAGACTCAATAGAAAAATTTGTGTCCTGGTTGGCATGTGGGAAATGCCTAAATTTGTTTGCTCACATCACTGCAAACCATAAAGATAGCAACTATGAATTTAAATGTATGACGTGCACCATTAGATGATGTAGAAGAATACAAAATGAAGCTATAGCTCACCTACACACCCATTTCCTTGACACCAAGTTCTATCAAAGTAGTCAAGAAAAGGGGTTGGTCACTAGACTCATTAAAGAAACCATCCAAAAGGTGGATGATGATATCTTTACTATCATTCATTGCCAACATGATCATCCCTAGGTGCTAAAATATGTCCATCACCATATCCTTCACATCATACTTATAGACATTCTTCAATCATGCAAAACACACATGCCTAATACTAAGCAAAACATGACACCCAAATATAGCCCTTGTAAAAACAAAACAAAAGGACATAATCAAGATATCTAAGCACAATGAGACATGTCATAAGAATTTAGATGAAAAGTGTAGCTAATAAAAGATGATGTACTATATGACGTGTATCTCTGTAGCGACATCGTCAATAAAAAAGGCATTGATCCTCAAATTATGTTTGGCCTACTTTCATTGTTGTTGCAACTCCACCTACCAAGCCTGAATGTCCTCGCTCTTGTTTTGTGAGCACATTGGCCATGCAACAATCACCCCAACTTGCTGGTCATAAAAAATTAGTAGGGAATACATTTGGTATTGTTTGGCAATCAACCAACCACAATCATTAGCAAAAATAAGGGCAGTGCGTGGCTAATCTCCACACAAAACAAAATTCCATATAATTTATAAAATCCACAAAACACAATGAATTTTCAAGAAATTTTGAGTAGCTAAATCTTCATGACCTATGTCCCTATTGCTCTAAAATCACATAAAATCAGGCAAAAAAACACCATGTTTTGAACATCTAGGAGTTTTTATTCAGTGCTATTTTGTGTGGAGATTATCCATTGGCATAAAGGCATCTGTGTTTTCAAAAACATAAATAAGAATGCATAGAAATGATTGTGATGATCTAACCCCATATTTATTGGTTGAAAACATGGAATCAAGGGAAATGATCGAATCATGGGAGTGTTCAACCATCATATTCAACATCCATGGAGTTTGGATCCCCATAATGAAAGGCTGGTCAGTGTCTTGAGGTGGTTGGAAATAAAAAAAAATAGTTTCATCTTCTAATTGCCATAACATTATACTAGTGGCATCCTGGACATGCTTCTATGAGTAGTTGGACTTCACCCTTCTTTATGCATTCAAGACGTCCTTACATATTAAGAATTCATCTCTCCTCAACAAGCTACAAAAATGATGATCAGAATGGTGTCTATCCATGATAATGTCAACACTAACATCCATTAGCAAAAATCTCTCAATATAACTTTTGCATTCAATTGAAAGGTTTGTAGGAAAATGGGAACATGGCTCATTCATTATATCATCAACATTATGAAAAAATTCACCATTTGCATCCACATGAAGCCTTTGATTGAATATCACTATTGCTACATCCGGTCTACCTTTCATCACCTTAACAATAATGTGGCATTGGAAGATTTTTCTAAAGTTCCTTAAATGTTCCTTTGTGGTAGGGTCATTCCTATGGTCCTATGGACCAAATGCAAACCAATAACTGAAATGCATATTATCATGTTGTCAACTACCAATACGAAGACACATAAAATATTATGTACATATTCAATAAATGATGCAATGTACTAACCACAAATACGTCTTTGTCGAGTACTCTTTTAAGCATACACTATGGTTCTCTTTATGATGCGTGCAGATAAATGTAGCTTCCACACTTTCAAACAAGGCTTCCCTTGTAAGAAAATCATCCAATCTATGAAGAGGAATTGATGCACAATGGTCATTATGACCATCAACTTCAACAACAATTGGATTCCAATGGAGATTGTTGGCTGAGAAATTACCGACTCTATTGCCAACATCTTGAACTTATAAGTACATTAAGATTTGCCATCTGCGTTGTCTCACCATCCTAATACCATACACAAGATAAGCTTCTCATGAATGCCAACTGTTATTTCTTCCCATAGGGGAAAAAAATATTTAAAAAATAAGTCGATTGAGTGACTATAACAAATCATTAACACATTCAAATAACTAGTCAGAGGTATTTCAATAATATATTATTCTAACCATAAATGTACTCATATCCTCCATCGCTGAAATATTTCACTCCTGCAATTAACCTTACATAACAATATCAATGTTTAGATGTGTTATGAGATGTTGCATAAGTATGTCTTTCCATTGGTGAAAGTAACGCCAGATAAAATAGAAATTGTTGCCATCTATACAAAAAACGTTGAATTGGTGTTTGAGAGAAATACGGAAAGAATGGAAACAAATGGCATCCTACCAACTATGGGTGGAAGGCATGCATGTTGAAAATTACTTACTGTTATACACAATGCACAATGAGATTTATAGTCTGGGGATATTGGCTACCCCACATTGACATATTCTGAAGAATACATTGTTTCTTTGGGTTGACAACCTTGAATTTTCCATGGAGTAGAAACCTTAAATATACATATACAATGAATGCAACATCCTAGCCCTATGACCAATTTCCGCAAATGAAAGTGAAGGAACACAAATGGACCACTAAGAGGCAAGGTGAATTAGTGGATCTTTAAAACTTGAAATTCAACTTATGAAAACAATAAAATCATAGAGAAAGAATATCAATATGAATCATCAAACACACATGCACAAATCAAACTCATAACACAATGTATATGAGGAAAACCTGCGGTGAGAAAAAACCTCTGTGAAAAATGCTGCTAGAGTCTACTACTCTAATCTAGCCTCATAGTGAAAAATATTTTTATTACATTTATGGGCACCAACCCAAAGGAGAACCAACCCCTGATTTTATGAGTGCCAAATCAAAGGAGCACCTACCCCTAATTTGAGAAACCACTCAGATGACATACACTGACTTAATGATTTATTTCAAATACAACGAGACGCCTTGTTACAAATCAGATTTTGTAACCCTTTTTAACTGATTGTTATGCATACCTTTTTGCTCTGTTATGTTGAACCTCTAATGTTTCTCCTCTATCCTCTAACCTTTGCTATTCAATTTCTACCTTTAGCTTTCTAGCCTCTTCTACTCTTTCCACACAACTCTCAGACCTCTGTTCTTTTCTCACTTTTTCTCATACCTTATCCTTTGTTTACTCTCTTGATTTTTCTCAGGTCGAATTACCACTATTTTTTCCACACTTTACTATTATGTCCCTTGCACTTTTTCCTTCCTACACACTATGTTCAACATTCACCCTTTAGCATGTTCTATTTTCTCTACCACTTCTATACTTACATTCCACCTACTTCACATCACATCAAACCATGCCCTTTATATCATCTTTGTACACTCAGGGTTTTCCCTCCAAGAAGAATTCAAAAAGAAATCGACCTTATCCTTTGTTTACTCTCTTGATTTTTCTAAGGTTGAATTGCCACTATTTTGTCCACACTTTACTGTTTTGTCCCCTGCACTTTTTCCTTCCTAAACACTAAGCTCAACATTAACCATTTAGCATGTTCTATTTTCTCTACCACTTCTGCACTTACATTCTACTTACTTCACATCACATCAAATTATCCCCTTTAGATCATCTTTGTACACATAATTTTCCCTCCAAGAAGAATTCAAAAATAAGTCTTCTCGAGCCTCTAAGGAATCTACTCTACAGGCATATTGACCCCCATCATTAATTGCATCTTCTTTCAGTTTTGGATCGATGATCAGAAACAAATTTGAAATATCAGAAAAATATTTTCATATTTTTTCATATTTTTTCTACATGTTAGTAATTGGGTTTTTTTTGAAGGCCTTCAGGGCATTTTCAACCCTTGAAGCTTTGGACAACTTAACCTTCAAATCTTGGAGACCTTTCCAACGAGTTAAACGGCCCATAATTTTGAGTCCTAAGTAGAAAGTTATGACTAGTCAAAGTTAGGACAAAATTTGATATAGTTTTTTTGAAAATTTTGTAGTTTTGGATTTTATTATGTAATAAACAAATATGACTGTTGAGTTTCAATTCTCAAGGGGTTTTTGTGACCCTTGGATTCTTATGAACTGTTATATGTTGGATTTTTGAGTTGAATGGATTACTTTTTGGCTTGTTTCAATTTTGTGTTTACCTTGTTTGTGTAAACAAATCCACAATACCGCAAGTTCTCACTCAGGTGTTGTCATCCGAGTCCATAATTCAGATTAGTAGTATCAGAGCAAATTTGCTCCTGTATTTCATATCACACATGATCAACATATCAAAGATTGGGGTTGGAAACAAGAAATCCTTCAGACTACCTTCCTTTGAGATGCACACAATCGCATATGGCTAAGTTGCAGACCAATGATGACATTAAAGCGTTGGTTGTAAATGCATTAACAAAACAATGTGAAGAAATGATGGAGCAGTTCAAGAAAATACTGAAAAGTCATGGGTCACAAGAAAAACCACCATTCATAGGGTATACACCATTCAAGGTGCAAGTAAATTTTGATATACCCACGTTTCAAGGAAAGATTGATGCGGATGTTGTTGATGATTGGGTTTCAAAACTGGAAAGGTATTTCTTTGTCAACCGGTTCTCAGATGAAGAGAAAATAACTTTCTCTCTTCTCAAAGCTGAAAATCATGTGAAAGATTTGTGGGAAGCAAAGTCAGCATCCAAGGCAGAAGAAATTGCTAGTACTTTTATTTTTGATGAAAAACCCACATGGGGAGAATTCATGGAGCACGTAAAGGAAGAATATTTTCCTGTAGATACATATGAACATAAATACATGCAGTGGCAATTGCTCTGACAAAAAAAAGGACCAAAATATTCAGGAATATACTAATATGTTTCATGCTTTAGCAGAAAATCTAGGCATCAAAAATTGTGAGAAGCACCGAGTTCTAAAATATTAAAGTGGGCTCCATAGGTATATCCAAACCAAAATGGAATTCCTTAACATAGAGACTTTACCTAGTGCATATAAATTTTCTACAAAAATTGAGGATAAATTCAAACAAAAAGGAAGGAGGGATAACTTCTAAAACAATAAATGGAAGGGTGAAGGTGGAAAAATTGCATGGAAACAAACCTCCAAGGAATATTTTCCCAATTCACCACCGAAAAAGGCATGGGGTATGAAGAAGGCACAAGAGAACAATATGTGGTGTGAATTCCATAAAAGTCCCTCCCATAACACAAAAGATTGCAGAACCATAAAGAGTTTAATGATGGAGACACATGAGGACAAGGAAGAACCTAAGGTGGACGAATCTTGCATAGAAGAAAGTCATGAATAGGTCATTGAGGCTGATCCATATGCAAAAATAGCTACTACAAATATATTGCTTCGGGAGGATGAGGAAAGATTGTTCCGCTCACAAATGTGGGTCGGAAGAAAAGCCCTGCACTTTATTGTTGATAGTGGAATTCAAAAGAACCTAATATCAACAGAGTCTGTGAAGAGATTGAATCTAAAAACAACAACACACCCGCACCCCTATTCAATGGGATGGGTAAGTCAAGGGAGAGATATTCATGTGCACCAGCAGTGTCGCCTTTCATACTCTATAAAGACTTTCAAAGATTAGGTCATTTGTGATGTATCTCCTCTAGATATTTGTGATGTTCTGTTGGGACAACCATATATGTACCAATGCCATGGTGTTTATGAGTCCAAACCTCACAATGTGACAATTAGATTAGGTGAGCATAAATACCGAATACCCAGAGGTAAGCCCTACATACTCTACATCTTTGATTAGTGCTAAGAAATGTAGGAGGTTGGTTGCCAAAATGAGAACATTCATATTATTGATGATTCGTTTTGAAGAAGAAAGTAAATCGGTATATAATTCCCATGCCATCATAAACACCACAACACTGCAAAAAAGATCAATGGATCAAATTTTGATAAAATATGAGAATTTGTTTAAGTTACCAAGTGGGGTACCTTCACACTACCAAGTGAGACAGACTATTGATTTGATACCGAGAACTCTATTGCCTAATGAACCAGTCTACCATAGATCAATATTAGAAAATAATGAAATTAAGAGGTAAATACAATAATTGATTGAGAAGGGACATATTCATCCAAGTGCATCACCATGTGGCAATCCCATTGTTTGGCAAAGAAAAATGATGGAACTTGGAGACTTTGTATTGATTATAAGGCCTTGAAATTTTTTTTAGTAAAAAATAGGTACCCACTTCCTCAGATACATGACCTTTTGGACCAACTTAGAGGGGCTCGGTTCTTCACAAAAAATGATTTGAAATTGGGAAACCATCAAGTACCAATTGACTCAGCTGATGTATGGAAGACAACTTTCAAATCTAAAGAGGGATTGTTTGAATGGCTAGTGATGCCTTTCAGTCTAACAAATGCCCCAACGACATTCATGAGAATGATGAATGATGTACTCAGATCGTTCACTAACTCCTTTGTTGTGGTATATCTGGATGACATACTCATCTTCAACAAAACTTGGCAGGAACATTTGCAACATGTGGAAAAAATTCTTTCAACTTTACATGATCATGGGATTTATACAAACAAAGAAAAGTGCTCCTTTGGTGTGCAGAGTATTTGATACTTAGGGTATGTTATTGATAGTGAGGGTGTCCATGATGATTCTGAGAAGATACAAGTGATTAAGGACTGGTCATCTCCTAGAAATCTCACAGAGTTACAAAGTTTCCTCGGGTTGGCAAACTTTTATTGCAGATTTATGTTGGGGTTTCCCCATTTGTCTTGGCCTTTAAATCAATCATTGTAGGGGGGAACACAATTAAAGTTCAAATGGACAGGTGCTCAACAAGAAGCATTCAAGGAGTTAAAATGAAGGTTATGTTCTGCACCAGTTTTATCTCTTCCTGACCTGCAATAGTCATTTGAAATACAAACCGATGCATCAGAATATGCCCTAGGAGCAGTCCTCATGCAACATGATCACCCAATTGCATATCATAGTGAGACTTTTTCTAATATAGTGCGTCAGTTTGCCACTTACCATAAGGAACTGTATGCTATCGTTCAAGCTTGTAATTAGTGAAAACATTATATTTTGGGTAAGGAGACTGTCATCCACACAGACCACAAACCTCTTCAATTTTTGTAGTTATAAGGGAAGTTGCAAAATGATCGACATCAACGATGGCTAGCCTATCTTCAACAATTTCATCTCAATATTCACCACAAGAAGGGAATCACTAACAAAGTAGTAGACTATTTGACTAGGCCTCTGATTGCAGCTATAAGTATGGTATTGGACTCATGTGGTCATCAAATAGAAGCCTGGGCTCGCTTGTATGAGAGTGATGAATGATGTTGAGTTTGCAAATGTTTATAATCAATTCATGAAAGGAAATCAAGTGAATGACTTCTATTTGCAATATGGAATGCTTTATCACCTTGGCCAATTCTGTGTGCCCAATGTAGAATGCAAAAAGCTGATATGAGAAGTTCATTATAGTGAGGTTGATGGTCATTTTGGCATAGGTAAGACTATTGCTATACTTTAAAGGTATTTTTATTAGCCAAAGTTGAGAAATGATGTCATTTCATATATTCAAGCTTGTACTGCATGTGCTATTACTAAGCCTGCCAATCGTAAACTTGGACTATATTCACCACTTCCTATTCTTGAAAAACCTTGGCATTTAGTTTCTATGGACTTTATGTCTGGTCTTCCTGCCACCAAAAGAGGCCATGATTATGTGTATGTTGCGGTAGACAGGTTCTCAAAAATGGTAGTAATAGTGGCTTGTAAAAAGAAAATTTCTGTACAGGACACTGCAAAGCTTTTCTTTGAACACATTTGGGATCATTTTGGTTTGCCGAATACCATTATTTCAGATAGGGACAATATTTTTCTTAGTAAGTTCTGGTCTACATTATGGGAGAATATGGACACAAAATTAACAAAGTTTACTGCTTTCCATCCTCAAACAGATGGCCAAACATAGGTAGTGAATCAAATGATCAATCACATCCTACGCATGTATCACTCAAAACATCCCCGTACATGGGATGAACGTCTTCCATATGTTCAACATAGCTACAACAGGGAAATTCATAGTTCGTTTGGTCACAACCCATTTGAGGTTTGTCTTGGTTATCAACCACTTGCACTAATGGATGTTGCTATACCACTTATTCAACCTGATCTGGTTCCACGTGTTGGTAAGGAGGAAGATAAGGCAATACAATTCATTGATAGAATTCATCATCTACAACAACAAGTTCATGAAATCTTGGAGCATACCAATAAGAAATATAAGGAGAGACATGATGAGCATTGTACTCCTCATCATTTTCAAGTCGAGGACAAGGTGTGGTTGCATATCCAGAAGGAATGATTGCAGGGTGCCAATAGGAAGCTTCATCCTCTGTGTTATGGACCATACACAATCATCAAGCAAGTTGGTGATAATGCTTTTGAGCTCAATTTACCCCCTTTTCTGGGTCTTCATCTAGTCTTTAATGTGGAACTCTTGAAGCCATATTTTCCCCCACTATTATATGTTGCAGATGTGGCAGAAACAATTTCCACTACAGAATTGAATCCAGATGCAACTTCTCCATTCCAATATGATCAGATTGTGGACACCATGGTGAAAACACTTAAACAACAACAACTCTATCTGTACAAAGTGGTTCGAATAGGGTAAATTTCTCAACAAGGAAAGTGGTTTACCCGGGAGCAGCTTCAGCTCTGTTTTCCTCATTTGATTAAGAGTGTTGATGTAATGGGGCCCATTTATTTTCAAGGGGAAAGTAAGGATCATAAACAAATTTGAAATATCAAAAAATTATTTTCATATTTTTTCTAGTTTTTCCTACATGTTAGTAATTGGGTTTTTTGAAGGCCTTTGGGGCATTTTCAACCCTTGAAAATTTTGCTGATCCTTTAGAACATTTTCATAGACAAGTTATTTTAGGACTTCACCTTCAACTCTTGGAGAACTTTCCAACGAGTTAAATGACTCGCAATTTCAAGTCCTGAGTAGAAAGTTATGACTAGTCAAAGTTAGGACAAAATTTTATATAGTTTTCTGAAAATTTCATAGTTTTGGATTTTATTATGTAATAAACAAATATGACTGTTGAGTTTTGATTCTCAAGGGGTTTTGGCAACCCTTAGAATCTCATGAACTATTATATGTTAGATTTTTGAATTGAATGGATTACTTTTTGGCTTGCTTCAATTCTGTGTTTACCTTGTTTGTGTAAGAAAATCCACAATACCACAGGTTCTCACTTAGGTATTGTCATCCAAATCCATAATTCGGATCAAACAACCTCTGAGATCATGTTAGTGAATTTAGTAATCTTCACCTACTTTGTGACTTGATGTCTTGTCAACTGGAGATGTTCTGATATTCTCATGATGGTGGGATCAAATATTTTGAAGGCATACAACAACCTGCAACTTGTTCTCCCTTAAATGCAACTATCTTTCATTTCTACCTATAATGCCTGCCAAAATACCCTAGAGAAATAAGCATAAACTAACTACAAAAAGAAACATCTTTTTTATTAAAACATCTATATAACAACACATGTAACTATATTTATGAAGTAGTCACCGGTGAGGAGGGACCTCAAAGAGATCAATCCAGACCAGTCAACAAGAGTAGACACAAGAGAAACACCAAGATATGATGGAGGCAATGCAGAACAAATTATTTTATTGCATGAAAATTGATTACAACAAACCGGTAACAACCGAGTTATAGCATACTGGCTCACAGGCCTGGTAGAGAAAACATAATAGGTCACAACTGGGACCTTAAATCTTGAGATCTATCTTCTATGCACAATCTAGCTACTTGATTCTCTGATTGATTACATTCTAATGTGAACTTATAATTATATATATTGATCCAAAGGATACAGTCGGCCCAAAAGGGATCAAAACCCAAAGAACAAGACCTAACATGTAAAATAACAAGGTCGGCCTCCACCAAGAGATTCCTCTGAAAAATCCAAAGGATGAAATGAGGAGCACGAGAAAAGGTTGGCCACATGCCAAGGAACATTGGAATAAACATTCAAGGTTCCACAAGCTTCAGAAAGGGGTTCTGATAGATCAACAAAATAGGTCCAGGCAACCGGTAACAAGAACTTCCAACTGGTAACAAGAAATTGTCAAGGAAATCGATAGCAATATCTTGCTAGAAATGATCCAAATGTGATATGGTCTAGAAGCAAGAAAGATGATCAAGTATTCGAGTAGAATCCAACCCCACAGGATCCGGTGATCCAAAATTGGGACACAAAGAAAGGAAAACTAAAAATGCAAACATAAAGCAAAACAAAAGAAAATGTTTTTGATTGATGCAAGATTTCTATGAACCGGTAATGCTCTTGCATCAGACATCTGGGGTTATTGAAAAAGTGAGCCTCTCACTTTGCTTGGGTCAGAGGGAAACCAAGGTGGTCTACCTCTTCCTAAGAAATCCAAGATGAATCTTCAACTGTTCTGTCCTTCCACTTCACAAGATATTCCTTATATTGACTGCTCTGGGTACTACGCCCAATCCTACTGTCTAAAATCTCTTCAATCTGATCCGGTTCCTTCTAGGGAAACTATTTCTCCAAGTCTGCAACACTGTTCTCATTAAATTATGGTTCATGATACTCAAGAAAATCTGCAATGTTAAACACAGGTGAAATACTTAGACTATCCGGTAACTCCACTTCATATGCATTTCCAGAACTGAACTTGCTCAGAATCCTGCAAGGTCCAAACTTCTTCATCTGCAACTTGTTATATGTTCCAACCAAGAATCTCTCTTTTCTCAAATAAACCATCACTTCATCGCCAACTTCAAATTCCTTATGTCTCCTCTTCTCACCTGCCTTCTCCTTATATTTGATGTTCATGTCTTCCAAATGCTTCTTAATGTGAATATGAAATGCTACCATGTGATCTGCAAAGTCTTCTACTTCTTAACTTCTCTGGTCTTCACTGCTAATGTCTCTTAATTCTGATATACCTCTAGGATGCACTCTGGTAACAATCTCAAAAGGTGTTCTTCTGGTACTTCTATTCACTGAATTGTTGTAGGAAAAATCTTCTTGTGCAAGGATCAAATCCCAACTTCCAGTTTTATCTCACAATAAACATCTCAACAAGTTTCCAAAACTCCAGTTAATGACTTCTGTCTGTCCATCAGTCCGTGGATGAAAAGTAGAGCTGAAATTCAAACCTGTCTTCACCTTCTTCCAAAGTGTTCTCCAAAAATAGCCAACAAACTAAGTGTCTCTGTTTGAAACTATGCTCTTAGGTAATCCATGCAACCTTACCACTTTCTTGAAAATAGGTCTACTAAATGCAATGCATCTGATATCTTCTTACAAGGTATTAATTAAGCCATCTTTGAAAATCTATCCACTACCACAAATATAAAATCATTCCCTCTTGGTGTCTTAGGCAATCCAAGTACAAAATCCATGATTATATCCTCCCAAGGTCTTATCGGTATTGTCAAAGGTTTATAAAATCCCACATTTTGACTACTACCCTTCGCAACTTGACAAACTCTACAACTTTGCACATATCTTTTTACATCCTTATGAATCTAGGGCCAAAAGTACTGCTCACTCACCAATGCTACTGTTTTGTCAATACCAAAATGTCTAGCTAGTCCTCCACTGTGTTTCTCCTTTATCAGATTCTACCTCATAGAACTCTTAGGTATGCACAACTGAACTCCTTTGAATAACATCCCATCTTGAATGAAGTAATCCAACCACTTGCTTCTATCTACCATAACCGGTTCTCTACATGCTTTCCAAGGTTCTAAAAAATTCAAGTCATCATCATACAAGGTCATCAAATCTTCAAATCCTAATAATGTCACTCTCATCTATGTCATTAAATTCCTTCTATGACTCAATGCATTAGCAACTTTGTTGGATTTACCACTTCTATGCTTCAACACAAAGGTATAACTCTGCAAGAATTCTACCCCTCTCATATGTCTTTGATTCAACTTACTCTGATTGTTCAAATACTACAAAGCTTGATGATATGTATACAACACAATCTCCTTAGGTAACAAGTAATGTCTCCACTTCTTCAAGGATTGATCTATGGCATAAAACTCCTAATCATACACTGAATATCTCCTCTGGGTATCATTCAATTTTCTCACTAAAATAAGCTATTGCTCCCCCTTCTTGACTCAAGACTGCTCCTATTGTTGTTCCACTTGCATCACAATCCACTTGAAATACTTTATTGAAATCTGATAAAGCTAACACCGACTTCTTAGTCACTTTTTGCTTCAATAATTCCAATTTTTTGTTTGCTCTAGTGGTCCACTTGAATTCTTTCCGATGTCCTCTCACGGTCTCAGTCATAGGGTTACAAACTAAACTAGAATTTCTAATACACTTTTGGTAAAAACTATCCAATCCATGAAATGATCTTACCTCTCCAATGCTTATAGGTGTAGGGCATTCAACAATTGCTTTCACTTTCTTAGGGTCTATCTTCAAACCATCCTCAGAAATCACAAATCCCAAATAGACTAACTCATCCTTCATGAAAGTACACTTATTGATATTGATCAACTTCTCTTCTCTCAACCTTTTCAAAACTTGTCTTAACTGCAACAAATGCTCCTCTTTTGTCTTACTGAAAATTAGAATATCATCTAAATACATAATAACAAACTTGTTAGTCCCAACCGGTACTGAGAGGGGAGGGGTGATTAGTACATTACAAGTTTTTACTAATCGATACTTTTGCTTAAATAAGAACTAATTAACCATTCACCATTGTACACATTTACTACAGAAGATTAAACATACATGAAAACATACACAAAGACACATAGATTTATCTCGTGGAAACCCAATAGGGAGAAAACCACAGTGTGAGTGGAAACTCACAAAATTTGTACTCTTCTGGAGTATGCTCGGTGAAGAGCCATACCTGTTAGGAGATTACAAAGACACTGGTTAGGTGTCACCCGGTTAAGGGATTTTGATCAAGGCCAGTTAGTGCCTTTACCTTGTTAAAGGTAGCCTGGTTAAAGGACTTAGAACATCAGGTTAAGATGTTACCTAGTTGAGGGATTTATACAATGGGACCTGTTAAAGTTCACCCAGTTAAGGGATTTATGTTGCAGTTATTTCAAAACAACAAATGAATAACCAGATACAAGAAGCTACACATTACCCTGATCAGATCACAATTAGGCATCAGTCTTGGTCTGCATCGGTTGTGCCTGTCCTTCACAACTCTTCCTTCTACCGGTTTGCTGGTACTTGAATCCTACACTACTGGTCCTCTGTCACCTGAGTCACTGCTCTGTGAAATCCCCACTCTATCGGTCTTCTGTCACTCAGCTTTGCACACTCTAAAACTCCCACTGTGTCCTTTTTCATATTAACTTTATTCACCTTGACAACAACCATCTCAAGAATGAGATATGTGTATTTATAGACCCTTAAGTGTTTCGCCAACTTCTCCCTCCAAAACATACCTTTCAAAATTTTATTGTCTAGCCTTAAATTGTGCTTCTAAAATCATGCAGGAATCTCTGTCAATATTGTTGAACATGCTGATATGTCTATTGGTTGACTGAGAGAAGACTTCCAATTTAGCTAGTTGTAACTGAACGTTACCAGTCTGTCCGTTACCGACTTTTCTGGTGAACCGATCAAAACCTTGTCTAGCCGATTTCTTCCTGTGTACCGGTGTAGTCTTTGCTTAGCCGGTGGATGTCTTCCTTACCGATCTACTCACCGCTACCCGATCACCTTACTGTGTGCCGGTCTACTACTTGCCAATCTACTGCTTGCTGGTATACTTATTGTCTGCCGGTTTACTCATTGCCTGACTTGCTTACTCCCTAAGGATTGGGAAGACTAAGGAGATGATGTTGCCAATAAAGAAAACCATATCATTTACCGGTCATACAAAATTGCATCAGAATAACAACAAAATCCCCCTTTGGCATTGGTGGCAAATTCTACAAACTACTATACCAATCCCATGGCCCCTGTTCCTGACAAGACTCCATAAAAGCCAAAATTCTCCCTTTTTCCATCAATGGCAAAGACTATCCAAGACGATTTGTCAAAATAAAGAAAAAATATCTTTAAGGGTTTCTTGAGCCACTTTTAAATAAGATTCCTATGAAGATTGAATTTGTTTCATGGTAGTAAAGTGGTCATGTAATAATGCAATGAAGACCTCCATATCATGAACTATATTGCAGTTAGGTGCATGAATTAAGTGGTCTTCGTCATTAATGTTTAGTTGCATGAAGTCTATAATTGGTACTAAATAGCACTGGAGCTCTAACATGCTAAGACTTCTTTTGTCTTCTTCATCTTTCAACTTTTTGAGTTGATGATTGAGCATTTTGATTTTTCCAGTGAAAGTTGATGTAGAACTACTAAGAGGATCAAATGAGCTTACCGGATCCTGAATCTCCTTTTTAATCTAATTTTTGTTATCATCCAAATCTTTGATTAAGACAAGAAAGTTTGAAGATTTCATCAGGAGTTGACCAACTTGATGTAGTATGGTCTTAACTTCTTCTATTCTGGTTGATAGAGAAACTTTTCCAATTTCTATCTTTTCCATTAGGTTATCTCCTCGGTTTGTTTCATATTGTCTTATTGCAACCTTCTCCAGATCGGTTGCCTCTAAACTGATTGCTTTGAATAGAGTATTCAATTGATCAATAATGGGTGCAGTATCATCAACTGCAATGCCCAAGATGAGATCAAATAGAATTGTTTTGGCAAAGGTGAGGATTCTTGCCTTCTTTTTCTTTTCTCTCAGTTTTACCTTTTCAACTTGGATTCTCGGTTTTTCCGAGACTTTCATCAACTGTTTAGGGGTCATTTTCTTTATATCTATAACTGAATCACCTTCTTCTTCTTCTTCCGTTCCTTCTTCAATTTCTAAGGGCTCAGCTTCTGAGCTATTTGCTATGATGATTCTTACCTTTTGCTTTACACTTTCCCTTTCTAAGTCTAATTTTCTTTTTACCGGAGGGGTATCCAACACTACTGTGTTATCTTTTATTTTCTTCTCATCCTCGTCTCCTCCCTCTGATTTCTTTCCTTCTTCTGTTTCCTTTTCTTTTTCTTTTCTTTCCTCTCTGTTATGTTGTTCCTCTTTTCCTTCTTGAGAGAGATTAAGATTTGGTGACAACAAGGTTCTATGAGGTGTATCCTCATAAGGAATGTCTTCAACTAACACTTCATCTTGACCTAACAATTTAGTTTTATCGGCTTTCTCTACGAGTGAAGTATGAAACGGTTGTTCAATACCCATTGTTAGACTGGGGATGTCTAACACAATATCTCCTATGATGTCCTCAATAGTGAACGTATCAAAACCTTCAGTGGAGTCTTTATCTTTACCTTTATCTAGGACAACTACCCCTTTGTCCTGTGTAGTTTCTTGTTCAATTTCTTCTTCAACCTTCTTTTGCTGGTCCATAATTTCCTTCCACAGGGCAACACCTTTAGTGTGCACTTTTCTTATTTCACCTACTACCACTCTTCCAGTTCTGTTCCTTATCTTGAAATGCTGAATGCATGCTTTAGCCACTAGTGAAGCTTGTTCAAAATCTGGTTCATACTGCACTTCCATGAGTGCTTTTTTTTTCTGAGCTCTTTTTCAGTAGCTTGGGAAGTCTTCCATCTTCCTTCAATTTTATCCAGCAAATCTGATGGAATAATGCCATACAATTCACTGGGAGTTCTAAAAAAGGTGTGCAAGTTCCAGATCAAATCTTCCTCAAGTTTCCTCTTGTCTTCATCATTACTAAGAGAATATCTCCTTCCAACACCGGACAAACCTCTAAATTATTTGATGCCATGCACCATCTCATCAATTGTTGGAGGTTTATTCCTTTCACTTCTTCTAACCTCTTTTACTTCCAATTGTTGGAGGTTTATTCCTTTCACTTCTTCTAACCTCTTTTACTTCCACATTTGACCCATTGTCACCTTCTTTCTTATCCTCTTTAAGTTTTGGATCACTATTTCTCTTTCTAGTTAAGTAACTCCTACCGATCTATCTTTTCTTGGTGAAGATACCAGAGTACCTAGATTCTTTTCCTTTTTGTATGTTGCTGGTTTAGTTGCTGCAGTCCCCTTTGGTTTAGTTTTTGTCACTTCTTCTTTCCACCGGTCAGTTCTCCATCTTTGGCAGGTGTGACCCTTGTTTTCTCACTCGCACTGGTGGAGGTAGTGGCACCGGATGCTTCACCTCCATATTTCTTGTCAAGGGTATCAATCATTTTCTTTACTTTTGTTTTAATGATAGGCACCTGAAGTTCTTGTTTTATTTTAGAGCTTGCCTCCTCATATGTTCCAAACCTCTTTGCCTTCAAGTCTACTGGTTTAGATAGAAGTATATTTATATGAATTTTAACCAGATCTGCTGCAACCTCATACCCCATAGGTGGAACCCAAAAAGTTCTGGGTTCAACTGCTTGGATAATACATCGATCTATATCTACAAGAAAACAAATGTTGTTCTTGTATTTCTACACTATTCCAGTTGTAATTCTTTCCCTCTTGTGCATTCTAGTTTGGAATTCTTTGAAATATCCCCACATTGCTTCCCCTAATTTATCTCCCAGATCCCTAATCATTTCACCTATCTAAACCATCATAGGTTTCTCTTGTGACCATACTACATTACCTTATCGGGAAAATATTTGAGCACATAGAAGAATATACATACCAGTAGAGAGCCATATTTGAAGGATTGCTTCTTATCCTTCTTTATTCTTTCCATGTTCACCATGAACCGACTTTGAATCATCTCACATATATCATATGTTTCATCTTCTTTGATAATCCGATATCCAGCATGGATGGCACCGCTCGACACACTGTTCATCTGGCTTGATTGATATACCCTGTAACCCAACATTGCAGAGGCAAATCTTACTTCAGCATCCTCAATATGAGTGATAGTCATTGCTCTACTATCACATCGGGATTTGGTTAACCAGGTGACTTCAGTTGATGAAATCGTTCTTAGGGTTAATGCTTCACCGATTGCACTGAACCCCGTCACTCTTCAAATCATCTTCTTTGTGATCTTGATTGGTACATGATCTTTCAACCACAAAAATTGATCATGGGCACTGCTCAATACATATCTAACCCAGTCACCATGAAATTGATCAGGAAAGTCTACAACATATGCCAAACCCTTGGTCTTTAGATTTTGCGAACCTTGATTTCAATTGATAATTTTCACAGAACCCTTTAAACTTACTTCAAATGAACTTATCTCCAATTTCTTCAAGCTAGCAATGGATATAGGAGCGAATATATTCTACCAACAATATACTAGAGGCCATAGATGATAAAGCACCAGTCTTGTCAATTTCACCGACTTTCATTGGGTGCAGCTTGAACTTGGGTTGGGGTTTCTTGATAGCTTCAACCAACACAAGAGTCAATAACTACGCTGCCATGATGACCTTCAATCAAGATTTTCTCAGATGCAGTTGAAAACCCTTTCTTAGGGAATACCAAACACCACTATCACTCTGCTTGAATTTCTTTTTCACACAAACAAAGCTTAGAATTTTTTAAATCGCCTTGGAACACACGGGAGCTCAAGAAAATTCACAAGTCGTTAGGTAAATAAAAATGCACTATCATTTCCTTATTTATCCATTGAGTTTTATTGGCGCTAGGGTCCAACGTCATATTTGAAGCTCACAACTTAAAGTACATTGATTTGAATACATCAGTTATTTGTTAACAACACTGATGCTCAAATAAGTAACTCATAGGACAAACTTCAATAAAAAAAATTTAGATTGAAATTTGTGCATCACAACTATGCACATAAGGACATTATTACATTTGTTGAGGGGATTCAAAAGTAATCTTACCATGTGTGCTCCCCCTGGGCATCAGTATGCCTAGTTAGAAGTGGAACTGTCATCACCGATAGATGATGAATTGGTTTCGGGATGTCCTAGTCCTTCTTTTCCTTCATCCTTCTTGATCCATGTATTTTTCATTTCAACTCTTATTTCTTCAGTTGTCTTCTTTCCTTTTAGGTCATTGTGCTCCTTTTTCTTGCTAAAATGATTCTTGTCTACAGACCGGTTGTAGGATCAACTTCTACATTCTCTGTCTAAGTGGCCGATCTTATGGTAGTTAAAGAATTCCATACCAGTTGTCCTCCATGGTCCTAGATTGTTTCGCTGACCCATCCTCATTCTGCATGTTTTAGCAACATGACCAAAATTACCACATATGGAACATGTGGCATTCAATTGATTGCTCCTTGTGTTGAGACTGACCGGTTTGAATGATGGTCTTGATACCTTTGTCTTGAACCTACATTCTTCTAATCTATGCCCAAACTTATTGCAAGTAAAGTAATATCCATTAAATCTTTTAGCACTTGACAGGCTTCTTGACTAAGATCTACACTCATAAGAAATGTGACCATACTTATGACAATTGTGGCAGGAACCATCAAAAATGAAAGTCTTCCTTTGATTAACCGATATGTTCCTATAGTAATTAGTCTTATGACCCAATTTTTCACAATGATTACAAGAGAATTTGAAAGACTTCATACGTCTTGTTTCTGAATGATTTCTTTTATCATCCTTCATCCTTTTGGATTTAGATGACTCTCCGGTTTCCATTGGACCTGAATCGGGGTAACCAAGGCCGGTTGTATCCTTTGTTCTTCTCCGAGCCTTCAATTGTCTATTTACCTTCTCAGAGATTTCATCAAACTTTCTCAGCTTCTCATTTATTTCATTTTCAGTTTTCAACTCACTTTTGAGTTGTTCAATATCTTTCATCATCCTCTCCTTTTCTTTTGCATTGTCATTTAGTTGTTTATGTATGTATTCATTTTTCTGAGTGAGAACTCAAATCTATTCATCTTTCTCAATCATTATTGCATGATTTTATCTCAAGGCATCTTCAGCAAGCCTCCTGGCTCTTTCAGCTTTTGACAAATCTTCTTCTATCCCTCTCTTTCTTTCATCAACACTTCTGTCAACTTTCAGTATCTCAGTCATTCTCAGGGCCTAACCTTCATGTTCTCTTTTGAGATATGTGATTTCTTCGGTCAACTTCTTTTTCTTTTCCATAAGTTCCAAGACTGCTTCTTTCGCTTCTTCAGATCCACTCTGTTTAGAGAGTTGATCTATGATATCTTGGCTCTCATTTAGCTGTTGGGCCAATTCCTTCCTTTTAGCAAGAGATTTTCTCAGTCTCTCTTTTAATTGAGCAATAATTTCATTGGCTTCATCTTCTACCGACACTCTTCCATGGTCTTTATCCTCAAGCTATCAAGCTTCTCACCAGAGGAACTAAGCTCTGATACCAATTGTTAGTCTCGACCAGTACTAAGAGGGGAGGGGTGAATCAGTACATTACCGGTTTTTACTAATTGATACTTTTGCTTTAAATAAGAGCTAATTAACCATTCACCAATGTACACATTTACTACAGAGGATTAAGCATACATGAAAAGATACACAAAGACACAAATTTATCTCATGGAAACCCAATAGGGAGAAAACCACGGTGTGAGTAGAAACTCACCAAATTTGTACACTTCTGGAGTATGCCCGGTGAAGAGCCATCCTTGTTAGGAGATTACAAAGACACTGGCTAGGTGCCACCTGGTTAAGCGATTTTTATCAAGGCCGGTTAGTGCCTTTACCCTGTTAAAGGTAGCCTGAAAAGGACTTAGAACATCAGTTAAGATGTTACCGGTTGAGGGATATATACAATGGACCTATTAAAGTCCACCTAGTTAAGGGATTTATGTTGCAGTTATTTTAAAATAATAGATGAATGATTAGATACAAGAAGCAACACATTAGCCTGATGAGATCACAATTAGACATTAGTCTTGGTTTGCATCGGTTGTGCCTATCCTTCACAACTTTGCCTTTTGTTGGTTTGTTGGTACTTGAATCTTGCACTATCGGTCCTCTGTCACCTGAGTCACTTCTCTGTGAAACTCCCACTCTACCAGTTTTCTGTCACTCGGCTCTGCACGCTCTAAAACTCCCCCCGTGTCCTTTTTCACATTAACTTCATTCACCTTGACAACAACTATCTCAAGAATGAGATATGTGTATTTATAGACCCTTAAGTCTTTCACCAACTTTTCCCTCCAAAACATACCTTTCAAAATTTCATTGTCAAGCCTTAAATTGCGCTTCTGAAATCATGCAAGAATCTCTGTCAATATTTTCAAACATGCCGATATGTCTGTTGGTTGACTGAGACAAGACTTTCAATTTAGCTGGTTGTAACTGAACGTTACTAGTCTGTCAGTTACCAACTTTTCTGGTAAACCGATCAAAACCTTGGCTAGCCGATTTATTCCTATGTACCGGTTTAGTATTTGCTTAGCCGGTGGACATCTTCCTTACCGATCTACTCACCGCTGCCCGATTGCCTTGCTGCGTGTTGGTTTACTACTTTTTGGTCTACTGCTTTCCAGTATACTCACTGTCTGTCGGTTTACTCATTGCCCGGTTTGCTTACTTACCCAAGAATTTATTCAATATCTCATTCATTAGCCCCATGAAAGTACTTGGTGCATTAGTTAATCTAAAAGGCATCACCAACCATATATACAGTTCTTCATTTTTCTTAAATGTTATCTTCCACTCATCACCTTCTCTAATCCTGATATGATGATGTCCACTCTTCAAATCTATCTTTTAAAAGTATTTTGCTCCACTCAAATAGTCTATTATGTCATCCATCCTAGGCAAAGGAAACCAATATTTCATTGTGATCTTGTTTATTGCTTTGGAATCAGTACACATTATCCAATCTCCATTCTTCTTAGGTGCTAATACTGTTGGTACTGGACAAGGGCTTAGACTCTCTGTGATCAAACCTTTCTTCAACAACTCCTGCACTTGTCTATTCAATTCTTCATTCTTTGTTAGTTTCAATCGGTGTGCAACTTTGTTAGGCAAACTATCTTTGGGAACCAAGTCCATGCAATAACTAATACTTCTCATAGATGGCAATCCATCAGGTACATTATCTGAAATGATGTCCTCATATTCTGTCAGCAAATATTTTATCTCTTCCAGGTGTTCTCCTTTCAGTTTTGATTTCTTAGTCTTCTTAGGAATCAGGGCAAAACACACATTCTCATGTCTCAATCCATCTAGGAATTTCCATCCATCTACCAAATAGATTATAGCATTCGTACATACTTCATTCTTCAAAGGTTTCTCCAAGGGTAAAAAGGTTTACTTCATCCCATTGTCCATATTAGTGTATGTATTCTTCCTCCCATCATGTACTTCCTATCTATCAAACTGCTAAGGTCTACCCAACAAAAGGTGGCAAATATCCATAGGCATAATATCACCCAAGACTTCATCATGATAATTCCCAATTTTAGATTTCATAAATCATTGTTCATCTTAAGGGGGGGTGTTAGACTAACCTTTTATTAGCTAACAATTATTTATTTAATTATTAGTCTATTATACTCTATGCTTAAGCTAAACTTAGGAATCTTATAATTCTTTAAGGTTTTTCTCCTTTAGGGTTTTGAGTATCCTCCTATAAGGATTATCTCTTTGTATTTTATTAACAATTGTAATTATTGAGTTGCATTCTTGTTGCACAATCAATATGACTCCTCTTTTCTGGATCTCTGAATTCTGGCCTCCATAGCTTTTTTGCTTCTCTCCTTCCGTGACAGGTTTACATGTAGGTGATCTTTGGGAGCTGTAGAGTTTATTTTTCCTCAACTCCAATACTAACAACTTATGTTCATCCCGAATCCATGCTATCTGATAAGGCTTAGGGTGTTTCAATATCTCCAATTTCAACTTATTCACCATTTCTTCCAAAACAAGATATCTGAACTACCACTATCAATAACAACTTTACAACACTTACCAGATACCTTACATCTGGTCTTGAACAAATTCTTCCTCTGCAAGGGCTCTTCATCTCCTCCGCTATGACACAAATCTCTCCTCATCACCAATAGTTCTCCATCTTCCAGTTTAGGGTCTAATCTGGTGGGGTTTTCTTCCACCATTACTGCTCTTCCGGTAGTTTCTATCTTCTTAAACTCAAATGCACGATGTCCTTCTCCTCCACACTTAAAGAATGTTCCTCTAAATATCCTCTTGTCTTGTCTTCCAAAATTCTCATTCCGGTAACCATCCAGTTCTCTCCTTTGGTAGAAATTTCTATCATCCTTTCGGTATGAAATACCTTCTTTATTCACTTCCTTGTCCTTGTTCTAATCTGTATTGGTTCCTCTTCCTTTGGTATATCTTCTTCCTCCTTGAAATCTTCCTCTGGTAAACCTTCCACCTCTGTCTCTCTGCCTTTGCTCATGTCTTTTGTTTAACTTCTCTTCTACCTTTAGGGCATACTGGTAAGCTTCTTCTACACTCTCCAATTTGATCAAACTAAGTTCATATTCTATAGACATCCACACTCCACCAAAATATCTTGCAACTTGTTCAACTTCATCATCAACATGTCCGGATCTGATATTTAACTTGTAAAATGCTTTGGTGTACTCCTTCACACTAGATTCCTTCAGTCTCAAATTCTGCAACTTCTAGAATAGATTCACTTGATAATCAGCTAGCATAAACTTTAATTTCAACTTAGCAATCATTCGGTCCCATGTTTTAATATTCTCTTTACCTCTTCTCTGTATATGAACTTGCAAATGCTCCCACCAAAGAGATGCATGACTTTTCAACTGGGTACAGGCATATTTCACCTTCCTCTCTTCTGTAGTGTTTTCAAAATCAAAATAATTTTTCATCTCCGAGATCCAATACATCAGTTCATCCAAATCTAACTTCCCATCATATTCTAGTGGGGTAAAATGAGGTTTAATATTCTCCCTACTCAAAACCCTCAAAAACCTTTCCTTATCCGGAGCAACTGCTGGTTGGTTTGCTTGTTCTGTTGGGCCTTTTTCTCCTTCATCTTCACTTACATCTTCAATATGTCGACCTCTTCTCTAGGCCATCTCCATGTCTTCCAACCATGATTCTATACCTCACAACATCTCCATCACAACAAGGTATGTATTAGCAAGTGCTCCACCATTGCTAGCTCCTCTTCGCGCCATTGCTCATGCTAGTCCTCTCTAGCTGCAGGTTGGATCCACAATCCACCACCCTACAACAAAATTTCTATACACGTAACCTTCGAAATGAAACTTCACTCTCATACCACTTGAAGCAGTCACCAGTGAGGAGGGACCTCAAAGAGATCAATCCAAACTGGTCAACAAGAGTAGACACAACATAAACATAAAGCTATGTTGGAGGCAATGCATAACAGATTGCTTTATTGCATGAAAATTTATTACAACCAACCGGTAACAACCGGGTTATAGCATATCGGCTCACGTACCTGGTAGAACATACAGAATAGGTCACAACTAGGACCTTGAATCTTGAGATCTATATTCTATGCACAATCTAGCTACTTGATTCTCTATTTGATTACATTCTAATGCACAATTATAATTATATATATCAATCCAAAGGATCTAGTTGGTCGAAAAGGGATCAAAACCAGAAGAACAAGACCTAACGTGTAAAATAACAAGGCCAACCTTCACCAAGAGATTCCTCCAGAAAATCTTAAGGATGAAATGAAGAGTGCAGGAAAAGGTTGACCACAAGCCAAGGAACATTAGAATCAATGCCCAAGGCTCCACAAGCTTTAGAAAGGGGTTCTGATAGATGAAAAAAATAGGTCTAGGCAACCGGTAACAAGAACTTCCAACCAGTAACAGGAAACTGTCAAGGAAATCGATAGCGATATCTTACTGGAAAATGATCCAAATGCAATGCGGTCTAGAAGAAAGAAAGATGATCAAGTCTTCAAATAGAATCCAACTCCATAGGATCTGGTGAGCCAAAACTGAGACACACAGAAAGGAAAGATGAAACTAAAAACATAGAGAAAAACAAAAGAAATTTTTTTTGGTTGATGCAAGATTGCTATGAATCGGGGATGCTCCTGCATCAATTTATATAGCATATAGACATTGAATGCATGATTTACTAACTACATGTATACTTAAGGTATCATATAATGAAAGCAAAAATAAAGATAACATAATTAATTTCTCATTACATATTTCATCCATACAACCATTCCCTAGGGTATATCAATGTCACTACTTAATTAATAACATATCATATTTGACATTTATTCATAACCTCTAAGTTTATTTTATAACACCAACCAAATTTTCCTAATTACCATTCTTACATATTTCCAGTAGTACATATAATTCCATATTCCATTTTCTATAAGTACCATGCTACATCTCATCTAGATATCACATCACATGACTAACAAGGAATTAAAACAACGAGAACAAATCTTAAATAAGAAGATTCCAATTACAATTACATATATCCTATCCATCACACGAACTCAATTTATATCAATAATATATAAACACAATCCTATCATTATTTCATCATACAATCTCATACAAACAATGTTCACATCTTTTCATTACAAGATTATACCTAATACAAACTACACATCATAAAGAGTGATACAAGGATACATCATGTTATATGATATTATGATTATAAGAGTTCCTAATATTCTTTATATTTACAATGCCACCATGAATACAATGTTATCCCAAATACATAGAAATCAGCTCCATAGATCATCCACATAATGAAGAGCAATAGAATCCATAAATCATCCAATTAAGAACATCCCCATGGAAGAAGGAATCAAACCACCAGACCATGTGGAACCAATGGAACCACCCCCATGCTAGGAGATGACATGGGGTTCCAACTCACACTCAAGACCTAGGATGAAACCTAACAACCAAGGGAATCAACGTGACACAACAAAGGTATACAACATATCAACACCAAAATCACATCACATGGCTTAAAGCAATTCAATAGACTCTCTCCCAGAGGCGCAACTCAAAACAAGGTATAAGGACCATGGACATATGTTGAAGTGGAGTGTCATCACATGTTATCCTCACATTGAAGGGAATATGGCCAACCATGATAGACACGTCTTTATGTTCTATCCTCACAAAGAAGGTAAATATACACCCATATTAGTCATGCATGTTATCCTCACATAGAAGAGTAATCCTTACTCATGATATACATACAAGCTTCTCTCACATAGAAGGGTAAAACAATCCCCGATAGACATGTGGAGCCATCTCAACCTACGTGAGAAAAAGGGAGATTATCCTGCCATCTCTATGGCCTCAATAAAATGTTATTATTATCTTACTAAGTGAATGCCATCCTAATTAATTGATTATTAATGTTATCACTTGTTAAGATCAAGAAAACTTTCAATGTGCCCTGACAATGTAGGTATCAAACAACCTATCTCACTTGACCCCAGTCATCACATGAAAGCCCAATCCCTCTACCATATTCCAAGACCTTAGGGAAAACAGCATCCATATAACATCACAATGCATAAAGAAGGTTCACAAGAAATATAGAAGCACTCATAACATCATACAGGACATCCTGAACATAATAGGATACATAGGGCTTTATACAAGCGAAGAGTCTTCACCAATGCATAGAAATCAAGAACCAAAACATAAGAATGATCCAAAAGTTAATCCAAATCTATATCAAATCCTCAATAGTGAGGCAAAACTCATCCCACTAGAGTCATTAAACAACCCTCAACAACAAGGCATTCATCCTCTCGCTGGAGCAATGCAATACACATAGAATCACCTCAGTAGTGTTGGAAAATGCACACTCCAATGAGAAATTGTAGGTGATTGAAGGTATTGTCATTGATGGCAACCTTACAATCCTATGGCACCGACAGACACTGGCATAGGCACAAACACTGGCATTGGCAGCGGCAAAGATGTTTACCGGCACCCTGGCCGACATGATTTTGTTTATTGTATTTTGTATTTAATTGTAAAATATTTTTGTAAGCCAAAAAATCAAATTGTATTAGGACTCATATAAGTATGAGATCTTGTAAATCATTTGTAAGAAGAGGAAAAATATATGGAAGGAATGTAATAGGCAGATGCAAATATTAAGGCAGACCTTGGAATAGGGTTTTGGAAGTTGTTGAGTTTAAACCGGTACTGAACCTGGCATAGAAGATGCTGAACCAAAGTAGTACATGACATTGGATTTACATAATCCACTTTTGTAAGTTAGTGAGACTTCCCTTTTTGTATTTAAGTAGTGAGCTTTAGGTAGTTGGGCTTCCTGCATGTGCAGGACCCTATTGTATCAATAATATTCACTTATTGGCCAGTGAGCGAATATTGTGGGTCAAAAATCCCACCGAGGTTTTTCCCACACTGGGTTTCCTCATTAAAAATATTATGTTATGGTGTCCTTTCTATGTTGTGTTTACTAATCTTATTTACTACACTATTTCTGGTTTACCGGTACACTGTTTTGGCATGCAATTCATTTAATAAGTTTAGAAAATCCATAAACCGGTTAGATACTGATTCATCCCCCCTCTCAGTACCTTTGGGAATCCTAACAATTGGTATCAGAGATTGGTCCTCTATTTTCAAAATCCTAACAGCTTGAGGAAGATTCTGACACCGGTACAGATGGAAAACTTGAGAAAGCAATTGGAAACAACTCTTGCAGATTGTGATGCAGAAAAATTGAAGAATATGAAACTTGAAGATGATCTGAAGGCTACACAGGAAATCATTCAAGGACTTTAGGAAAATCTCACTATTTCTAGGAACAAAAGAAGAGAACTTCATGAGAAGATACAGAGTGATGATGATGAAAAAGAAACTCTTAATGATCTTGTAAGCAAGATGAAGCAGGAAAACATGGCCTTGAGGAATGAGATGCAAGATATGACTATGAGGTTTTGTAAAGACATTGAAGACCAAAAGAAGAATGAAGATGACTTGGCTAGGAGAATCAATGATGCTGGAAATAAAAATCTAAGATTCACTCATGAGAATGATATGTTGAAGACAGATATAATTCACTTGGAGCATGATAAAACTAAACTTATGAGACAAAAAGATTTCTTAGAAAATGAGTTGGCTACTGCAAATCAACACAAGGAGAAATTCAAGAAAAGTTCAGAAGGACTTGATGACATGTTGAAAAATTAGAAACCTAATGGAGATACTAATGACCTTGGCTTTGAAGTTGGTGAAAGCTCCAATACTGCAAACAATCATAATCACAGTAAACCGGTAAGACAACCTAATGCATACAAATTCAATGGAAAATGCTTTAACTGTAACAAGTATGGTCATAGAGCAAATCAGTGTAGATCTAGAAACTATCAGAACACCAATGCACCCACCGATCAATGTTCTAAATGCAATAAAATTGGTCATAACTCAGAAAATTGCAGAATGAATGTAAGATGTTATGTTTGTGGAAGATTTAGACACCTATCTAATCAATGCAGAACACATACCGACATAGGATATGGAAAAGCTATTCAGAAAAACAATGTGACTTGTTATGCTTGTAACAAGATTGGACATATTGCAAAATTTTGTAGAAGTAAGGCATCAGCGACAAATAACAAAGGACCCAGTTTGAAAGGTAAAGAGAAGGTTGAAGAAGTGAAGCAAGAATTTTCAAAACAATGGATCAGGAAGTCAGATATGAATGTTAATGAAGCTATTCCTTCACCGATAGAACAAAGTATCACTCCATCGACATGAGATTCTTCATCTAACTGAAAAGAAACCTTCTGGGGTATGGCAATGAATTGAAGAACATGCTAATTTACCCTCGGTTGATGGTGAGAAGTTGAAATACTTCTTTACCGACAGATGTGTTAATTTTCACTTAACCGATAGGCATTTAATGTGGTAGTTGAAGGAAATGACATTATTAAAGCAAGTGTTTTGGCTCTTTTTCATTCACTGAGCATTCAAATTTCTTGAGAGCATAAAAAATCCCGAGCGAAGGCATCCATAGCGATAAGTGAAGCAATTCATTCAAGCACTCTTACCTAAAGGCAGATTAAGGTATTTATAACAATGGCTTCCTCCTCTACGTCTGAATTCATTGAAAACCCTACTGTAATTGAAGTTGTTAAGCGCCCTAGACCCGTATTTAAGATTATTCCCAAAATTGCGAAGAGAGATGATACCCTAGGAGCATTCTCAAAAATACCTAAAGGAGTTGTATATGCTGAGGATCCTAGAATCTACATACATTGTCATATAGAAGAACTAGGAGATGATGAAATTAAGAATATGTATAGGACTGTTATATGTGATGTAAATAGAAATGTTAAACTGGAACATAAGATAGTTGAAACCCTAGGTTTTGTGGAGATTCTTAATATCCCTGATTTTCCAAAGGATATTATAAGGATTGTGTTAAGAAGAGTTCATGGCAAGTTCTTTTGGTTGGATTCAATTCATAAGATAACCAAAGAAGTAGTTAGGGTAGTGATAGGATTACCTTCCACCGGTAGTAGGCCTGACAAGACTAAAAAGGTTCCAAATGACACTATAACAACCCTAACCGACACAACCTTTGACAAGAGATCCTTGAGAGCAAATGATGTAAATGATATCAATGTAAGGTTCATCAACATGATTATTGGATACAAAGTTACACATGCTAACAGATTAAACTCTGTTTCTAGCTTATGTATCAAGAGTGCCTATGACATGTTAAACAACAATGCAAAGATTGACATATGTGAATGGTTGAAGGATGAACTGATAGACAATCTGAAGTAAATCAAAGGTGATAAGAAAGGTACATTTAGATTTGGCAACTTACTTGTGTGTTTAATGCTGTATATTACCAAGTACCTGGTATTGGTAGAAAGGATTTTGGTTTTGACATACTGGTAGGAAAACAACTTTTGGACATTCTAAACAACATGGGAGATGACAGAGAAAAGAACATAAATGAAGATTTTCAGACACTGAAGGATATGATGAAAATTAGGATAAGGCTATCTCAATCTATAGTAGCTAAATATCAAAAGGAGATATGCTGTGTAATAAAGAAGGATGAGATTTGGATGGAGGTAGTGGTCCCAAGGACTATTTGGGTTACAGAAATGGGATATGAGGCAGATGAGAACATAATTGAAACTTATGCAAAAGCCCTCCTAGAAGCTCCTAAAGAACCAACTGAAGAAATATTTGGAAATGTGGAAACAATTGAAAGCAGTATTCAATCTCAGAAAAGAATAAAGAAAACTGAACAGATAGTTAGAAAAGGAACAAGGCAGACAAAAGCAATCAAGGAAGATGTATTGAATAAAACTGGTATTAAAAAGAGTGAGTTGGAAGGACTACAACCGGAAACACATCTTTCATCAGTTGCTACCTCCTCTAATAGTGAAATACCAATAGAGTTTAAAAGGGTAGTAAGGAAAAGGAAACCTTCACCAGTACCCACTCCTAAACCTAAGAGAACAAGACAAAAACAATAGGTAGTTAGGCCTCCGACAAAGAAGTTAACACCAAAGAAAAGAAAAGAAAAACAAGTTGTTCCTCCACTTGACAACCTTTTGAATGAGAGAACAGAAAATGGCAACTTATCAAACATTATCAAGTTGTATGATACTTTTAATAGTGATGAAAAGGAAAGCATTGAAATAGTGTTATCCTACACTTGGATATCTACAAGAAATTTTTGATTGAGGTTGTAGATGATTTACCCAATGAGTTGTATAGAAGGTTAGAAGCAAGGAGAGCAACAATTGTTGAATTGGATAAAAAGATGAAGATAGAAAAACTACTTGCAGTTCACCCAGTAAATTCAACAGAAGAAATTGATGAACTGATAAGTGAGGCTAACCAGACTGTATTTTCAACCGGTCACCGACATGTAGCACTAATGGCTGACAGAGTTAATGAGATCACATAAGAGACAACATATAAATGGGATATATTCTTTGTTGAGAAAGAGAAACAAGAAGAGCTTAAGAGACCAAAGACTTTTAAAGTCTATCAAAAAGAAAAGGATAAGTATAAGGGGAAAGGTAAAGTAGGTGGTCCTCGAGTATAAAGATAAAAAATAACTTACCTCCACCTCTTTCTAATACTCCACGGGCACAAAATGTTGATACACCACCGGAAACAAAGAGTATGGAAACACCACATGAGGACACAAATCCTGATTTTGAGGTGTTGTACACAATGAATATCGACACACAGGAAGTTAACATTGTGGTGGATAAGGAAACAAGTGAGAAGAGAGATGTGGCAACTAAGCCACCGGTAGAAGATACTATAGTTGAGACAAATATGGAGAATATAGTTGGAAACATTGAAATTGGGACTAAACAACAAACTGAAAAGGCAATGGATTCCCTTGATACAGGAATGGCAGATACCACTGGTGTACACACTAATGTATCTATTGAGCAACCGACAACTGATAGTAATGAAAAATCTGTTGAGATACCGGCAGTGGATAGTACTAAGGTTCAAATAGAAAAACCGATAGTGGATACCACTGTAAAATCATCAGAGAAAATCAGAGAAACCATCAGTAGAGACATATACAAAGAAACATATAGAGAAACAAGTCCATTCACAGGTACATACAGAGACAGTACCACCGGCTACAACTAAAAAACCTAAGCCTTTGGTAGTTGAAATGCAGACACAAACTGACCCTCTAGAGAAAGAGGAAAGTAAAGCTATTACTACCACCGATGGATTACAAATTGTGAAGGTAGTTGGATAGTCATCCGAAACCTCCATGACTGAATTTAGACCAACTAATGTGATAGAGGTATTATTAGATTCAATCAAGAAAATAACAGATTGTAATGCAGTAGCATATAAGGCTGTTGATGACACCATACCAATTTTGAAGATGATTGCACCCAAGTGTAACATAGAGAATAAAGATTCTTTAGGCCAATTAGACACATTGTCTAAGTACATAACCGACAATCTTCTAACAATTGATCAAATCAATGAGGAGGCTTTCAGAGAGAAAATGAATAAAGAGAAGGAAAACTTCTTTGAGGAGACAATAAAGAAGAGTAAGGAATATATAGACACATTATTACCGACACTAGGAAAGACAATTTTGGACTTCAAGAAATTGTACAAAGAAACATGCAAGACAAACATTTTGACAGAGGATTTAGATAAAGAGATCAATAGAGCACAAAAGGAAATCAATGATATTGCTAATAATTTAATAGGATCATCAAATTCAATATCGGTAGTAGAACAAGAAATTACCGACTTTGAAGAGAAAATTGAAAAAATTGAAAAAGATAAAGAGAGATTAAGGTTTAAGGCAAAGGAACTGAAGTGTAGACTAGGTCCTAAACTAGATATCCTCATCTCTTTGAGAAAAGATATTTCTGAGGCTCTTGGTCTAGGACTTAAGACACTGGAAGAGAAAATACACTTACTCACCGGTACAATCTAGAGGACTGAAGCAACACTAAAGGATAGTGAAAGATTATACAACAGTCTGAATGTTGCTTTTGTAACCCACCGGTTACAGGGATCATAACAGGAACTACACTCAATTGACATTGAATGACAACCTTTGTCATTGATGCGAAAGGGGGAGTAGTAGAGGACGAGAAAAAGGAATAAGGATGAGAAAAATGTATGAAAGAAGAGATCATCTGCTCAGGGGGAGCACACATTGACAGTTTTTGGTAAGACAATATTTTTGGCTTTTTCTCATGATTGTTGCCATAAATGCCAAAGGGGGAGATTGTTGGCAAGTGCACACTCCAATGAGAAATTGTAGGTGATTGAAGGTATTGTAATTGATGGCAACCTTACAATCCTATGGCACCGACAGACATCGACACAGGCACAAACACTGGCAATGACATTGACAACGACAAAGATTTCTATCAACACCTTGGCCGACAGGATTTTGTTTATTGTATTTTGTATTTAATTGTAAAATCTTTTTGTAAGCCGACAAGGAGAATTGTATTAGGACTCATATGAGTATGAGATTTTGTAAATTATTTGTAAGAAGAGGCAAAATATATGGAAGGAATGTAATAGGTAGATGCAAATATTAAGGCAGAGCTTGGAATAGGGTTTTGGAAGTTGTTGAGCTTAAACTGATACTGAACCTGGCATAGCAGATGTTGAACCGAAGCAGTAAATGACATTGGATTTACATAATCCACTTTTGTAAGTCAGTGAGACTTCCCTTTTTGTATTTAAGCAGTGAGCTTTAGGCAGTTGGCCTTCCTGCATGTGCAGGCCCCTATTGTATCAGTAATATTCACTTATTGGCCAGTGAGCGAATATTGTGGGTCACAAATCCCACCGAGGTTTTTCCCACATCGGGTTTCCTCATTAAAAATATTGTGTTATGGTGTGCTTTCTATGTTGTGTTTATTGATCTTATTTACTGCATTATTTCTGGTTTACCGGTACACTGTTTTGGCATGCAATTCATTTAATGAGTTTAGAAAATCCATAAACCGGTTAGATACTGATTCACCCCCCCTCTTAGTATCTTTGGGAATCCTAACAAGTAGTAGGGAACAAAACCACTAACTAGAGAATCAAATATCATAATAACATCAAAATAAAATCATACACATCATTGAGGAACTCAAAACATTTATCCAAATCCTCTCGAAGCACCTACAAATCAAACCGACAAAACCCTTAAAATTGCAATTTCCTTAGTCTTGCGCATAAAAAACATAATTTGGTGCATATGATACACAAAATGGTGCATATGACACATACATTTGTGCATATGATCAATAAAGTAATGCATATGACACATAAATTAGTGCATATGATCAATAAAGTAGCGCATATGACATTTCTTTTAGCGCATATGGCTTAGAATGCAAAATTGCTAAAGAACAAAACTAGAACTTGATGAAATCACCCACTTTGGTCCCCAATTTCACAAAATGACTAAGAATAATTCCTAGAAGGTGTGTAAAGGTGAAAATAACACTAGGAAATAATTCTAAACAAAAATCATAACATTTTATGAGATTTTAACCGAGTTACCCAAGTAAATACACACTTAAAGCACATATGAAGTACCCAAATCACCCCAAATAAAACAGAGACACAAGAGAGGTACAATAATGAAATCAAGAGTGCAAGGAAGAAATACTAAAGCTATCTAAATTCTCTATTAATGACTCCACACTCCTTCAAGAGGGAAAAACCAAAATCACAAGTCACCGGTGACCAAACAACACTCAACAACATAAACCCCCCAAAAGATGATACACAACATTCACAACACCTAGAGAAGGTAGATATTCAAAGGGAAAATGACACAATCCTCTAATCATAGGGAATACATTGAATCACAAAAATCCTTAAACAAAAACAATCAAACAAAATCACAGGGAATACCTTCATGACAATCGTTTTTCCCAAATCATGAAAAATCCAAAGAATGCAAGTCTAAATCTCAAAATTTTTCCCATAGCCAAATCTAAACTTTATATTTCTGATTCCCCAAACAATATTTCAAGCAAACACAATGGAAGACAATCTTTTCAAAAACTAAATTGGCAGAGAGAAGGAAGTTAAGAATACCAACCTGGAAATGCAATCCAACAAAAGATTATTCGATAACAACAACAATCAACAAACCACTCCAAATATTCAACACTCCAGGAAATCGAATCCCCAAACAAAACCACAAATCGAATCCAAGCTCATAATTTTTGCCGAATGATTAACCCCGCAATACTCTCAAAAAACCAAATTTATAAAAATCAAACTCCAAAACTATAGAAAATTCTAGCCAATCAGAAAATTCTTAGAAACAATATAATCTACCTACCTTGTATAGTTTCGAGGAATATATATTTTACCCATATGATTTACCTACCAATTCAAATTCAACCAATCACACGTGAGGGTAGGTAAGCTGTATAATATACCTTGTTCGTATAATATTATTTATGCAATATGTGATTATCGATAATTTAGTAAACCTTAGTATATTATTAAATATCAATTTAAATAACAAAATAAATATAACAATAAATAAACAAACAACACAATCAATAAATAAATCCCACCAATAAATAATTAAATAGATCAAACAAATAATAGACAAATAAATAATTAATCACAAATAGTAAAAATTAAATCATTAATCAATAAACTAAAATAAATCAATTAAAATAAGTTAATCTCAATTAATTAAATATATATCTCTCAACAATAATAATTATAAATAATAAAATAATCAAATAAATATCCATTAATCAAATATAGGATAAATTAATTTAACCATTAATAAGTCACACAATCTCATTAGTTAATTAAATATAAACCATGCACTCAAATACTCAAGCTACTAACAAAAGGAATACTAACACAAGACTAACCACCAACGTATGGGCCATGACACAACTGACAAGGTGAACAACTAATCCTAGAGTGAGTGAGGGACAATCATGCCACCTCCAACAACTTGCCATTGGGATAGGACACACTCAGACCTGTGAGACTAGGTGGAGTCAATGTCTGGTACCTGCAATCTTGCAATCACCACCACACGCAATACAATACATATACAATATATATACACCATGGTAAATAGGAAAGTGAAAAGAGAATCACAACACCATTTCATGCTCACAATGAGTGATAAGACATCGTCCCTTTGACGAAGATAGTCACACAATAACAATATCAATACATCGCATGAACCATAATCATGAAATAGGGGTTAGAATCATCTCAACATCATAAATCATATAATCAAATGGTAATATCAAGTGCATATAATATATCCAATGTAAATCCATCAATCAAGTAATCCAAAATGTATCATCACTCTCATGATTCATTAAATAGCATATGTCCATATAAGGTATCTAGCATCATCAGTTTCATTTGAATATAAATAAAGTCATAAGTAATCATAGAAACATCATCCATTACAATCATGGAATAGGGTTAGCACACAAAATAATAAAATAAAATCACCACAAAGTAGACTAAGCTAGATCAATACAATCCTTTAATGTACAAAAGATAAGATGAATCGGGGAGGGACACTACACTACCTGCGACCATATTTGATTGGATTGCAAACTACCACATTTTGTGTAGTCATGAAACTCATCTCTGCAAGAAAAATCTTCTTTCATCCAAATGGACATTGATTCATTCTACATTCTCCACATTCTCCACATCCCCAGCATCTCCATTTATGTCATTTGGTCAACCTTGGTCAACCATCGTAGAGTAGAGTCACATTTGAGTCAACATTGGATGAACATCCATCATGTTCTCTACATTGCAAAAATGCACTTGTGAGATGGTGGGACACTGCACCATCTTCCATTTTACTTACCCTGCGAGATCCTCTTTTCATTTGTTTTCTTGCTGCAGGATGGCGGGGAGCATTACTCATCTTCCTTCTTGTTACCTTGCGCAGTTCTTTTCCTCCAATCTTCCTAGTTGCAGGATAGTGGGGAGCTGTTTGATCAAACCTTGCTGTTGGTGGTATTTCACTGAGACTTTGCATCCATCACAGTGAACAAGATCCATGTCGCTATAGCTCCAATGGGTTGACAAGAACCAAAAAGAGTTTTGCCGAAACACAGTGTCACAATGAAAAGGAAACATCATCGACAAGACATATCTAATGTTATGCCGAAATAGAGGTATTGACATGATACAATGAAATTGCATAGCCTAAAATATGTCTCACCGAAGTACAAAGTCATATAAAAAAGGAAACTATATCGGTAAGACATCTCATAGGTCATAACGAAAAGATTTGTATCGCTATAGTTTCAACAGGCCGATAAGAAGCAATTCGGTCCTGCCAAAAGGCTGTCTAAATGAAGAAACTTTGTTGACCAGACACTTCTCCTGTCACATTGAAAGGATTCATATCAACATAGCACCAAAGGCCGGAAAGGAGTAAAGTGAGTCTTTCCAAAAGGGAAAGTCTCATCGACAAGAGACATGTTGATGAGACATATCGAATGTCACATATAAACTTGGGGATATTTGGATGATACAAAAGACCTGCAAAGCTTGAAAGAAGTCACACCAAAAGGTGAAGTCACATCAAACAACAAGGGTGTCGCAAAGACATGAGGATCTCACACCGATGTACCTCAACATTGTATATTTTCAACAACACTCTTCCAAAGAATAATCAACAAGACACAATAGGTCTACAAAGGAGTTGAGACATCTTGTCGAAGTGAGAACTCTCAGTGATAAACACAGGTGCATAATGAGCGATGATAATGGGAGGTGAAAAGCATAGTGTAGCTGACATGAAAAATACACTCCGAGTCGACATGAAATGCAAAATCTGAATGACTCATCTTCAACTCTTCTCCTCTTCAACTAAACATGTCGACATATGTACAACTCATCTCTTTTGCAACCTTAACCAAATCAATATGCATCTGAACCTGTTGACATCAATGACAACAAATGCCAATAAAAAGATGTTGAGAAACTGTGTGAATCCTTTCCAGTAATGTGAAATAAGTACCATTGTTGCAAGCAACCTCAAATATGAAAGAGATCATTGACATCTCTTCAAAAAATAATGAATTAATGTTTCATAGAAATAAATGAAGCATATAAATGAATGAGATCCTACAAGTTGTGGGTGGAATGTGGCCAACAACATAAGCTAAATAATACATTGTTTAATGGGGCTGCCAACTAGCGGTTTCCCAACAACTAGTAACTTCAAGTTTACATATTCTGTGGATCTAACATTGTAGCCATATAGTTAAACTGCATAGAGGCAATTTTTTTAAAGGGGTGTACAAACCTCGTTTACCTGTAGAGAGATTTTCTCAAATCATGTGAATGGTTTGAAGAAATGTGCATCAAAGGCCATCAAGTGCACCTCATATCATCCATGAACTTAACTTATTCATATTGTAAAACACAGCGTGATATACAACCCACAAGCCTCTATCATGAATTAGTTTAAGAACATCCAATATGAATTGACATACCATGTAGATGACAAACGAAATGGAAGAGCATATAAAAAGAGAATGTCATTATGTTTCACATTTAAAATGTTACATGGATAGTATGAGGGGCATGTACACCAAAACCCAGATATGTCCATTGCTGCCAGCAACCTCAAATATACAACTCATTGTTTACATCTGTAGACATAAAGCTTAATCAGTAATAGAAAGAAGTTGGGAAAGCTAAAAAACGTGATGCACCCTAGGAAGGGTGACTAGAATTTGTGCATGTAGTGAAGAACATTAAACGATCGATCATCACATCTCTCATTGTTTATGTATTTAATTGTGTATAGTGAGCAGAAAGAGGTGATGATGATATACAAAAAATAGAAGATTCATTTTCAAAACAATGTTGTGATATTGCACTACAGAACTAAAGATTCTAGTACTAGCAGAAACAAATGGTAGTTTAGATAGAAGGTCTAAAAATGATAATACACAACCTCTCAAAAAATACAATTGTAGAAAACACATTTTCATTAACTACAAAGTCTTATAGTGCGTTTGGCCTAACTTATATCAAGAATAGCTTCAGTCCATCTCTCCTGCTAGGAATTGAAACTGTGCTTACATATCATACAAACTAAAAACTTTGTTTCTGCGTGTTGGAAAACATGGTTCGTTATCTTACCTACAACATTATATTCATATTCAATATAAAAAGAAACATGACTATTGAAAAGAAATACCCATGCTCTATGGAGAGCAGACTAGGAAGAATCTTTTTGAAAACACGATGGTTGTTCACACTTAAATTAAAAAAGATTACTATATTGATATTGACTAAATTAAAGCACTTTACAATTTGAAAATAAAGAGAATTAATCTAAATTAAACTATTATAAGAGACAAGATGCACAATGTAAATTCAAAACACAATAATAAAACTAGGGTTTTCCAAACTTACAGTAATTATTTCGAGAATACAAGGGTTTTCCACATTTATGGATTTTGTAATGTTACTAAGGTTTCTAATAAACTTGGGGAGAGGACTGGTGTAATGCCCCGCCAAGAAACCCTAAAGGATGCACTAAAACTCTCGAAAAGAGTGCAATTTTTTTTTTTTAAAACATTAATAAACTTAAAGATGCATGAAGTTAATCATTGAAATAACATTTGCACAAGTGGAAGACTTAACTTAAACACCTAAAGGTTTCCAAGGAAGATTACTAGATTAATCCAATGAACATTAAGGTTTGTTAATCCAATTAACAATAAGAATCATTAAACCTACTCATGATAAAATGATTACTAGAAGGACATAGAAATTAAATTCCACAAGTCATTAAACTAGCATGTTAGAATATATACATCTAACATTAGCTACATTACATCACAATCCATACTACTGCATCTAATTGATAACTTCATTCATGCATTTAAGATTAATATCATCTAAATTACATTATACATTTAAACCATAATGTCATTCATACATCCAAAATAAAAAGGAACCAAATGAACACATACACCATACAACCCCAAAATTGATATTGGAGTTCACCCCTAATGGGCTACATCTTCGGGTCTTCTTCAAATGCAAGACCCTTCTAATAAATAATAGGTGAAAAAAATACATAAGGTTCACATCAATTACATCCTGCCATAGAGGCGTACAAAAAAAAATGATAGATATGACCCCATAGGGTCCAAGAGATACATGGATGATCCAAGAAGAAGAAGAGGATCCATTTGAAACATAATATGGAGTAAATACAAGAGAATAATTGGAGCACCAATGAAACTAAATCCTCACATTTTATCATAAGCGTCACATGATCTAACATGAATATCGGGTACTCACAAAAGGCATAAACAACAAGATATGACTCCCACAATACTGCTCCAAGCAAAAGCAACACAAACTGCACACTAGTAAACATAAGGGAAGAGTGTCATCGTATATCTTTGTATTGTTACCCTGGTAGACATCCATAGGTCCCGACCCCCATTCACTGGTTATCGTGGTAACCTCTGTCAAACCTCCGGCCCCATCCAAGTCTCATGTGGACCCAAACAATCCTTTCGTGAGGACAAGGTTGTTGGTTTGCCATTCTAGGCCTTCTCATTGCATCCCAAGTCTGTACTAGCACTCAACCCATGCGCGAGGCACAATTATCTTACTTAGTGTTTTTCATCTACCAAACCCCCTAATAAATTATTAAGTTATCACTTTCTTAGACAAACTTTTGATGGTTTATCTTGCTTACCACTTTGGGCGCGACCCCCACTCGAAAGCCACTCTCCCATATGACACTTAACCACAAATCAGATGAACTCCCAAAACCAAGGTATACACAAGAAACAGTATACGGAGTTCAAAGCAATAGAAAACCATTTGGCCAAACAAGCCCTTGCACACAGATAACCAACTGATGATCCTCTGACTAGAGACATGACCAGTTACAATCAACCACATGACAACAACCAATGCTCACAATTAAGGACTTGCCTTTTTTGGAAATCAAATGCGAATACAATAATTAAACACGCATTTTCATTAACCTATAAGGACAATCATTTTTCCATTTCATTTAATATACGTCGACCAAGGTTCTCTAATTCAACAACATTTCAATTGCATTATAAAATAAATATCAATACTTCACAATAAATGTCAAACCAAAATCTCATTTATACAATCATATTTATATACTATACATAGAAAAATATAATTTACTTTATATATTAATGAACCTAAAATTGATATTTATTTTTCAAAATAAAAATCATCATTTCCATTCTTTTTCAAAATAAAATATCTAATCTAATCTTTTCTTAATCAACTATATATTTTCAAATATATGAAAATTTAAATTAAAAACTATTATTGATAACTATTTTTCAAAATAAAATAATCATTTCCCTTTTCTCAAAATAAAATTTCTAATCTAATTATTATTTTTAAATCCAGAGATATTTCTTCCATGTATAAAAATTAATAATACAAAACTAAATACACACATATATATATAAAATAAAAATTAATAATATAAAAAAAACTTTAAACAAAAATAAAATTTAAAAACTTTATAAATTTCTTTATTTTTGAAATAATAGCCACCCACGTGGGGCCTCCTTTTCCAAAGGGGAAGGCTTGTGGAGATCATGTCTTGGTCTCCCCACAGCCTTGGCTGTGTGGAGGCCACGACATGGCCTCCACAACCATGGCCATGGCTGCCAAAAACCCCCTCCCGAAATACAATTTTTTAACAGTTATTTATATCTTTTTTTTTAAAAAACTTTAAAACAATTTACCCCAATTCCTGTGTATTCTCATAAAGTTTTTCTGAGAAATATTTCTGGGAAAATTTTCCGGAATTGTTTGTAATAATTTTTTATTTTTCTTTGTTTTATAATATATATATATATTTTTAAAAAATAATTCCCCAGGGAATGTATTTTTGTAAATTTTGGCAGCATAAGAACTAGCCAAGGAGAATATTTAGAAACCAAATAATCCCCAAACTTGGGAAGAATTTTAACAGGAAATAACTAATTTCTTATCAAATTCAATTTAACCATAAAATTTGTTTCTCATTTGCAAATTTGAACAAATCTAAGAATAAAATTTGCCAAGAGAATACAAGAACAACTAATCCAAATTTTTATTTAATCTTTGTTTTGAAATCAATTCTTCATCTACAAATCCCAAATTGATTGAAAAAACAAAAAAATGAAGCAATAAGGAATTCAAATTTCCATTAAATTCAAACCCTTCCTCTTTCAATTTTAAAGACAAAACTCAGAGATTTGCAAATGAAAATAATTTTTTTATTTTTTTTGTTTTAAAACAGAGGAAGGAAACAAAAATCCAACCTCAATGAGCAATCGAAGAATTTTGAGGAGAGCCCAACTTGCAATTAGAGGATTCTTCAACCAAAATGCCCCCCAAAAAATATTTCTCCATACCAAAAACAACCTCTTCCAAAATTATGAAAAAAAATAGGTTAAAAGCAATTTTCTTGCCCTAGAAATCCATTTAAGTTTAATTTTATTCTTTTGCCAATTAAATCATTTCCAAATAGTTAATATTCAAAAATGCATTTTCCTCTCCAAAATTTGATTTTTTTATTTTTATATAAAACTTCAAATCTACATATTCAAAGTAAATGGTAAGATATTTTGGAGATATTTTAATTTTCTTAAAAAAGTTTATTTTTATAAATTCAAAATGCATAAGACAATTACATTTCACAATTTTAATTGATCAGCTCACTAGTTAATTGAATTTAACTATTTGATTTATCAACTAATCATTTAAAAGAGGTTGTAATAAATAATTTGATTTAATTATGAATGAGCAATAAACACATTTAACCAATTAAAATGCTTAAGATTAATTAAATCATTTCACCCATTGCATAATATGAACTTAAGCAACCTAATGAGGCACATGACCCACAAACCAAATAAAAAGAGAACTTACGGATGACCGACACCACTCACATTGAGCATGACTAGGGGTAACACGAAGGGTTTAAGAACTTATCTTCTCCCACATCCATCGAATCAATAAGGTACACTCAAACTTGTGAAACCAAATGGAGTCAATACCTCGTACCCACACGATACTCAAACTCGCAATTTCTTGGATCATCGATACACACATGTATATATTCATAAAAACACTATAAATACACCAGTGAAGGAGAATCATGACTTCTCATACCTCACCATAGTGAGTGACGAGAACCCATCTCCCCACACCTCATACACGCACATACATGATACATTCACATGGTGCACAACATGCATAAGGGAAACAAGTCAGTCCATAATTATTAATGCGTAATTGAAATCAACATTTAATCATTGTCAATAAATTAATGCATAATCATCATTAACTAGAACACACACACATTAAAGCATACATCATCATGATAGCATGCTAGTTGCACATAAACATCCTGACCAAGGGGGGGGTCTACAAAGGTACTAAAAAGTCAAACTTGGTCAAAGTACGCATACATCCCCCCCCCTAGAGTTCGACTTACTCCTGGAAGTCGCAAGTCTAGGGTAGGAACATAGGGACACCACAAGTCAAATAATTCACATTATATAAGCCAAAATATGGACTTTCTTTTAGGAAGATGCAATCTACAAAAACAATCTACTAACGCACTGAAATCAACTATTATAACAAAATTATTTCAATCCTGTACTAACTCAAATAGGTTTTCAACAAATTCTCTTTGCACAATCCTTAATTACTAAAAATCAGTGTGCTACACAAGCATGACAACAATCACATCATCTTTCACTATCTAGGTTACACCTGCCAATTTATTTATTCAATTGCTAGGCAACATAATTTCTTTAAGTATTCACATAAATCATACAATATCTACTAAAATTCTTATCCCAAGCATACATCACAGAGTACAAACATCATAAATTACTCTACCCAAACATGAAAACCACTCATTTCACATAAACACACATCATAATGATGATAATTATATAACTGATATGTCATCTTACACATATATTTTCCTTCCTATTTTACTAGGGCAACATATCATAATCAAAGTAAGTATACAAATTCAGTCATTAAAAGGGTAGCATACTACCTTAGGGGTCCATAATGTATAGACATCGAGTACATAAAGGTTCATGGTATATAAGCTAAAACAATGGTAATACCACAACATCAAATATTAAGGCATAATACAATCTTATAGGAAGAGAGTAAGAGAATATAACATCTTACAACAACACACAATGTCAACTAAATTCAAATAGAATCCATGTAGGTATTCCAATACACTCGTCAAAGAAATGAGTTTGCAAATCATTCGCAATTATCCAAGGCGTAATGCACAATTCACTAAATCTAGTTTACACTTCTATCTAATAAATATTTGATACAAATGATAACAAATGAGTTTCATCATAGAAAGACACTTTTAATTTTCTTAATTTAATATAACACTATTGATTACCTCGTTATGCCTAAATCCACTCTCAACAGTGTTCTCCCTTAACACACTATCAGAGGTTCTAACAAACATGATAGAAATATCACTTAACACATAACTAAGGCTAGCTAATTCAAACACTCAAAATGACCACCTGACACCCCAAGCGATAGTTATTCCAAATTAAAATTACCAAATCCACAATGAAATAAATAAAGATGCCGACAATCTCAAAATTCAACAAAATTGAAAAAATGACAAGAGTCATAATTAAAATAAAAAGAAATGAGAATTTAGTGGTCATTTCGTAATAACAGATCTCAAAATAAAATGATAGCCCCAAAGTCACATAACACTAGTCAAAAGACAGTTAAAATACTGTCGCAATCAAAACTCAAAACAATGTGACCATCTTTAGTCACACCTTAGGGAGTAACCGCCACACAAAACCCAAGGTCACATGTCCTGAGTGCGATAGAGTGAAAATTTAGACATTTAAGGTTATTACACTAACTATATTTCTTTATTAATGCAATCTTGTATACACATGAAAGTTCATCTAACTATCCTTTATGTAGGCATACATATGTCTAGAGGTAATAATATGTCATAACACACAAACATATAATACACTCATTATGTAAATTTCATTCTACATGATATCATATTACCAAGTAATCACATTCCTAACATTACCCTTTTCAAGCAACTCTTAAGCATAAATTCCAAATTGTTTAATATTTTCCAAAGTCACGATAAAATTAATAACACTCAGACGTGCTATATCTGGCACCATTTATCCACTCTACCAGGATTTTCATTAAATAACACATTCTTTACAATTCAAATTAAATAAGGAAGTAGCATCATTTCTATATCTTTCACTAATTCCACTCAGCATTCATATTCACATTACTAACCATGCAAATTTTCTTTACGAAGCTTAAGACTTCCATCTTTCAACATGAAGCCAAAGCACAAAAATACAATTTCATATGCTTATACACATAACTCTATCTCAATCAATACTTGTTCTCTAGCATGATATGTTAAGCGACAAAATCATATGACTAATCACAATATATATGCAAAAAGTATTCCACTTACTTGTAAACGTACTTTTCATGATATCCTAATGTGCGATGCAACACTTTGGATTCTTAATGCAGAATTGATCAAACATTCCTTATTATTGCCCTATAATATTCATTAACAAGCAATTAAATACTTCTATTTAAATCAATTCATTATTTAGTAGCATTTCTATAAATCTTATAACTAGGTAGAGAGAAGAGAGAGATAGTTTGATAGTCAACCCATTTCATACATATGCTTATAAATCAGCAAGGTCAACAAGATCACACAAGCATGCTTAAATTTCTCTCTATATGTCTATCATCTTTATTGTACAATTTTCATTTCACTATCATTTTAGAAGAATACCAATTGGCCTATCATGACATTTCCAAATATTATGGATTCTACTAAATGTCCTAATTTTCCAAAAATGAAATCAAGATAGATAATATTTTCTTTCATGCAAGGCCTCTTGCGAAACACTCAATACTCCTAATTAATACAAAATACATTGTTAACTGCAACCTTTCATTGAAAATCAAAGTACGAGAAGAAGGTGAAAGAGGAGCTATCAACTAAAAAAATACATAATTATGCATGCACATCAAACATGGGTTTCATTTGCACCTTCTATTCATACTAAGCCAATTATATATAACCAAAAGCAAGTACATTATTGCATTGTTCGAATAGGTTATCACTTGAGTCATTATTATGAAACACATAATGAAATATTTAATGATAACACATCAATTCCCTCCTAACCACTCTAGCATGATCCCTTTTACACATCTTATTACAAACAAGTCAGTTTCACATATCAACTGTACATACATTATCGCACAGTGCCTAAGAAATTAATTCATTATGTTACTCCTACAATACACATGGTGAATTCCTTTATGAAAAACATACAATTTCCTCCCAATATCCATTATGTTTTTTATAACCCATATCCCTCTTATTATCCAAATGCACAGTAGAATCATTAGGCTCACACAAGGGTTCATGAAGTCACAACATTCACTCGCAATCAGAAAACATACACACGCGATAAATACACATATAGCAACATTTTAATTCCTAGAGAGAAAGAGGAGGAAGGTTGATATACATTCAATTCACTACATCATAAGCACTCAACATCTACCATACAATTTCTTCAAGATTACGACACTAGGCCATATCATATTAACAATACAAGCACATTTCATACTTTCAGATTCAAGACAAGCACTGTCCAACCCAATGGGTTAGTTAAGAGAATACAATATCAATTTGGGAGGTGCATACGATCCTCTCTGTGATCTGAGTAATTGTAGACCAAGATATCTAATAAGCAATCAAAGCACATAAAATCACTCAATAAGCACCAACATCAAGAAGGTGAAAGCAAGGTGTGAACACACATGTTACACACAATTAGGGTTTTTCCGAAAGAATAAGCAAAAAGAACAAAGCATGAGTTCTCAAGATCTTCAAGATCCTATGCCGCAACCACATGCATACAACATGAGGACAAGCATACAACATAAATACTATACACATCACACCAACTAAGGGAACAAGCTACACCAAAGATCCCAGTGTTTGCAACCTTTGGCTCTGATACCAAATGTAATGCCTTGCCAAGAAACCCTAAAGGATACAACTAAAACTCTCGAAAAGAGTGCAAATAATTTTTTATATTTTTAAAAAATTAATAAACTTAAAGATGCTTTAAGTTAATCATTGCAATAAAATTTGCACAAGCGGAAGACTTAACTTGAACACCTAAAGGGTTTCCAACGAAGATTACTAGATTAATCCAATGAACATTAAGGTTTGTTAATCCAATTAACAATGGGAATCATTAACTCATGATAAAATTATTACCACAAGGACATAGAAATCAAATTCCATAAGTGATTTAACTAGCATGTTAGAATATTTACATCTGACATTAGCTACATTACATCATAATCCATACTACTGCATCTAATTGATAACTTAAGACATGCATTTAAGATTAATATAATATAAATTACATTATACATTTAAACCATAATTCCATTCATACATCCAAAATAAAAAGGAACCAAATGAACACATACACCATACAACCCCAAAATTGATATTGGAGTTCACCGCTAATGGGCTACATCTCCGGGTCTGCTACAAATGCAAGACCCTTCTAATAAATAATAGGTGAAAAAAATACATAAGGTTCACATCAATTACATCCTTCCATCGAGGCATACAAAAAAAAATGCTACATATGACCACATAGGGTCCAATAGATACATGGATGATCCAAGAAGAAGAAAGAGGATCCATTTGAAACATAATATGGAGAAAAAAATGACAACCTTTTTTTCTAATATATTGATAAGTTCAATCAATCTAAGTCAATTGAAACCCTGAAAAGGGTATTTATTTATTTTTTATTTTACCCCAAATTATCAATAGGTCGAGCTAGCGCATTTAAAACTTGACCCAAATAAGCATCACTTACTGGTATGTGAGCAATTTTTCCTATTGCTCTTATAGAATTGCCCTCTTGTATCACCAAACCATCACCCATTAATACAACTCCAACATTATCTGATTCTAGATTTAGGGCAATACCTACTGTACCATCTATGAAGCGTCACATGATCTAACATGAATATCAGGTACTCACAAAAAGCATAAACAACCAGATATGACTCCCACAATAGTGCTCCAAGAAAAAGTAACACAAACTGCACACTAGTGAACATAAGGGAAGAGTGTCATTGTAGTACCCCTCCTTGATCAATCTCTTTTTGTATGTTTTTGATTGACTTCAGTGGAGCATTATTGTATATTAATTCAAATTTTATGTGATGTTATTTCATGCTTTATCTGGATTTGTGGTGTATTATGTTATGCAATATCTTAGTAGTTATGATTAATGTTATTTTATGGATCATTATCATGGACTGACACTATTACCTTATATGAGCGATGCGTTATTTATGTGTTGCGTGTTTGCATGTGTATGGGATGCAAGGAGATGATTTTCCTTCACTCACTCCGGTGAGACAGGGAATGTCACGATTCTCCTTCATCGGTGTGTGTCGTATATATATATATATATATGCACGTGTGGTTCTTTGGTGCAGGACATTGTAGGTACAAGTACTGGGTAGGTACGGGTATCGACTCCACTTGGGTTCACAGGTCTAAGCGTGCCTTATATGTCCGATGGGAGTGAAGGAGATAGTTATTGGACCCTAACTTGACCCATAGTTACACTTGTGTGAGTGGTGACAGTCAGTTGTCTTTCCCGTCTGGCCGGTATGCAAGTCATAGTGCTTTGGTTTGGTCATTTGTGAGTCGTCATTTGATCATTCTTCATTTTGCGTTCTTTCGTTCATCTAAATGGTTATTTAATTGAATGGAGGATGTTATCTTATGTTGGCGTAATTAGTTAACTATTATGCTCTGAGATTATTGATTTAATTAAATTAATGATTTGGTAGATTAAATGGTTAATTGGCTTATTTCATTGTGTAAAGTTGCATTAATATATTTTGTGGAAGGAACCAAATTATATCCTAGCCATTTAAATGTTAAATAATTATGTTGAAGGAAAGTATTATGGAAAATATAAATTAAATAAAATCTTTTCTTTTTACCTTTCCATTTGACTTTTGCATTTTAATTGTTGGAAAAGAATTGTTTTAAAAAAAGAGTAAATCTGATTTCTTTTTACTTTTAAAATAATTTAATATGATTGGTGGAGAAAACTTTCAGCCTAGAAAGTTTAGGTTGAAATTATTTTTCCCATATATTGCTGGAAATTCACGAGAAGATGGGGCAAAATTTTTGGAGAGAAATTTGGAAAACTATCTTGAAGGAGGAGCTGGAATTCGATTTGGTTTGCAAGGATTGGGATTCTCCATCATTTTGCTTGCTAGTTTGCTTCAAGGTTGGATGATCTCTTCTTATTTTAAATTTAATTTTGAATTTTTCAACTGCTTCCTGTGTGTTGAAAAGATGAAAATCTCCTTGTAAATTCTTGTGGAATGATTGGATTGGAAGAAGAAATGCCTATTATTGTTGATTTTGTGAAGCTTATATCATATATTTTCTTATAGGAAAGAAATTGTTCATTTCTCTATTTGTCGTATATTTTTGTGTTCTTGAAAATCAACTTCTTGGATTGCCTCTTCTATTTGGAAGAGATTGAATTATATTTAGCTTAATGTGTGCTTCCTAGTATCTAATTGCCCAAGATTTGGTTATCTATTGGGTTCCTGTGTGTTTATTGCACCAGTTACCTTATTGGAAAATATCACTTTGAATTTTGGATGTTGGCACTGTGTGTGTGCGCCCGTGAAATGATCTGGAAATGAATCATTTTCATGTCTAAATGATTTAGTATCATTTTTATTTTTAAATGCTTTGGGAAGTATGAATTTTATTAATATGGACTTTACCTTACCCGTGGTGGGCTAGTCCCACCATGTAGGTCGGTAGTATCTGCTACTCGCAGGTAGCAGTACTACCCGTCGACAAGACTGCTACCAGCTACCAGTCGGTAGCAGTGCTACCAGTCGGTAGCGGCTACTACCGGCGGTAGCAACACTACTAGTCGGTAGCGACTACTTGCGGTTGGTAGCAGCACTACTGGTCGGTAGGCCTGCTACTGGTCGGCAACAATACTACTGGTAGGTAGTGTCTGCGGCCTCGACAATAGAACTACTGCAGGTTGGCCTTGGCCCCGCGTAACCTTGTACCCTTAGCGGTACAAATTTCGATGTGCTATGAATTTAATTTTTATTAAATGAAATATTTTAAAGTGGATTTTTTTATGTTAAATAAAATAGTGATTTTCAAGTGATTTTTATTATGTGGTTTAATAATTTTTTCTATGGAAATCAAGGCATGAATTAGTAATTCAAATTGGTTAATTTGGATATATTCTGGAAATGAATTAAATGCCTGTTAGGAATTCATGTTTTATTTAGTTGAATATTTGATGTGAATTTCATTCTTGATGGAATATTGATTTGGAAATTGAATAGATGTGAATATCATAAAAGAGTGTTTTATTTAATTTTCAATCATTGATGTTGCAAGTGCTTATGATGTTGATTTTGTCAAAGATTTTCTGAGTGCAGACTTAGTGAAATTAGCTTTCCTTGCAAGAGTTATATTATGTTATTTCTGGTCTGTGGTTTAATTGTCCTGTGGTGGCGTATTTGGTACTTTTGACCAAGTGATATATGATGACTTCGTTGTCTTAACCATGTAGTGTCTTTGCGTTATGGTTAACCAAGAGTTAGTATGTCCTTGTTTTGACCACTTGTTTCTGGATAGTGGTGTTATGGCTGTGTGCTTTGCCATAGGGTCCTCGTGGAGTGACCATGTTTGTTGAGTGTCATTTGAGAGAGTGGTTTTCGAATGGGGGTTGCGCCCAAATTGGTTGGAAGGATGACCCATCGAAAGTCAGATAATAAGTGATAATCTAATTAATTGATTAGGTGGGTAGTTCATAACATTAAATAAGATATTGTACCTTACGCATAGGTGAGTGCTTGTACATGGCTCATAATGTAGTGAGAAGGCCTGGAATGGCAAACCGACCACCTTGTCTTCATGAAAGGCTGGTAGGGCCCGCATGAGACTTAGTTGGAGCCAAAGGTTCGGGAAAGGTTACCAGTATAACCCAGGATGGGGGTCGGGACCTATGGAGGCCGACCATGGTAACCATCATAAGCTATGCGATGACTCTCTCTCTTTAGGTTCACTTGTGTATTTGTGATGTTGAGTCACCTGGATTATTGTGGAGTAGTATTGTTTTGTTGACCATGCCATGCTTTTTCTTGCTTGAGGGTCCTCTGCTATCTCCTAACACAGTGGGGTGATTCCATTTTGGGAATTATATGTTTGGGTGGTAGTGCCACTTCCCATCGGATGTTCTTGTTCATACCTTCATGCGAGGATTGGCTTCGCATGTGTTTTTATGGTTCGTGGCTCACGTTCTATCTCATGTTGGATATTATTGTTATTTGGAGACCTATGTGGTTATTGTATCATGATCTTTTGTAACCTTGTAATTGGTTAAGTTGTATCTTTATATGTATATTGAGAAGCCATGTATTGGAAGAGCAATGTAATCCTAAGATTGGGATGTTATTTATCAATTTCCTTTATGTTATGTGTACATGCTTATTGAAGAGAAATTATATTGTATCATTTCAATCTTTCAATGGTGTAATCTGTTATTGCATATGGCTTCTTGTGATCATTGAGTTAATGATGGATTATTGGATTAACCTTAATTGTGGTATTTATCTTTTGGTTTTAATTCTTCATTGGTAACCCTTAAGGAATTCTGGTGTAAGTCTTCTGCTTGTGTTATCGTGCATGTTCTGTTTATTATGTTTATACTCTTTAAAAAAAAAAATTGTTTCACCCTTGTTATGGGTTTTCCTTTGGGGTTCCTGGTGGGGCATTACATTTGGTATCAGGGCCCATGTTTCAACATTGGGTACTCTGGGTTTGTAGTGAGCCTATTTGCCTTGACCTTTTGTGTTGGTCTTGTGGTGTGACTTCCTTGCTTCTTTCCTTGCCTTTGATCTGAACTTATCTCTCTTTTGTAGTTTTAGGTCATGGCTAGGAAAGCGAAGGAAGGTGGCCACGTTGGTGGCTATACTAGAGGCAGAGGAGGAGGACAGGGTTGAGGTTCTGACTACCACAGTCCTTCTCCACCACCCACTCATGTGAGTGTTGATCGGGATTAGTCAGTTCATCAGGAGGAACCACATTCAGGAGAGCAGGTTCCCTAAAGGGAAGAGTTGCGATAGATGTTTTAGGAGATGCTAGCTAGACTAGGCCCCAGACTTGAGGTGGATCCACCCATCCATGGCCAGGTAGAGGAGTCGCTTCAACAGATTCTAGAGAGAGAGAGATATCCTACAGGGAGAGAGGTCCCAGTGGACTAGGATCCAGCTAACATGGGGCACATGAGGGACTTGATGAGGTCCAATCTGTCTTTCTTTGACGGTAAAGGTACTGGTCTCGAGGTAGAGACTTGGCTTATCAGTTTAGATCAGTGTTTCGCCATGTATCCCTATGGTAGCAACACCAAGGTGAGATGCGCTATAAGGCATCTTGAGAGTTTCACATCTATCTAGTGGCAGTTAGAGGAGAGGATCATTGTGAGCATTAACACTGTGTCATGGGAGATCTTTCTGGAGAGATTCAGGGCACGATTTCTCTCACCCCAGTGGAGGCAGTCGCGAGCAGATGAGTTCTATGCTCTGCGCCAGTTTAGGTTGTCAGTAGATCAGTTTGAGCACAGGTTCTATGAGCTCAAACAGTATGTCAGGATCGATAATGATGAGGATAGCTTGTTCAACACTTCTTGAGGGGTCTTAACAACTGCATCAGTGGAGGAGTGAGAGTTTTTGAGCCTGCTTCAACAGAGGTAGTCATGGCAAAAGGCAGGTTGGTGGAGAAAAACCTTAGCTATGCTCATGGTGGCCAGTCTAGAGTTCAGATTGGGAGTGATCCTTTTAGTGGGTCTAGAGGGAGAGGGAATCAGTCCCAGACTGTTGCACCTTTTAGGGGTCCTCAAGCACCCGCTAAGGGTGGTTAGCAGCAACAATAGCCACTGAGACCGAAGCAGTCTCAGGGCCAGCTAGGTGGCAACTCTCAGTTTTGGAAGAGCAGGAATTGGCAGAGGAGTAGGCAAACCTTTCCAGGGCAATCCTCTTAGGGTGCATCTCAGGCCCCTTGTGGGGAAAGCTTTTAGCAGTCCAATGAGCCATCTGGGAGTAGAGGACCTATCAGAGGAGCTTGCTTCTCCTGTGGTTAGTTTGGCCACAAAGCCGCTTAGTGCCCTCAACACCCTCACCAGATGAGTAGCCAAAGGCCAGCCACATCAGAACCGACAGTGGGGGATGCAGGTAGATCTGATAGAGTATTTGCAGTGGTGGATGATCGCCAGGCTGAGCATCAGAGTACCGTGATTGAGACTATAGGTGTGTTGTGTGGTATTTCTATCTCTGTACGTTTTGATTCCAGTGCTTCAGATTCTTTTATTTCTTCATCCATTGGGGAGCGGTGTGGGCTCGTGTCTTCTAAGTAGGTGGATAGGTGGCAAGTAGAGTTGGCTATTGGTGTGCATGTGTTTGTAGATGCCTTCGTTCCCAGTTGTGAGTTGGACCTAGGACCCTTTGTCACTTCAATTGACCTTCGAGTCATTCCTTTGGGGTCCTATGGAGTTGTGTTGGGGATGGATTGGTTATCATCTCACAACGCTTGTGTAGACTATCGTCTGAAGATAGTAGAGTGTTTAGATAACCATGGTAGGAGAGTGGGGATCATTGGAGTTCAGTGATTGATATCCTTATGTATGATTTCCACTATGCAACTTAGGCGGTGCATGCATCAAGGGTGTCAGCATTTTGCAGTTTCTCTTGAGGATTTGAATGAGGAAGAGAGTCAAGAAATCTCTCTTGATGGTCACCCTATTCTTTGAGAGTATGCTGATGTGTTTCCTTTGGATATTCTCGGTATGCCTCCGAAGCGAGACATAGACTTTTGCATTGACTTGGTTCCTGGTGCGGAACCTATTTCAAGAGCACCATATTAGATGACTACTCAGGAGTTGAGTGAGTTGAAGTTGCAGGTTGAGGAGTTGCTGGCCAAGAGGTTCATTCATCCTAGTGTTTCTCCTTGGGGTGTGCCGGTTATCTTCGTTAAGAAGGAGGATGGTTCTCTTTGGTTATGTATTGATTACCGACAGTTGAATAAGGTAACCATCTGGAATCAATATCCATTTCCTTGGATAGATGATCTGTTTGATTAGGTAAGGGCACCCAAGGTATTCTCTAAGATAGATCTGAAATTTGGGTATCATTAGTTGCACATTCATGATGCAAACATTCATAGGACGACGTTTTGTAATTGTTATGGTCACTATGAGTTCACAGTGGTGCCATTTGGGTTGAAGAACCTGCCTTTAGTGTTCATGAGTCTTATGAATGGGGTTTTTTGCACCTACCTTGACCACTTTGTCCTTGTGTTCTTGGATGACATATTGATTTATTCTAGATCTATGGAAGAGCATGAGGGTCACTTGCATCAAGTATTGCAGTGCTTGAGGGAGAATCATCTTTTTGCAAATTTGGCGAAGTGTGATTTCTTCCAGTTATTGGTGAGCTATCTTGGTCATATGGTCTTGGGAGAAGGTGTATCCATGGATCCTTCTAAGATCCAAGCCATTGTGGATTGGTCAGCACCGATCGATGTTGCTGAGGTTCAAAGTTTCATGGGTTTGGCCGGATATTACCGTCACTTTGTTTAGAGCTTTTCTCGGATAGGCCACCCAATTACTTATCTTCAGAGGAAAGGGAAGAAGTTTGTTTGGTCAGAGCAGTGCGAATTAGCTTTTCGTACCTTGAAAAAACTCCTTGTTAGTGCTCCAATTTTGGCGGTTCCTGATCCATCCAGAGATTTCATGTTGTGCACAGATGCCTCTTTAGAAGGTATGTGTGCGGTGCTTATGCAGGATGGACGTGTGGTTGCCTATGAGTCTCACAAACTCAAGGATCATGAGTTGAACTATCCAATTCATGACTTGGAGTTGGTAGCTACAGTGCATGCATTGGTTAGATGGAGACATTTTCTGTTGGGGTGTCGGTTTGAGCAGCATAGTGATCACCACAGTTTGCAATATATTTTCACGCAGTCAAATTTGAATGCTCGAAAATGAAGATGGATGGAATTCCTCTGCGAGTATGATTTTGAGGTTCGTTATATTCAGGGGAAAGAGAATGTAGTGGTAGATTTTTGAGCCTTAGGCGGCATGAGGTTGCAGCATTGTCCCTTAGTGTGGACTTGAGTGAGAGAATTCTTGGAGTTCTTCCCCAGGACACCTGGTATCAGGATGTTAGAGCCATGGCGGAGTCCGAAAGACCATTGGAGGGTAGATATCCTGGATATACTCTTGAGTCAGATGGTCTTCTTTGACATCTTGGACGGATCTATGTACCTCCTTTGGAGGGTCTTCGCATTTTGATCATGACTGAGACCCATCGTGCACCTTATTCGGCACACCCTGGTGTCAAGAAGATGCACACAGATCTTAGACAGATATATCATTGGGCTGGTATGAAATGTGACATTGTTGATTTTGTGTCGAAGGGCTTAGAATGTCAGCAAGTGAAAGCGAAGCATCAACCCCTACAGGACTTTTACAGCCTAATTTGATACCGGATTGGAAATGGGATATCATTTCCATGGATTTCATTGTGGGGTTTCCTGTTTCCTTGCGTCATCATGATGTCATCATGATCATTGTTGATAGATTGACCAAATTTGCTCATTTTGTTCCTATTCGATCCTTATACAACAACATTGGTGGCATGAGTCTTCTTGGAAGATGTGGTGAGGTTGCATGGGATCCCAAGGCGGATAATTTCTGATAGAGACCCTATCTTTACTTCATCCTTGTGGCCCTCACTTTAGTATGCTTTGGGTACCCAATTGAACTTCAGTTCAGATTATCACCTAGAGACCGACGGTCAGACTAAGCATGTGAATCAGGTTTTGGAGGACATGCTTCACATGTATGTTATGGACCAACAGTCACGCTGGGAGGAATATCTTTGCCTTATGGAGTTTGCTTATAACAAAGGATATCACAACTTTATAGTCATGTCTCCCTTCTAGGCTTTGTATGGTCATCCTTGCCGTACTCCTTTGAGTTGGGATCAATTGGAGGATAGGGTGCGTTTAGGACCAAATTTGCTTCATGAGATAGAGTAGCAGGTTGAGCAGATTCATGGGTATTTGGTTGCTGCTGAGGATAGGTAGAAGAAGTATGTTGATGCCCATAGAGTAGATCATCAATTTTCTATTGGTGACCATGTGTTCTTGAGAGTGCATCTGCGGAAGAGTCTGATCCATTATGGAAAGGGTTCTATGTTGGTTCCTCATTTTGTAGGCCCTTTAAGATGCTTGAGAGGATAGGCGTGTTGCCTACCGTCAAGTCTATCTTGCATCCACAATGTCTTTCATGTTTCTGTTCTTCGACCTTATCATCTTGATGTGACCCATGTTCTTGATTGGAACGCTTTGCAGGTCGAGGACGACCAGCTTTCCATGGAGCCTGTGCACATTCTTCAACATCGGGATTTGACCCCCAAGGGTCATACCATCAAGTAGGCAAGGGTCCCATGGGACCCAAGCGATGAGACCTCAACGACATGGGAAGATGCAGTGAAGATGAGAGAGATTTATTCTTATCTATTTTAGGCTTCCAGGAGTAAACCTAGGATTTGGGAGAGGATATAGTACCCCTCCTTGATCAGTCTCTTTTTGTATGTTTTTGATTGACTTCAGTGGAGCATTATTATATATTGATTCAGATTTTATGTGATGTTATTTCATGCTTTATCTAGATTTGTGGTGTATGATGTTATGCAGTATCTCAGTACTTATGATTAATGTTATTTTATGGATCATTATGATGAACTGACACTCTTACCTTATATGTGTGATGCGTTATTTATGTGTTGCATGTTTGCATGTGTATGGGATGTGAGGAGATGATTTTCCTTCACTGACTCCGATGAGACAGGGAACGTCACGATTCTCCTTCATCGATGTGCGTGCCATGTCTGTATATATATATATATATATATATATATATATATATATATATATATATATATATATATATATTTGTCTATATGCACGTGTGGTTCTTTGGTGCAGGACATTGCAGGTATAAGTACCGAGTATCGACTCCACCTAGGTTCACAGGTCTGAGTGTGCCTTATATGTCCAATGGGAGTAGAGGAGATAGTTATTGGACCCTAACTTGACCTGCAGTTAAACTCGTGTGAGTGTTGTCACTCGATTGTCTTTCCTGTCTGGCCGGTATGCGAGTCATAGTGCTTTGGTTTGGTCATTTGTGAGTCGTCATTTGATCATTCTTCGTTTTGCATGCTTTCGGTCATCTGAATGGTTATTTAATTGAATGGAGGATGCTATCTTATCTTGGCATAATTAGTTAATTATTATGTTATGAGATTATTGATTTAATTAAATTAATGATTTGCTAGATTAAATGGCTTATTTCATTGTGTAAAGTTGCATTAATATATTTTGTGGAAGGAAACAAATTATTTCCTAGCCATTTAAATATTAAATGATTATGTTGAAGGAAAGTATTATGGAAAATATAAAATTTAATAAAAGCTTTTCTTTTTACCTTTCCATTTGACTTTTGCATTTTAATTGTTGGAAAAGAATTGTTTTTAAAAAAGAGTAAATCTGATTGCTTTTTACTTTTAAAATAATTTGATCTGATTGGTGGAGAAAACTTTCAACCTAGAAAGTTTAGGTTGAAATTATTTTTTCTATATATTGCTGGAAATTCACGGGAAGAAGGGGCAAAATTTTTGGAGAGAAATTTGGAAAACCATTTTGAAGGAGCTGGAATTCGATTTGGTTTGCAAGGATTGGGATTCTCCACCATTTTTCTTCCTAGTTTGCTTCAAGGTTGGATGATCTCTTCTTGTTTTAAATTTCATTTTGAATTTTTTAGTTGCTTCCTGTGTGTTGAAAAGATGCAAATCTCCTTGTAAATTATTGTGGAATGATTGGACTGGAAGAAGATATGCCTATTATTGTTGATTTTGTGAAGCTTATATCATATATTTTCTTATAGGAAAGAAATGATTCATTTCTCTATTTGCTGTATGTTTTTGTGTTCTTGAAAATCAACTTCTTGGATTGCCTCTTCTATTTGGAATAGAATGAATTAGATTTAGCTTTCTGAGTGCTTCCTAGTATCTAATTGCCCAAGATTTGGTTATCTATTGGGTTCCTATGTGTTTATTGCACCGGTTACCTTATTGGAAAATATCCCTTTGAATTTTGGATCTTGGCACTGTGTGTGTGTGCTCGTGATGATCTGGAAATGAATCATTTTCAAGTTTAAACAATTTAGTATCATTTTGATTTTTAAATGCTTTGGGAAGTATGAATTTTATTAATATGGATTTTACCTTACCCGTGGCGGGCTAGTCCCACCATGTGGGTTGGTAGTGTCTGCTACCCGCAGGTAGCTGTACTTCCAGTCGACAACACTGGTACATACTACCGGTCGGTAGGACTGTTACCGATCGATAGCAGTACTACTGGTCGGTAGGACTTGTATCGATTGGTAGCAGTGCTACTGGTCGGTAGCGGCTGCTACTGGTGGTAGCAGCACTACTGGTCCATAGTGACTGCTACTGGTTGGTAGCAACACTACCGGTTGGTAGGCCTACTACTGGTCGGTAGCAGTACTACCGGCAGGTAGTTTTTGCGGCCTCGACAACAGCACTACTGCGGGTTGGCCTTGGCCCCGCGTAACCTTGTACCCTTAGCGGTACAAATTCCTATGTGCTATGAATTTATTTTTTATTAAATGAAATATTTTAAAGTGGATTTTTCTATGTTAAATAAAATAGTGATTTTCAAGTGATTTTTATTATGTGGTTTAATAAATTTATCTATGGAAATCAAGGCATGAATTAGTAATTCAAATTGGTTAATTTGGATATATTTTGGAAATGAATTAAATGCATGTTAGGAATTCATGTTTTATTCAGTTGAATATTTGATGTGAATTTCATTCTTGATGGAATGTTGATTTGGAAATTGAATAGATGTGAATATCATAAAAGAGTGTTTTATTTAATTTTCAATCATTGATGTTGCAAGTGCTTATGATGCCGATTTTCTCAAAGATTGTCTGAGTGCGGACTTAGTGAAATTAGCTTTCCTTGCAAGAGTTATATTGTGTTATTTCTAGTCTGTGGTTCAGTCGTCCTGTGGTGGCATATTTGGTACCTTTGACGAAGTGATATAAGATGATTTTGTTTTCTTAACCATGTAGTGTGTTTGCCTTATGGTTAACCAAGAGTTAGTATGTCCTTGTTTTGACCACTTGTTTCTGGATAGTGGTGTTATGGCTGTTTGCTTCGCCATAGGGTCCTCATGGATTGACCATGTTTATTTAGTGTCCTTTGAGAGAGTGGCTTTCGAATGGGGGTTGCGCCCAAAGTGGTTGGAAGGATGACCCATCGAAAGTCAGATAATAAGTGATAATCTAATTAATTGATTAGGTGGGTAGTTTATAACATTAAATATGATATTATACCTTGCGCATAGGTGAGTGCTTGTACATGGCTCATAATGTAGTGAGAAGGCCTGGAATGGCAAACCAACCACGTTGTCTTCACGAAAGGCTGGTAGGGTCTGCATGAGACTTAGTTGGAGCTAGAGGTTTGGGAAAGGTTACCAAGATAACCCAGGATGGGGGTCGGGACCTATGGAGGCCGACCATGGTAACCATCATAAGCTATGCGATGACAATCTCTCTTTAGGTTCACTTGTGTATTTGTGATGTTGAGTCACCTAGATTATTGTGGAGTTGTATTGTGCTATCATGGAGTCATATTGTTTTGTCGACCATGTCATGCTTTTGCTTGCTTGAGGGTCCTCTGCTATCTCCTAGCACGGTGGGGTGATTCCATTTTGGGAATTACATGGTCGAGTGGTAGTGCCACTTCCCATCGGATGTTCTTGTTCGTACCTTCATGCGAGGATTGGCTTCACAGGTGTTTTTGTGGCTCGTGGCTCATGCTCTATCTCATGTTGGAGATTATTGTTATTTGGAGACCTATGTGGTCATTGTATCATGATCTTTTGTAACCTTATAATTGGTCAAGTTGTATTTTTATATGTATATTGAGAAGCCATTTATTGGAAGAGCAATGTAATCCTAAGATTGGGATTTTATTTATCAGTTTCCTTTATGTTATGTGTACATGCTTATTGAAGAGAAATTATATTGTATCCTTTTAATCTTTCAATGGTGTAATATGTTATTGCATATGGCTTCTAGTGATCATTGAGTTGATGATGGATTATTGGATTAACCTTAATTATGGAATTTATCTTTTGGTTTTAATTCTTCGTTGGTAACCCTTAAGGAATTCTGGTGTAAGTCTTCCGCTTGTGTTATCGTGCATGTTGTGTTTAATGCACTTATTATGTTTATACTCTTAAAAAAAGATTGTTTCACCCTTGTTATGGGTTTTCCTTTGGGGTTCCTAGTGGGGTATTACAGTCATCACATAGCTTGGTATGGTTACGCTGGTAGGCCTTGATAGGTCATGAACCCCATCCATTGGGTTATCCTAGTAACCTCCCCCTAACCTCCGACCCCATCCAAGTCTCATGTGGACCCAAATAATCCTTTCGTGAGGACAAGGTTGTTGGTTTGCTATTCTAGGCCTTCTCACTGCATCCTGAGTTTGTACTAGTACTCAACCCATGTGTGAGGCACAATTATTTTACTTAGTGTTTTTCATCTACCAAACCCCCTAATAAATTATTAAGTTATCACTTTCTTAGACAAAATTTTGATGGGCTATCCTACTTACCACTTTGGGCACGACCCTCACTCGTAAGCCACTCTCCCATATGTCACTTAACCACAAATCAAATGAACTCCCAAAACCAAGGTATACACAAGAAATAGTATACAGAGTTCAAAGCAATAGAAAACCATTTGGCCAAACAAGCCCTTACACATAGATAACCAGCTGACGATCCTCTGACTAGAGACATGACCAATTACAATCAACCACATGACAACAACCAATGTTCGCAATTAAGGACTTGTCTTTTTTTGAAATCAAATGTGAATAAAGTAATTAAACACGCATTTTCATTAACCTATAATGACAATCATTTTTCCATTTCATTTAATATATGTCGACCAAGGTTCTCTAATTCAACTACATTTCAATTGCATTATAAAATAAATATCAATACTTCACAATAAATTTCAAACCAAAATCTCATTTATGCAATTAGATATTTATTTTTCAAAATAAAAATCATCATTTCCATTCTTTTTCAAAATAAAATATCTAATCTAATCTTTTCTTAATCAACTATATATTTTCAAATATATGACAATATAAATTAAAAACTATTATTGATACTTATTTTTCAAAATAAAATAATCATTTCCCTTTTCTTAAAATAAAATTTCTAATCTATTTTTTTAAATCAGATATATTTCTTCCCTGTATTTAAAAAAATAATAAAAATATATATATATATATATAAAATTAAAATTAATAATAGTAAAAAAAATTGTAAACAAAAATAAAATTTAAAAACTTTATAAATTTGTTTATTTTTGAAATAATAGCCACCCACGTGGGCCTCCCTTTCCAAAGGGGAAGGCTTGTGGAGACCACATCTTGGTCTCCCCACAACCTTGGCTGTGTGGAGACCACGACATGGCCTCCACAGTCGTGGCCATGGCTGCCAAAAACCCCCTCCTAAAATACAAATTTTTAACATATATATATATATATATATATATATATATATATTAAAACAATTTTCCCCAATTCCCGTGTATTCTCAGAAATTTTTTCAGAAATGTTTGTAATAATTTTTTTTGTTTTTGTTTTATAATATATATATATATATTTAAAAACAATTCCCCTCTCAGAATTTTTTTTGGGAAAAATAGGGAATGCATTTTTGTAAATTTTGGCAGTGTAACAACTAGCCAAGGAGAATATTTAGAAACCCAATAATCCCTAATCTTGTGAAGAATTTTAACAGGAAATAACTAATTTCTTATCAAATTCAATTTAACCATAAAATTTGTTTCTCATTTGCAAATTTGAACAAAGATAAGAATGAAATTTGTCAAGAAGATACAGGAACAACTAATCCAAATTTTAATTTAATCTTTGTTTTTAAATCAATTCTTTGCCTACAAATCCCAAATTGATTGAAAAAACTAAAAATGAAGCAATAAGGAATTCAAATTTCCATTAAATTCAAACCCTTCCTCTTTCAATTTTTAAAGACAATACTCTGAGATTTGCAAATCAATATAATTTTTTTTTATTTTTTTTGTTTTAAAACAAAAGAAGGAAACAAAAATCCAACCTCAATGACCAATCCAGGAATAATTTTGAGGAGATCCCAACTTGCAATTGGAGGATTCTTCAGCCAAAATGCCCCCCAAAACTTATTTCTCCACCAAAAATAACCTCTTCCAAAATTATGAAAAAAAAAGGGTTAAAAGCAATTTTCTTTCCCTAGAAATTCATTTAGGTTTAATTTTATTCTTTTGCCAATTAAATCATTTTCAAATTGTTAGTATTCAAAAATGCTTTTTCCTCTCCAAAATTTGTTTTTTTTTTTTTTTATACAAAACTTCAAATTTACATATTCAAAGTCAATGGTAAGATATTTTAGAGATATTTTAATTTTCTTAGAAAAGTTTATTTTTTATAAATTCAAAATGTATAATACAATTACATTTCACAATTTTAATTGATCAACTCATTAGTTAATTGAATTTAACGATTTGATTTATCAACTAATCATTTAAAAGGGGTCATAATAATTAATTTGATTTAATTATGAATGAGAAATAAACACATTTAACCAATTAAAATGCTTAAGATTAATTAAATTATTTCACTCATTTCATAATACAAACTTAAGTAACCTAATGAGGCACATGACCCGCAAACCAAATAAAAAGAGAACTTACGAATGATCGACACCACTCACATTGAGCATGATAAGGGGTAACATGAAGGGTTTAAGAACTTATCTTCTCCCACATCCATCGAATCAATAAGGTACACTCAAACCTATGAAACTAGGTGGAGATGATACCTCGTACCCACAGAGTACTCAAACCTACAATTTCCTGCATCACCGATACACACATGCATATATTCCTAAAAACACAGTAAACACACCGGTGAAAGAGAATCATGACTTCTCATGTCTCACCATAATGAGTGATGAGAACCCATCTCCCCGCACCCCATACATGCACATACATGATACATTCACATGGCACACAACATGCATAAGGGAAATGAGTCATTGCATAATCATTAATACGTAATTGAATTCAACATTTAATCATCGTCAATAAATTAATGCATAATCATCATTAACTAGAACATGCACACATTAAAGCATATGTCATCATGATAGCACACTAGTTGCACCTAAACATCATGACCAAGTGGGGTCTACAAAGGTACTGAAAATACAAACTTAGTCAAAGTACGCATGTGAACAGTACGATTGAGGAAGGGGTACTACAACTGGGGTTTACAAAAGAGTGGACTTTTTTTGGAAGTTTAGAAATTTGGTCACTTTGTATGTGTGCTTTGCATTTGCTTTCAATTTTTTTTTCCTTTGTTTGGAAAGAACACGACGATTGTCAACACCAGTCCGAACAACACATGTTAAATGACACAAAAGTTTTGCAAATTCTACAATCCGGTTTGGATCTATAAATTATAGTAGAAGTATAGGTATACCCAAAGCAATATCGATTGATTGTAATGATAATGAGAAAGTATATAGGTGACAATCATACTCTGCACACTTCGTATTATGTGGTTCCTTGGTTCCCTCTTTTGCTCTAGTCATTTGTTTTATAAGCATCAACATTATAGGTCGGTCTTGTTCATTGAAAAAAAGAGAAAGCTTGCATTCTATTTTAGAGAGAAAGCAATTTTGATGGATTCTGCAACAACTTTTATAGCAGAGGCTTAGTTCAACAGTTCCAAAAGATTCAACCTCCCCAATGAAATATAGTCAGAGCTTAAGGAGGCAAAGCAAAAGAAACATATCATGAAGAAGATAAGGACTAGCTGCCTTGGGGCTCTTGACTTATTAATATAATGTGTTGAGACTAATTATTTTACTTAGTCATTGTTTCTTAGGATGGTAAGAAAATAGTGAGCAATGTTTATATGACTATATTTAATGTTGGTTCATAGCACTAGTTTTGGGGTGGGTTGTTTTCTTAGAATTTATGCTTTAGAACTTTCTCTGGTGTAAGATCTACCATGCCAATGTAATATTGTGTAGCTATATTACAACAATGGTATTATTTCAAAAGTGTACAACTTCATTTCTACTAAGCAATAATTATTTTCAAGCTGGAAAGATGAGCACTTGCATTGATAATGTCTGGAAAAAATTATCTTGAACTCTTATTACCATCTAGTTTCTTTGTGACTAGTAGTTAAACTCATTCTTATTATTGTCCAGCGTATGAATTTCTTACAAAGAGTTATTTTTCAGCCCCCAAGGGAACGACTATTAACTAAAGATGTACAAGTTGTTAATACCCAGTGCTGGAATGGATTGCAAATTGCACATATCTTTTGTTTTATCTAAAGATTAATAGATATTTCATCATAATTCAAGGTTGTCTATTATAAAATTTAGCTAGTTATGAGAGAGGATCTAGTACTTGAGCACCTTGACTTCGCACTTGTCAAAACCTTATGTGAAATTTTTTAAATCACTCCCAATTTTTAATCTAAATTAAACTATTATAAGAGCCAAGATACACAATGTAAATATAAAACTAAAAAATAAAACTATGGTTTTCCACACTTATAGTAATTTTTTTGAGAATACAAGGGTTTTCCACACTTACGGATTCTATAATGCTACTATGGTTTCTAATAAATTTGGGGAGCAGAATTGGGTTTTCAAAAGATTGGAATATTTTTTGGAAGTTTAGAAATCTGTTGAGTCTGTATGTGTGCTTTGCATTTGCTTTCAAACTTTTTGCGTTTGTTTGGAAAAAAACACGACAGTTGTCGACACCAATCCGGAAAGTGCATGTTAAATGGCACATTTTTTTTGCAAATTCTACAATCCGATTTGGGTCTATAAATTATATATGAAGACTTTCTAGTTAACAGATGCTACTTTCACAAAAGTTTTGTAAAGTCTACTACTGAAAAGAAAACAAAAAAATGCCCCTTTCATAGCCCCAAAATCTAAAAAAAAATCCATCTATAACTAAAACTAGAAAATAAATAAGTTCAGGTTTTTTACTCATTGTTTTTAACAGTCAAAATCTTTGTTATCTGCCCCCCAATATAAGGTCCCTCTTTCACAAGGTCATAAAAACCCTTTCTTTGTCGCCTCCTCAAACTTGCAATGCACCAAACCCTTTGCATTTTGCTCGAAATTAGATATGGAGATTTTGTAGTTAATAGATGTTTCTTTCACAAAAATTCTGTAAATGCTACTATAAAAATGAGCCAAAAATGCCCCTTTCACAACCCCAAAACATAAAAAAATTACATCTGCAAACTAAAATTGCAAAATAAACAAGATGGGGTTTCTTACTCACTATTATCTAACAGTCGAAATCTTTGCTATGCACCCTCCAATCCAAGGTCCCTCTTTCACGTGGTCACAAAAACCCTTGTTTTGTCATCTCCTCAAACTTGCAGTGCATCAAACCCTCTATGTTTTTCTCCAAATTAGATACGAAGACTTTGTATTTAACTGATGCTCCTTTCACAAAACTTTTGTAAACTCTTCTATAAAAAATGAGCCAAAAATGCCCCTTTCATAACCCCTAAACATAAAACGATTCCATCTGCAACTAAAATTGCAAAATAAATAAGATGGGGTTTCTTACTCACTGTTTTTAATAATAGGATTCTTTTCTATCCGCCCTCTAATCCAAGCTCCCTCTTTCACACGACCACAAAACCCTTGTTTTGCCACTTGTAAAACTTGTAGCATGCTTAAAATGTACCTTGCATCATGTATGAAACGCTATGTTTTGCACACAACTATCGACAACACAAGAAGATTCCCACCATCTGTGCCTATTATGGAAGCCAACCAAGACACTTTGCCGAGATGTTTCCCGCGCATTGTGGTTGTCGTCATTCCTTTCTAGCTATTCGATGCTTCTGTCGTCAAAATGTTTTCTATGGTCAAACTTCTCGGGTGTAACTTTTTCCTCGTCCACATTGGCAACTCCTTCGTGCAACATAGGGGCCCACGAAACTTCACATATGTATAGCTATGTGCATGTTTTAGGTACAATGTGCTATTTTATGCGGAGAATAGCCACTTCCATTTTTTTTAACTTTGAATTTGTAAAAGAAGTTTGTCTCTTAAAAGATTTTTTCTTATGTCCTTTAGGATTGTTCCTTTTAGACTTATTTAAGTTATAATTTGGAAAAATATTTGAAAAAGTTTTCTTAAAAGGAATTTTTTAGTAACTCTTCATTTTGAGGAATGCTTTTTTTGACAATATTTCTAAATATATTTTTTTAACAAATCAAAGAGTTGTGTTTCTTGTGTTGAAAAATTTAAAGATCATTTGAGCAAGTAAAAATTACATATCTTCATTTTTTTAGAAGTCCCTTTATCACGAGGAGTTAAGAAGGTGCTTCCACATCTAAAAAAATATATGCTTTCTTTTGAGGAAAATATGTAGTACCCCTCCTTGATTGAACTCTTTAGACTCTTACTTTATTATTGTTTACTTTTAGTGGATACATTACCATTATGTGTTATTCAGACTTATATGACATTATTTCATGCTTTATCTGATATTAGATGCATAATTTATTTGCAGTATTTTAGTACTTATGATTTGTGGCATTCTATGGATTATTGTTATATACTGACACTTTACTTTATCTATGCGATGTAAAATTGTATGTTGCGTGTCTGCGAGTGTATTGGATGCAAGGGGATGATTTTCTTTCACTCACTCCGATGAGACAGGGAACGTCACAATTCTCCTTCATCGATGTACATGCCGCATTTTTTAAATTGTATATATGCATGTGTGGTTCGGTGATGCAGGATATTGCAGGTACAAGTACCAGGTAGGTACGGGGTATCGTCTCCACTTGGCTTCACAGATTTGAGCGTGCCTTATATTTTTTCGATGAAAGTGGAGGAGGTAGTAGTTGACCCTATTTTACCCAGTTACACTCTTGTGAGTGTCGTCAGTTGGTCATCCTGTCAGTTTGTTCGGCCTTTGTGTATTGTTGTTTGACTTTTTTTGAGTCTTTGCTTGGGGTTTTCTCAGTGTGTGTGTTTAGTAGATTTGATTAATTGATTAAATTTATAGAGTTATCTCATAGTTGGTATTTTTGAATTATGTATTTTATGCATTGAGATTATAAATTTAATTAATTAAAAGAAGTTATTAAATTAAGTTGCAAGTTGCATTATATTAGAAATATATCTTATTTAAATTTTAGTGAAAAATAAATTAGATTAATTTCATTTATTGTTTCCTCGAATTTAAAAAAGAAAAAGAAAAAATGAATAAAAGAATAAATTAGAATTAAAGTACTGCTTTAATTTCTTTTTAAGGAAATTAATTATTTAGCATGAGAAAAGAAAAGAAAAACAAAAAAAGAAAAGATTATGATTTTTGCTTATTGCATTTTATTTATCCTTTTGGTGGGAATTAGAAAAGAAAAGAAAATTCCTTTTTATTACTAAAATTAAATATTAGGTTTTTTGGGAAAAATATGTGCAACCTAAAAGTTTAGGTTAAAGGGAATATATCTTTTTCTTTTTGGGAGTTCACGGAAAGGAGGGGGCAGTGCTTGAAAGGAATTTTTGAAATTTTCTGAAGTGCTTGTTCTTGAGAAGGTGAAGATTTTGGAGTCGTTGGGAAGGAGGTGCGGACTTCAGGATTGGAAGCTTGTTGAAGGATAGAATCTCTCCAACAAAGTTCTTCCAGGAAAGCTATACAAGTTGGGTGGCCTCTTTTGGTTGTTTTTAAATAAAATATTTTATTTCTTCCCTCATTCTGAATGATGTGCGTTTTAAAAAAATATATAGATGTTTAGAATGAGTGCAGTAATTTTGGAATGGATACTATGGAAGTTATTGAAAAATTTCAGTCTCTGTGTGTTAAAAATAAATTTTCAAATCTAAAACCCCTTTCTCGTTATTTCTCGTTCTCGGCTAAAATCCTTTCTTGAAATTTATTTTTAGTTTTTGGAAAGAAGTAATTTCCATGGGTGTTTGTAGATTAAAATTTTTGAGGAATTTGGAAAAGTTATTCTGGCAAAATTTTGCCAAGATTTGTTTTACTGTGCATAAAATTTGCAAGTTTTGGGAGAAATGGGATTTGTCAGAGAAAATGTCCTCTTGTTTTGGTATTTGTTTCAATATTTTGCACTGTGATGGAGTTTTTCTCTTCCCTGTACTATCTTAGAGATTTATCTAGAGATTTGATTATCTCTGTTATTTTCTATGGTTGTTCTTTAAATATTTGTGCATCTCTGTGTAAATTACTTAGTTTACTATGATAATAAATTTAATTATAAATTAAATTTATTGGTTTATTAAAAGTTATGGGGAATTTGTTTTAATTAATTATTTTGGGGAATTAATTTAATTATTATTTTTATTTTTGGTTTTGTGTGCTATGGGGAGGCGGAGCTTGCTACCCACGGTAGCAGCGCTACCCAAGGGTAGCGGCTGCTACCGTATGGTAGCAACGCTACCATAAGGTAGTGACTGGTACCATATGGTAGCAGCTACCTTGTGGTAGCCTGTAGCTACTTTTTTTTTTTTTTTTAATAAACAAAAAAAGTAAATATATATTTATATGTATGAATATATAAACATAGATTTATTAAAAGCATTTTGTTTAATATGCTTTGCGTTAAAATATGAATTCTTTGTAAATTTTAAATATTGGAAATTGAAAGTTAAAGTTTCTTTAATATGTAGATGTTATTTTTGGAAAGAAAATCTTCAAATTCAGCATGTAAATTTTTATTATTGAAAATTAAATATTCTTTTTAGTAAATATATTTTAAATATGATTTAATTACATGGTTTATATTCGAAGAATATATATACTCATGTAATTATATTATATTATTATATATATATTCTAATTTGGAATATAATCTAGGACATGGATACCTTTTTAATTGGAATATTTGGATATTGTTCTTAAACATATGACTAGGGGAGATTATTTCAATGTGATAAATTTAACTTTTGTACAAATGGCAACTTGGAATTTCCTTTATGATAGAGTGTATTATCTTATTTTCTGAAATAACTTAAATTGCAAATTAATTATGCTTTTGGCTGTTTTATGAAAAGATTACATGTTTTAGAATCTTAGTGTTAATGATATTTCCAGTCAAGTGTTATTTCATTGCAATTTTGGTTGAGTTGTCGTCAGGTCATATATGGATATACCCCGTGGTCAGGTGTTGTTGTGTAAACTTGTCGATGTGAGGCATTGTGTGTCTATCCAATATGGTCAACCCTGGTTTATGGATAGTGTAACTTTCACTTGTTTTTGGTTAGGATTAGTTATGGCTGTTAGTGTTGCCATAGTGTTCTCATAAAGAGAAAACATTCCTGTTAGTGTCCTATGAGAGAGAGAGAGTGTGTCTTTCGAGCGGGGGCCATGCCCAAAGAGGATGGCAGGATAGCCCCTCGAAAGCCAGTTAAGAAAGTGATAACCTAATAATTGATTAGGGGGTGGGTAGCTAAAATATTAAACTAAGATAATGTGCCTCACACATGGTTGAGTGCTTGTATAGGCTCAGGATGTGGTGAGAAGGCCTGGAATGGAAAACCTACCACCTTGTCTTCACGAAAGGATTGGTAGGGTCCACATGATTCTTAGATGGAGTCGGGGGTTCCGGAGAGGTTACCAGGATAACCTAGGATGTGGGCCGGGACCTATGGAGGCCTACCTAGGGTAACCACCTTAAGCCATGCGATGACACTCTATCCTTAGAGTCACTAGTGTTTATGAGTTGAGTCACATGGGATTTGTGGAGTCATGTTATACTATTGTACGGTCTTGTTTTTCTTGCTTGAGGGTCTTCTGCTATCTCCCAACACGGTGGGGTGGTTCCACTTTGGGATCACATGATCGGGTGGTAGTGCCACTTCCCATCAAATATCCTTGATTGTATCTTCAGGCGAGGAAAGGCTTCGCTGGTGTATCTTGGTTCGTGGTTCATGTATCAGCTCATGTTCATGATCATTGTACTATTGAGACCATGTGGTCATTGTATCAAACATTTATGTAACCTTGACATTGTAACTTATGTATTTAGTTGTACTTTTGAAGGCCATGTAATTTATGGATATTGTTATATTATATCAATGGAATGTATGTTAATTCACTTGCTTTAATCTTTTGTATAAAAGATCTATGGAAAAATAAATGCATTAGAATACTTTGATTCTTTCATTATGGAATTTAGATGTATGAGTATGTTTTTAATTTAAGCATTTAATTTTCCTATTTAGATGGACAATTGGATTAACCATGGTGTTAATATAATCTACGAATTAATCTTCGTTGGTAACCCTTAGGAAATCATTTGGTAGACTTCCGCTATGTTATTAAACGTGCTATTGTTATAATTAATGCACTTAATCTTAAAAAAAAATAAAATTCACCCTTTAGTTGCCTAGTTGTGTTGTTTTCCTTTAGGGTTCCTAATGGGGCATTACAAAATAATGAAGAATTTTTAAGCTTTTTATTTTTATTAAGTTTTATTTAACAATTTGTAAATATAAGAAGTTTGATTTAAAGATATTTTACCTATTATTTCATTAAATTTAATTAATATGTATGCTATTTTCTATATATCACTTAGATTTGGTAGATTTATATTGAAATATAAAAAACATATTCATAAATTAAAAAAATATTCTTTTTTATATTTAAATATGCTAAGATCTTATACAAATTTAAAAAACGGTCTATAAATTTTTTACACATATTTAAAAATTATTTAGAATTATCTACATTTTCATAATTAAAACATAAAAAATATCAAAACAAAATAGCTTTTCAAATATTAAAGATGTCATATACTCATGAAACTATTAATTTTTATTATAGAATGGTCTATAAAAACTTTACATATAATTAAAAATTAGAAACATATATAAAAAATCTAGTTTTTCAAATATAAAAGATGTCAAATCTACAATTGATATATACTAAAGACTATTAAAGAAAAAGTCAAATCTAAAATTGATATTTTCATGGAAATAGAAATTTAGATTTTGAATAGGAGTTTTAAAAATGAGAAGACTCCAAAAATTAGAAACATTGATGTTTATATTATTTAAATATCACTTAAAGACAAACTTCTTATGTTTAGAAATTGCTAAATAATTTCATTAATAAACTCTTCCATAGGTTCTCTTTTATCTTTCTTCTAACATATTTATATTTAATAAATCTTATTAAAGTGGAAAGATGAAAAAATTAAATGTTTTGATATGCTAGTTAAACTACAATCTCTTAATGATTGTTAGTATTTGTGATTTCTTTTTTAATAAATTAAAAATCTCATACATTATGTGAATCTAAATATTTTTTAATTGATTTAAGTCTTAGATCTAACAAGACAATATTTAAATAATGACTAAGATATTATTGTCTAGAATAAAAGACAAAAAAATGTGTAATATTTTTAACAAGAGATAATGGATATGGTCTAAAGGCTGATAATTATAGTTTACTCATAGATTTCTAGATTCATATTTTTTTTTGTCATAGTTTAGAAATATTTTGGCAACTATAGAATATATTGCAAGTTATCAAAGTTTTGTTTTCATGTTTCATGATGAGGTCATTGTAACTTCTTAGTTACTCATCACTTGATTTTTATCAATCTTATTAATGGGTTTTTTGACATGACTCCACTTAGGTGAGAATTAAATTGAACTTACATCTATCTTGAAAAGACTTAGATACCAAAATAAAAAACAATTGCCCAAAGCTTTGCTTCTTTTCTGTTAGGTCTTAACTTGTATAATCTAATTGTTAGTTGTTTTATTTTTTTCACAACAATTATGTAAATGATAGTAGATATACATAATAAGGAGATCTTATAATGCAAGAAGGTTGGGTATGTTGTGAAATGTAGATTAACAAACATAATGTATTTTGTAACACATTTTGTTTTCAAACACATTGTTTTTTAAAACATCCTATACTTTCATTATAATATGTGGCAAGGGGCCACTCTTATTATAATAAGCTTCAAAATATAAAATTTAAATAACCATTTTAGATTTAAACTCAAAGAGAACATAGATATAAACAAAAAGTAAACATCATAGTAAAACAAATATGTTTTCCTTATCTTATAGGCAAATCCAACCTCTTATCCTTGGAATACTTAAGACATGTAAAGAGAGTGATTATTTTAATTTTAATATTCATTTCAATTTGGAAGATGAAACTTTTATGTAGCAACAATATTAAAAAGGCCTTTTGCTATAAAATTCTCAAGAGGCACTTCTATTAAGAATCTAGTCCTATTATTGTTGGTCTTTTTGTGCCCGACTGAGCTTTTGTTGTCTCTTTGGTTGTTGTTTCTAATGCTTTTCCATGCAGCCTGTTCTGTTTTGGATGTTAATATTTGATTCTATTCCTCTTAGAATCATTTTGTAAAGGGTTTCAGGGTCTCTTCAAAACCTATTTTTTTCTTAATCCAAAACAATCTAGTCCTATTATTTCAGGCTAGAGATTAAGAAGGTCCTTTTCTATCAAAATCTCAAGAGACATTTTTATTGACAATCTAATCTTATAAGTTTAGGCTAAAGATTAAAGTGAGCTATATATGAAAGAGTAGGAAAAAGTTATAGTTTTTTTTAATCTAGTTGTCCAAAAATACAAATGGAATCCAAGTTTTAAAAAAATAGTGTGTTTTAAAATAAAGTGTATTTTGAAATAGCGTGTTTTGAAACACATCATGTTTTTTAACTCACTATGCTTTTGAACACATTGTGTTTTGAAAAATAATGTTATAAAACCAAGACAAAAATAATTTATTAGAATACAACTTTTCCAACGTCATCCATACTTGTGTTAAGATTGGAGCTCTGTAACAAGACATGGGCATCCTTCAAATCAAGTGTGTTTTAAATTACAGTGTATTTGGAAATAGTGTTTTCAATCACACTGCGTTTTGAAACACATTGTGTTTTGAGAAATAGTGTTATAAAACCAAGACAAAAAAACAAATTATTAGAATAAATTTTTTCCAACATCATCCTTACTAGTGTCAAGATTGGAGCTTTGTAACAGAATAAAACATGGAATAAGGCTATAAAAAAACATTATGTTGGAAAACACAATGTGTTTTAATCTATACTAAAATTACATTTAACTCAATGTAGAAGACGTGGAGTAAGTGTATACACCTAAAAATGGCCTGGAGATAATTAATTAAATACACAATTATTTAATCTATAACCCTTTCCAATTAATTGAATTCACGAGTAATTTGATTAATTTCCCTATTCATCTATTTGTAAATAAATCTAAACTAATTTATTTATATAGTTCATTTCATATCCCCCTTTTGATTATTTTAATCTAAATTAACTAATTAATTCCCCCCCATTTAATTCAATTCTTATAATCCCATAATTAAAATTAACAAATTCCAAGTTTATTGAGTTTAATTATCATTTTCCTAATTATTTGAATTTCTAAATTCAAATTGAGCACATGGCTCCTAACTTATAACCACCTAGCCTAGCCACCTCAAAACCTAACCCATTCTATCTAATCTTGGGTCTAACTAACCCTATCCTATCTTACACATCCTAACCTCTTTGATTCTAAACCCTCGTGGGTTGGATATCCCCTCCTTGAGACACAAGGCACTTTGGCCACATGTCCTCTCTCCTAGGACACTTTCCCTCTAACAAGAAAGGTTCCTTGACACTTGTCACCACAGGGATGACATGTGTCCCTCCCTCCAACCTCTTCTTCAACTTCTTCAATTCTAGCCCTTGATATCTTCAAATTGAATCCTGACTGTCGATTCCTGCCACCTCAGCTTTGGCCTTGGAAATCCTATAAATACCCCCCATTATCATCAATCAATGGTCCTGAAATCCTTGCATCATAGCTTTTTGTATAGTTACTATAGGCATTTACATTCCAATCATTAAGTCTAATTGGCAATATATCATGTTTAGCATAGTTTTTATCATGTTAATCTAGTTTCCATATCAAATCATGTAGCTTAATCAACCATCTTAGTTATAATCTTGCATTAAATCATCCTAGCCTCATGCATTTGAATTATCATGATCATATAGCTACTCAACTTTTGAGTTTCCACTTTGGAGGTCATTGCTTGCTGAGAGCCAACAATCCAACACCTTCAAGGTCCTCAAAAATAGAGGAAGATGGGAGATCTTAATAGTTTTCAATTTGCATCCTATTCTCATTAGTTGTTTCATCTATGTATTTTTTAATTATAATTGACACTAATTTTAGCATCACAGTAAGTCTATGCCAATTTTGTGAATAAATTTCCTATTCCAAGCAAGGGAAAATAATCATTTTGGAAAACACAATGTTGGAATACACAATATTTTCAAAATTTCTTTTTATTATCTTCTATGTGGTTCATTTTCATATTTTTCCTGAAGATAAGGAGAAAAGACAACCTTAATTTATTTAATAATTTTACCCAATCCTTATATGTATCCCATCTGCAACTTGTATAGATACTATTCTTCCCATGTAAAACAACCATTAAGCCATCCCTACTATAAGTATACCTTTTCAAATTTCTACTATTTGATGAAATATTTTGTGTTCAATGTTTCTCCATAATTATATATAAGTTAATTGAGGTGCTATAATTTCTATCATCCCCTTCTTCTGAAAGACTAATTCTATCCTCCTAGTAGGTCAGCACCAAAGGCGCCTACTTCTATAACTTGAATCATCTTAGAGACTCAAAAGGATGAGTAGACTAAGTACACTACAAATAAACTATTTTAATAGGTAGAAGAATCTTAAGAGATGAGAGGATATATTACAAATACATCAATCTCCACCCAACAATGCAAAATCACAACATGATACCATTTTCATAGAATAAATGAAAGATGAGGGTGAAAAATAGATCAATAGATAACTCAATCCACTCTAAAATATTCTCCTATACAATGCAATCACCTTTAAGGAATCCTCACAACATTTAGATCAATTTCCTCCTATCCTTTACCATTGGCCCAACTTTTCTTAAGTTGAATTTATAATGGAATCCTATCACATTACTGCAATAATATAAAATTAGAAATACCATTTGTTGGGATGCACATACCTCTATTACCTAGACAAGCATGTTGTAAAATCCAACCATTCATTTGAGATAAACAATAATTGAGAATAAAAATCCATCTTAACAACCATGAGCTTAGTTTGTGCATGTTTTAAAATATAATGTGTATTTCAATCTACAACTTCATATTTATCATGTAATCTTATATTAATTACTATAGAATTGTTGGCATTTTTAGTTTGTTAGCATTTTGCATAGAGATTGCATTAATTATATGTTGTCATTGATGTCAATTGAACCGGTAATGGTATTCATGTTATTGTTGATATTGTTGTTGGCTAGTAACCGGTAAAAAGAGATTTGTGGAAGATGTTGTAAACCGGTATGTAAAGTTTGTGAGTTGAACTAGTGAACCGGTGTAAAGGGTTAAACCTTTCTATGTAATGTAACCGATAAACCCTATCAGCTATTAAACCCTAACCAATCAATTTTGTTGGTTTATTATTAGATAAGCGGTAATGATGGAGACACGTGTGATCATTGCATGAGGATAAGTTCAAATTGTTTTGGCATGTTTGTTTATTGTTTAGGGAAGGAGCAAAGTGGATTGCATCTAATGCACAACGTGTGATGAGTTACAAAGTCCGATGAAGTGGTGATCATGGAGCGGTTGGAATTTTCTTGATGGATGTGAAGAGATTGTCATGATTTCTAATGGTCAAGTTTGTACCGACTTGTTTGTAATCTCGATGATGAGAATTAGGTTTTTGTTGGGTTACCGACCTATTTGATTTGTATTTAAGGTTGATGAAGTTGTTTGTAAAGGTTGTTGGCAAGATTGATAGAAACCTATTGAGTGTGTAGTTGCCTAACTAGTGAATGGATCTGCACTTTCAGTGAAGGTAGATTGAAGCTTAGAAGGATCTGATCAAGCAAATTTAGTGCTACTTAGACAGATCAAGAAAACTTGTTGTTTTCTAACAATTACAGCAGAAGTGAAATCCCTTAACCGGGTAAGCTCTAACAAGCTTGGTTACTCATTAAATCCTCTAACAAGGTGGTCCATTAGCTTGGATTCCTAAATCCTCCAGTGAGGTTACTCCTAACAGGGTATTTTGATTTTCATCAAGGCATATTTGTAAATCCCTTAACCGGGTGATTCCTAACTAGAATTAGTTCTTAACAGGACTTGTTGTAAAGATTTAACAGGCACAGGGTGAACTTCAGAAGAGTTCAAATAGCTATCCTCGTGAGTCTCATCTCACCATGGTTTTTACCTATTTGGGTTTTCCACATATAAACATTTGTGTCAAGTGGTGAATGCTTTTGTGGTTATGATCTTATTTGTTGATTTGATTAACTTCTAATAAGGCATGATAAGTAGAAGCATTGAGAGATGAATATGTTGAGTTATTATTAAGCATTATTGATGTTTACAAGATTGAAGTTGTTTTCTGTTAAGGTGTCATAACAGTTAAACCAGTTGATGTCAAGTATTCTTATGAATATTGATCTTAACCGAGATATGTTTACTTTGTGTGACCGAGTTTGAGTTTGGGAACTTTGTGCCTATTTTTCAATATACTGATTAACCCCCCCCTCTTAGTATTCTACTGGATACTTATTCTTTCATCATACCATCAAGAATATGATTCTATTATTCTAGTTTTACAAATCCTTATGAGATCAAATAAAATTTGAATCTTAAGCCTTTCTTAGATAATTCAAAGAGACTTGTGAGCATTGGATTAAGATTTATAAAATAAAGTGTATTATGGAATAATTGTTTTACATGTTGTGTTTTCAGCACATCATGTTTTTCAAAACATTGTGTATTTGAACATGTCATGTTGTTCAACATGTGTTTTTAATAAGTTGTGTTTTTCAACCAGTAATATTTTTCAGCTTGATGAGTTTTTCAACATGTCGAATGTTCAACATATTGTGTATGTCATGTTTTTTAACACATCCTATACATCCTATTTTTCAATGCATCATGTTTTTCAACACATGTTTTTCATCACGTTGTGTTTTTCAACACATCATAAAGGGATTATTTTGATTTCAGAACTAATAACTTAACTTCTAGATATATTTATGACTTCTTATAATTATCACAAAGCTATCTTAATACTAGAGACTAAGAGACTAGAGAGAGAAACAGAGGGAAGGGTTGAGAGAGAGAGGAAGGTTGATGGAAAGAGAGGAAGAGAGAAGAGAGAGAGAGAGAGAGAGAGAGAGAGAGAGAGAGAGAGAGAGAGAGAGAGAGAGAGAGAGAGAGAGAGAGAGAGAGAGAGAGAGAGAGAGAGAGAGAGAGAGAGCCCATGTGAGAGAGATTGAGGGAGGAAGGGATGGGTTGAGAGAGAGAGAGAGCCCAAGTGAGAGATAAATGAAGGGAGGGGTTAAAGGAGAGAGAGAGAGAGAGAGAGAGAGAGAGAGAGAGAGAGAGAGAGAACATGTGATCTCTCTTTGGTCTCTCCCTTTCTTTTCTTTAACCCCTCTTCTTCTCTCCATCTCTCCCCCCCCCCTCTCTCTCTATTTTCATAAACACCCACATTATCATTAAATTCCTTCACAAATTCTTCTATGGTTTGCAAGACTTCTTCAAACTGAGGAATCTTGAAGTTTAATGCCAACATTTTGGGAGATAATTGCATAATCACATTTCTCTTGGTATCCTTGAATTTTCTTGTATCCTTGTTATAACGTTGTTTAATAGCTAAAATCAACTCAGGTGTGTGCATAGCCTAAGGGAATACATTGCTTTGAACTAAAACTAACCTCCCTATTCTTCTCTAGACAGTATTAGGATTATTACCATACACTTCTCTTTTGATTTCTTCTAGCTCAATATGGCCTATTTCAATTTCTGTAGTCCACTCTACTTGGTTCTCAAACTTGGAGGGAAATATCCTGGCCTTGATATTGGTACTTGATTGTGATTGGGATCTTTTCAAGCTTTATCTCAGTCTTTGTCTTCCTTCTTGAGGGCCCTGGGACATCTGCTGCTTCCATACAATCCTTTTAAACTTGCAAAATAAATTCAATTAATCACCATCACCCAAGATATAGTTTATCCCTTTGCTAAATTCTCAATAAAATACTAGACTCCAGAAACCCAAGCTTCTGGTGTCGAAAAGGCTTCAAAAGGAAAAATAGGCCACAAGTCCGGAATATCAAGGTTTCAAGTTGGGAAAGCTTGAATTTCTCAGGGACCTAGGACTTTGAGACCTTGAGGCTTGAAGAATGAAAAAAGGGTGCATGTCAAAATTTGAAACTCCAGGGTTTTGAGCTCAAGAGATAAATACAAGGGCAATCACTCCAGGATCTCAGGATTATGAAGTAATGTAAGGGGCACTTACCAAAACTTTGAGATTTCAGGGTTTCGGGTATTGGATGCTCAAAGACAAAAAAAACTCTGGGATGCCAAGGTTTTGGGGTTCTAAAGCCAAACAAAGACCATACTCTGGAACTCTAGGGTCCTAGGGTTTTGAAGCCAAACAAAGGCAAACTTATCAACTCCTTGGTGCATCAAGATTTCAAAACTATGGAATTCTATAGTTGTAATGAGAATGATATAACCTAGGGTACAAACAAAGAAGCTAGGGTAGATAATTTCAATTTGAAAAACCCTAAGGTCCAAAGAAACAAAATTTATTCAAAAATCAGTGCTAATGACCCAAAAATTGATTGAGACCAAAATGCTAAATTCATAAGGACATTCAATTTATTACTAAGCTAACAAAAACCAAAACCCTAATCTAATAGGCAAGCAGAGCCAAAGCAAACAAAAAAAAACCAAAATGAAACAAAACAAGCAAAACACAAGGGAGACAAAGGACCTACCTTGACAATGAACTGAAAGAAAGACAGGATGCCAAAATTGTGGGATCTGCAACCACCAACTCGCTAAAAGATCACCAAATGCAAAGAGATCGAGTTGAAAATGAGAAGAATGTTCACTATCCAGAGGTATTTATATTCCCAACAAGGTCATAGAGTTTGAAGCATCAAAAAATAAAAACTCAAGATTTCAGGGTCTCGAGGTTTCGAGTCCACACAACCAAAGGCCATGACGAACTTTGGAAACTTAGGGTTTTGAAACTCCAAAAAGAATGAACAAAATAAGGAAAACTTGAGACTTTGGGACTTCGAGATTTTGATGTTTCGAAAAGAACAAACAAAAACACAGGAACCCAAGATCTCAGAGTTCTAAGTGCATAGCAACTCAAAAGCCATCACGAACATGAAAACTTTAGATTCCAAAATTCTAGAACAAAAAATACATCAGAACAAGGAAAACTCGGGATCCCGAGACTTGAGGATTTTTAGGTTCCGAACAAACAAGGGACAACAAACTTGGGAATTTGGGATTCTAGGGTTCTGAGGACGGAAATGAAAGAAACAAAGAAACAAAGACCTTGAGATCCTAGGATCCTGGGGTTTCAAAAACTTGAGGGCCATTGAAAACTCAAAAACATGGAGGTCCGAAATTTCAAAGGCAAAAGGAAAAATAGGACAAAAACAACAAAGAAAAATCGAGAACCTAGGATCCCGGGGTTCTGAGTTTACAAAATTGGGAACCTAGAATTCCAGGATTCTGAAAACACAAAAAAAAATGGAACAAAATAAAAGGAAACCCGAGAAACGGGGGTTCCAGGGTTAGAAGGAGAAAAAACCTCCTGAATTCGGGACTCTGGGATCTTGAAAAGAAACAAACAAAGACAAACAAGAACAAAAGGTAAATGGAAACAAAAGCACAAAAAAGGGGACTTGAATTTTATGAAGTGAAAATGTAGGGGTGAGTATCCAGGGCATAATATGACATACTTAAATATTATATTCCATGTACATATTCATGTTGGGAGAGGGAAAGTGAAAGAGAAAAACATTTGCCAATGCTAGACATTTGGGTAGCACCAAATAGGTTTGGTGTGACCAAACATTAGGTTCAACACACCAAATAGGTTTAGTGTGACCAAACCTTAGGTTTGGCATGCTAAACTTATTGGCACATGCCAAATATGGCAAGCGCCCTATTTGGCATGTGCCAAATGGCTACATTTGTGCAAAAAAAAATTGGCAACTTTTTTGGTCCTTCATCTTATTGCACTTACCCTTTGATTTCCACTCTATGCATACTGGTAATCCTTGTACTATTATTGATGCAATTTTTAGTGACATTAATGTACCAAATGTGCAGGACCAATGTTTCTAATTATAATTTTTTGATCTCTTAAAGAGAAAGGCTGTGATACCCAACCATTCATTTGATATAACATCTAATGAGCAAAAACTAAAAACACATCTTATCAACCATAATGTAAGCTTTCTATATTTTTAAAACTCAACTAGAAACTTCATATTTATAATGTCATCCTATCACAACCCTAAAATAACATAAAATGAGGAATACACTTCTTTTTGGGTGCACATACTTCTTTAACCTAAAGAGGAAGATTGTGATATCCAATCAAATGAGAAAAATGAATACATTGTATCAACCCTAAATTAAGCTTATGTAGGTTGAAAAACATAATGTGTATTTCAACCTGCAACTTCATATATACAATTCACAACCTTGCAACAACATATAATGAGGAATGTTATCATTTTATGATGCAATCAATCCCTTGGTAGGTTTTCTCTTTCAAGGTTTTAGGTATGTTCTTAATTACAAGGCCAAAATCTCTTTAGCTCCTTAAAACCATAAACCCTTTGGCTTCATTTGATATATGCAACAATTAATTTGATATAACATCAAGTGAGAAAAAGTATATCTTACCAACCATGAAATAAGCTTGCACAAGTTGTCAAACACAATGTGTGATTCAACTTGCAATGAATTATTTACAATGAATCCTATCACAACCCCACAACAATATAAAATGAGGAATAAGCTTTTGTTGGAGTGCACATACATTTTATACCTAAAGAATAAGGTTGTGAAATTGAACCATTCATTTGAGATAACATCATGTGAGAAATAAAACACACCTTACCAGCCATGAATTAAGCTTCTGCAAGTTGAAAAACACAATGCGTAATTAAACTGACAACCTCACATTTACAATGTAATCCTATCGAAAGCTTACAACCACATAAATTTAAGACTACACTTTTGTTGGGTTGCACATACATTTGTTACCTAAAGAGAAAGGTTGTGAAATCAAACCATTCATTTGAGATAACATTAAATGAGTAGAAAACATATCTTACCAACATTAAACTAAGCTTGTTCATGTTATGAAACACAATGTTAGAAAATAGGGAAGTTGTATGTGAATTTCAGGCATCTGGTGGATAGGTGTTTGGTGGTTGGATTTGGATTTTATTAATTTGGAATGAACATTGATATGGATAGCCACACAGAAAGAGTTGGAATAGGTAGAAGAATAACTTAAGAGAGGATATGATATATTGCAAACACATTAGTCTCCTCCCACCAAGGAAAAATCACAACATGATACCATTTTCATAGATGAAATGGTTGATGAGGATGAAAAAATTGATCAATAGATAACCTAGTTGCTTTAAAGAGTCCTCCTCAATAAGATACAATGAAATAATCTCTAAGGAGTTCTCACCAATAGCTATCTCCATTTCCTCCTATTCCTTTACCACCAACCCATGGACCCAACTTTTCTTAAGTTGTATTTTTTGGCTATAAAAAGGATTTCAGATGTGCAACCATTAGATTTAATAGCCAGACAAACAATGATAAATAAAGAAAAATCTCAAGTTGAAAATGTTTAAAGATGAAGAAACTAAAAAATAACTCTAAGAACAACTACAACAGTTAAGAAATTTTGTAAAAGATTTTATAGCTTCAATGACATTTACAACTAGTAAATCTACAAATACCCCAATTTAGATATTTAAGAGTGGGGTTGATAACTTGTGGATGATGAAATAGAAGGATCAAACATTATATGGTTGGATACATACAATGGTAAATGAATCTTGTAGACAAATGGAGTTGGGTTGTAAATATCATTGGCAAGCCACTCATTTATATCATGAATCAAATTTTGAATGTAATAATTACATGATTATTATTTTTATCTACATAACATGATTATTATAGATATGTGAAATAAATCTAATACAATTTTAAGTTTTTTCATTTATTCAATGATTTTCGAACTTATTTATGAATTATTTTAATGATTATTATATTTTATTTAAGAGTTATTTAACAATTATTATATTGTGTTTATATTGTTTTCTTCATTTTATTCTTATTTAAATAATTATTAAATTTGAAGTCAATAATTTAACCTAAATATTAATATTAATAATCATTAGATTTATATATCATTATTATAATAATTACAATAATTATATTGATATAATTATAATTTATAATACAATATATTTTAATTATGATTTGTTACTAATAATATTAATATTAATATTAATTTAACATGAATATCCATATTTCTTTACTAATATTTCTATTTAAAGTTATTTTATTTGTTCAAGAATTATCTCATTTAATTGAAAAAGTTATTTTATTTCAATTTAAAATTATCTATATTTCATTTTATTTATTTATGTCAGTGTTAGATTCTAATTTTTTTTTAAAATATAATTAAAAATAAATAAAATTATTTTATACTACACTTTATTATAATATATATATATATATATATATATATATATATATATATTGTAATTTTAATATTAATATCTATATATAAACAATTTCAACATTTTTTTGTGTTTTTTGTTTTTCTTGGAAATATGGAGGATGGCTCTACGTTTGCGTGGGTGTTGTGCTAGGGCCGACGTGCCCTAGCCTGTGTCCTATGCTCTGCTTGGTTCATTCCGGGGGAGGGGGGGTTTCTTGCTTGCTGGGGGACGGTTTTTGCTTGCCTGTGGTCGGGTTTTTTGGGCTACCACATGTTTTTTTTGCAATCCTTTTCCGTTTATTCTGCTCTGGGTTGCTGTTGGGGGTGTGCAGGGTTTTGGGGTTGGGTTTTCCGCCCCTCTTCTTTTTATTTATTATTTATTTTCTTTGGATCCATGGAGAATAGAGGATTATCCTCTTCTCAGAGGATCTCTGGAGATCTGGATATTGTAGATTCATCTCATTTGATGCATGCATATGGAAAGGAACACATTAGTAATTCCCAATTAGGGGCATGTGTCTCTTCTTAGAAAGAGCCTTTTCGCATGAAAAAGGTGAATGGTTATTTAGAGAGCTCCCAAGATCATCCGGTTTTGGTTATTCAACCTAAGCAAATTTTAGAGGATGTTGAATATTGGTGTAATCATGCACTCATATGCAAATTTATCAGTCTTCGCCTCTCTATACCTATTTTAGAGTCTTGGGCATGTTGTGTTTGGAATCTTGAAGGAGACATGGAGCTACTAATGGCAGCCAATAACTATTTTGTGGTTATTTTTTCCAACCTGGCGGACAGGAACAAGGCTTTTGAGGGTGGCCCTTATTTTTTCAACCAGGTGGGACTCTTCATCAAACCTTGGCATAGTGGCTTTAATTCTGCTGAGGAACTTCCCTCTCATGTGTCCGTGTGGATCCGATTGCTGAGGCTTCCATTGGAATTCTGGAGAGAAGATATTCTTCACTCAATCTCACTGCTTCTTGGTAAACATGTGGGTTTGGCTTCACAAACTCATGATCGAAAGGTAATTTCCTATGCTCGTATGTGTAGAAGTTGATTTAAATATCCTTTGCCAGACTATGGAAATATGTTTGGGGACATCTTCTTGGATCCAATAGCTGGATTATGAGACCTTTCCATTTAGATGTAGAATTTGTCTTGAATATGGTCATTTACAGCGAAGATGTCCCATAAATAAATATTCTAAACTAGTCATTTTCGATCCTCCTCACTCTGTTCTGGGGGAAGATAAGGGGAAATCCCCTATGCCTGATGGTCCTGCTGATAAAGATGGCTTCATTCCTGTCAAAACTCAGAATAAAGGCAAAGGAAAGAAGAGAACCTGGTTGGATAGGCAAAATAATGTCACCCTAAATATGTTTGATGTTCTAGATGATTTGATCCAAGAGGAAGGAGTTCCAGTTGAAATGTCCTTGGGTGCCCAATTTTAGCTTGAGGTGCTGGATGGGGATTCCAAAAAAGAGGGTCGGGCCCTATCTTTGGAGAGTCAACAGGATGTTCAAATGGTTAAGGATTTTCCTTCCCATGTTCAAGACAACAGAGATCTTAGTGGGTCACAGGTCCCTGAGGTGCAGTGGTCATGGCGTCTACTCCTCCTTCCACTATAGCAACCTTAGATTCAGTAAAGAGTAACAAAGCCCCACCTGTTTTAGGCTTGCAGCAAAAGACCCTCAAAAAGGTTTCTTTAGACAAACCTTTAAGGAGTAGACGAAAAATGAATTAGGAAAAGGTTAAGCTTTTTGGTGATACTTTGATTGAGTTGGGGTCTATGAAGCCCATTGATTCCCACTTCTCTCAACCACATAAATCATTTTTCTCTCATGGAATGTAAGGGGTTGAACAACATCCCTAGACAAAAGTCTCTTCATAGATTAATTAACTTTGAGTCTCCTGATGTTGTTTTTATTTAAGAAACCAAGCTATTAGTGGATGGTTTGGCCAGTTGTACTTTGTGTGTCTGGCCCCAGGGCCTTTGGAAGGGAGTGAGCTCTCATGGAAGTTAAGGGGGGGTTTCTTGTTTCTAAAATCCAAGGAAAGTTTCCCCTTTGCGGTGGTTTTCTAGTAGGTCTTCCATTTCTATGGTCGCTTCTAGCTTTGAGACTGGAGAAAGATGCCTCTTCTCTAATATTTATGCTCCTACTGATCTTGTGGGTAAGTCACATGTTTGGGCTCACATCAATCTTGTTCAAGCTCAAGATCCTTTTCTCCCCTATATTTTGGCTGGAGATTTTAATGTCGTTACTAGTTTGGAGGAAAAGCGAGGTGGGTTATTCAGGCGTGATCCTTCCTCAAATTTACTTAGGGATAATATTGGTCTCTTGAATCTCATTAATGTGAAGCCAATTAATGGTGTCTTTACATGGAATAATAGGAGTGGTGTTGAGTCTATCTCTAAAAGGTTTGATAGATTTTTGGTTTCCTACTATTGGATGCATGATAGGTGGTCCACCAGTTCAGAAATTCTTGATTGCAGGGGTTCTGATCATTGGCCTATTAAGCTTTCTATTACATATTTTAGAACCCCCAAAAATCCCTCTTTCAAATTCCAATTGATGTGTCTTCGTGATTAGTTGTTGAAGGATCTTATGGTTGATTGGTGGTATGAAGGGGTTCCTAACCACGGGTGGGCTATGTACACATTTGGGAAGAGATTACAACATGTGAAATACAGGCTAGAGAGGTGGAATAAACAATGTTTTAGGAATCTGCATAGACATAAGATGGCAGCTCAATCCAAGCTGGATAAGGTTACGCATAAAATTAGGGATCAAGGGATGATTGTGGAGGTTAGTATGGCTAAGTATCTTGCTCTTAAGGACTTGGAAGAGTGGGAGTTGCGTGAGGAGATTTTCTGGAAACAAAAGTCTCGTGTGGATTGGCTCCAAGAAGGTGATAGAAACACAACTTTTTTTCATAATTTTCTTAAGGCTCAGAGTTATGGTAACTCTATTAACTCACTCATATCTTCAAAAGGGGTTCATCTTTCATCTAAAGAAGAAATTGCTAGGGAAGCTGTCAATTATTTTTCTAATTTGTTTACTAAAGAGGATCCTGAATCTATGGTGGAAGAGAGGGCCATCTTGAACTGTATTCCTGCTCTTGTCTCTGTTGAAATGAATGATGCTCTCTTGCGCCCCATTTTGTTGTCTGAACTTGAGGGGGTTGTGTTTCAAATGAAAAAAGGCAAGGGTCCTGGCCCTGACGGGTTTCCTATTGAGTTTTTTCAGGAATTTTGGGAGATTATAAAGTATGATCTTCTAGATATGGTTCAAGAATCTCATTGGAATAAACAAATGCTCAAATCTATGAATTCTACCTTCTTGGCTCTCATTCATAAGAAGGAGGGGGCTAATATTTTGGACCAGTATAGACCTATTGCTTTATGTAATGTTGTCTACAAGATAATCACTAAATTGATTTCTGAACGACTCAAACCTCTCCTCTGCACTTTGGTTTCTAAAGAGCAAGGTGGTTTCATTGATGGAAGACATATCCTTGATGGAGTTGTGATAGAAATGGAGGCTATTCATTCGATGGCCTCCTCTAAGGAGAAGGCTATGTTTATTAAACTTGACATGGCCAAAGCTTATGATAGGGTGAGTTGGGATTTCTTACAGAAGATCCTTTTGGCTTTTTGTTTTGGAGAAGAGTGGGTGAATTGGGTTCTTAGTTGTGTGACTTCTACCTCCTTCTCAGTTCTTATTAATGGAGAATCCTCATAATTGTTTAGCGCTTCGCGAGGGCTTTGACAAGGGGACCCTTTATCTCCCTATTTATTTATTCTCATGGCTGAAGGTCTTGGCAGATTTGTCACTTCCCAGGTGAGACATGGTCTTATTAAGGGTTGGAGTTGGAGCACTGCTCTACCTCGCTACTCTCATCTTCAGTTTGTGGTTGACACAGGTTTAATGGGCATGGCCAAAATCAATGAGGACGTGAATTTTAGGAGAGCTTTGGATATCTATTACAAAGCCTCAGGTCAAAAAATTAATGAAGATAAATCATCCATATATTTCTTTAATACTCCTCGGCTTATTTAGAATAGGATTTCTAGGATCCTCAGATTTCAGACAGGGTCCCTTCCTTTGTTGTACCTCAGGATTCCTTTAGATTTGGGGGTTCAGCGTGAAGATTTTTGGCAAGGAATTTTGGATAAATTTTGTTGCAAGGTTAATTATTGAACTTAGAGGTGGTTATCCTCAGTTGGAAGAGTGATTTTTCTAAAGACTATGGTGCAAGCGCTTCCCATTTATAGGTGTTTTGTGTAGGCTCCCCCCTCCAGCTTTGTGAGAGAGTTCAATGCTATTTCCCATCAATTTCTTTGGTCTGGTAGTATTCTTTCTTCTAAGTGGAGTTTATTATTTCTTCTAAGTGGAGTTTAGTTAAATGGGACTCTATTTGTAGACCGAGACATGCTGGGGGTCTTGGCCTCAGATCTATGCTCTGGTTAGCAAGGCCTTGGTGGCTAAGCTATATTGGAGGTGGTGTAATAGTTAGTGTAGACGTATAAAAATGACCATATTCCTAAATGAATATTTAATGTTCATTTTATTCTCATTTCTTTATTTAGTTAAATCTAATTTAATTAAATCACCCACATTCTTCTATTTAATTAAATAAATTATTCAATTTATTTATTTAAATTCACTTAAGCCCTTTATATAATTAATTTAATAAATCATTTTATTTAATTAAATCCCTTCTCTCTACTTTTTAATTAAATTTACATTTAATTAAATAGTTCACCCCAATTAAATAAATCTAATTTATTTAAATCCCCAACTTGCAACCAAATTCAAATAAAGCAATTTATTTTAATTAAATCCTATTATTCCTCACCCACTTGCATTTTCCTACATCTTCCACTTGCCTCCTAACCCTCTTCCTAAATTCTTCTAGAATACCTCTAATCCTAATCAATTAACCTAAACCCATCAATTATTCCCTTTCCCTAAAATTGAGGAGGTCACTTCTCAAAATTGGAGTAAAGTCTTCCAAAGGCATTAAAGCCTTTATGCCTTCAACAAGCTAACTTGTTGAAAACCCCCAAATTTGGAAGGACTCTTACAAATTTGTCCCCAAAGTCTTCAAACCATTAATGGTTAACTAACCCTTAGTGGCATGGTTAGAGACTTTTTGCCTAACTCAACCCTCATGTAACCCAGGGGTCTCATCAAGCATTCATTGCTTTGACCATGGTTATCCCTTTAACCTTTGCACAAGAGTTTATCCTTTGGGTAAAAGCTTTTTCCAATGGATAACCTTAACCTAACCTTAATCTTTACCTTCTAAGGTAACCATGAGGTCTTCTCAAGCATTTAATGCTTCTTACCTCTCCTCTCAAGCAGTCTTATGTTGACAATTGTCACCATTTCATTGGTGAGAATTGCAAACATGGATTGATAGCTTTCAATCCTGACCCTTGATTAGATCCTTCAACCCTAACCATCCATTGCCCTATTTCTTCTATAAATAGATCCCTCATTCGTCAATTTCTAGAATCCAAGTCTTTTAGCATCATACTTATACTTAATTTTAACAAGCATTTAGCCTCTCTTTGCAATAGAAATTAATCTAATAAGGATTTTAGAGTATTTCTATTATCATTACCTTAAATCACATAACTAGTATATCATGTTAGGATAGTATTTTTACTAACCTTGTCATCTTATCATCTAGTTTAGTTATTTTACTAACATCATGCAAAAATAGGATGCATTCATACTAAGTTCGATCAAAAGTATCCCTCGTTCTTGCATTCGTCATCCCTAAGTCACTTTGCTCAGTGATCTAAGAGCAAAGACATTGGCTTGAGAGACCTTGTGAGATAGAGAACCATGGAACACTCCTTGGGAAGTTGAGCCATTCCTCATGGCTCCATAACTTGCACCAAGAGTCCCATGGGTGTGTGGGCAAGTCCTTGAAATATTTCCACATTTTTTATTTCACCAAACCGCTTTTCCCGCATACAGTTAGGATTAGGATCGAGTCAAGATTTTAACCCACAAGTATATCCCTGGTACTAATGATCATGAGGTGCCTCATCTTAGTTTAGTGGGAAGGGGCTCTTGTATTTGGGATACTCTTAAAAAAGGTGCCCAACTTATTATAGATGGCCTTTTCTGGATTTGTAATAGAGGCTCTGAAGCTCATTTTTGGCAGGACTCTTGGGATGGTCACCCTCCTATTCTATCTAGCTATCCACAACTTCAGCCTCTTTGCAACATTTTCACTAATGTTGGATGGGTTAAGGTGGATAATATTAAAATGATTAGGTGCATTGGACAGGTTGAGGTGACTTGGTGGAAGGATCCTCTTGAATGGCCCTTGGGTGGCTTGGATGAAGATCGTGTGGTGTTGTTTAATATATTGGAGGGTAGGTTATGTAGTTCCCTCAAGGAGAGAGCTATTGTGGCTTGGGGTCCTAAACCAAAATGTAAGTTTTCTATTGCTAAAGGTTATGCTCAGCTTGATAGGTAATTGCATGGCCTGATGGATGTTCCCTAGTGGAAGAAGGTTTGGAATAGCTTCTCCTAGCCAAAATGTAATTTTTTCTTATGGCTGGTTGCTCAGAGGAAATGCCTCACGTGGAAGAATCTTCATAAGAGAGGCTTCTAGGACCATCTATCTGTGATCTTTTTATGCATAATGAGGAAGACTACTCCCACTTGTTTTTTCTATACCCTTTCTCTACGGAGATTTGGCACAAGTGGTGGGAGGCTTGGCAACATGCTTGTTCTCATGCTATCTCCTTAATTGAATTTTGGGATAGCTTGGGTAGACCCCAATGAAGACCTCTTTTCTTCAACTAGCCTGGGCTATTGGGCCAACCCTTATTATTTGGAATCTGTAGCTGGAAAGAAATCGAAGGGTCTTTTGTGATTCACATATAGGGAGTCCTTAGTTGTGGTAGAAGATAGTTAATAGGCTTTAGGAGACAATCTCGACTAAGTGCAATTCATCTGAAAATGTTGATCCAAATGATTATGCTATTGTAAGGAATCTGCAATCGAAAAACATTAAAATGGATTGTGCTACTCGAAATAGATCTCGACATGCAAAGCAACAGATAAGTAGGGATGGAAGGTGGATTCCCCCTCCTATGGGAATCTTAAAAATTAATATATATGGCTCTTCCTATGGGAATCTTGGACATGAAGGTATTGGAGGTATAGGTAGAGGTGATGATGGTTGTGCAATTTTTTTCCTCTCTATTTATATTGGGCAGCACTCTAACAATCTTATGGAGGCCCTAGCTATTAAGATTGTTGTTGAGCGAGACTGTTCTTTAGGATGGAGGAAGATTATTTGTCAGTTGGATTCTCAGATTATTGTGGACATGTTGAACAAACAAAATTTGAATGATGTGAGTTGGCAATTAGCTTCTATGGTTAGACAAATTTTACAACTGTGTAATACATTAGAATTTGTCTCATTTTGTCATATTCTCAGGGAGTGTAATAGAGTGGCTGATTGTTTGGCCAAGTGGGCTTCCGAGCATGTTGATGGTTGATATTTTAGTGGAAGGGATGGTCTACCTCCTAATTATCTTGAAACTTTAGACAAATTAATGCTAGAAGACAGGATGATGCAAGAGTACCCAATGGTGTAAGATCAATTTCCTAATTAGCTGTCCTTCAGCCCTACTTTTTTCCTTGTCATCTTTTTGAGGGCTTTTCGAAAGGTATTATCATTGGAAATCCAATAGTCGGATATAATTCTATGGTCACTAGACTTTGTAGTGGTGGTGCTGGTGGTTTTTTAGGATCCTTTTAGTTTTTGTTGCTATCTTGGTGGGCCTAAGGCCCGATCTTTGTATTTCTGTGATTTCTGAATAAATCTTTACCCCTTTTTTTAAAAAAAAACTTTCTTATTGTATAATATTAATATCTTTATTATACATATATCTGCAATAGATTATATATATTATATAATCTAATTATAAATATAAATATATATTCACAATCATTTATGATATATAAAATAAATCAAGAGAACACTATAAAAAATAAATTTTAATATAAAAAATTATTAGTTATAATATATATAAAAAAAATAGTTGAAAACAAACAGATTTAAAGTAAATATTTTTTAAAACACAGTGGCAGTAACACATAGAGCAATTGGTGGCAACACAGACTGTAGCTGGCAACAACAGTTTAAAAAAAGATTCTTCCGTTTTTCATCGTTAATCACACATGACAAAGTTAATGACTAAAACAAGTGGGTTGGATGTATGCATGACAAGTTTTTATGTATGTTTTCATGTATGACATGCTATTTTATGTAGATAATTGCTGCTTCCTAATCGAATTGTGGGCCCTGCACTTTCCTTGGCAGGAAACAGGTTATCCCCATATTTCATATTTATTTTCACTATCTCCTTTGTTAATGCATACTCTTTATGCTTGTCATACATCTTCAAAAAGTACAAGTCTAGGCAACATTATCTCAGATAAAAGAAACAAGGGTTTGAAACATGGTGGAAAAAAATCCCAAGTCTTTGGGAGCTTTGAAACCCAAAAACAAGTGATAGAGAAAACACCTTATTCAATGACAACTAGAGGGTTACTTAGAGGCACATACATTTACCTAGATGAATATTTGACATTTAATCAACAAGAATAACAAAGGAAAGAATGGGAGAAAGTAAAACAACAAGAAATGAGGGAAAGTGGACATGGTTCAAGAATGAGAAAATTCAAATCAGCGATCATTTTTCAAACAAGAAATAGGGATTAGGGGCCCCACAGGAGCACTTACATGTCATAAACTTTGGAATTACAAAGGATATCAATGGAGAAGAGGACTTGGATTGGGGACCATATCAAAGGGAAAAGACATTATCATTCTTATAAAAACTCATGAACATGATGGCCGCAAAGTTCCAGATTTTGAAGGGTATAAGAAAATTTTAGTTTGGAACAAAGGGAATGAAACAGGCAAAGGTAATGAGGGATTTGTCATGCTAATAGATGGGAAGTGACAGGGAATTGTAAAATTTAAAAAAGAAGACATGCACAATCAATACATATGATTGCAAATATCAGAGATGGGTAACTTTCAAATTGACTACTTGCTATTTTACTCCAAAAAATTCAAAGTTATATAAGAAGAGAAATTTAGACAATGAAGACTTGCATGCCTCACTAGAAAATGATCTCTCTCTCTACTTTCAACACACTTGGAGACATAGTGTTAATGGGTGACTTTAATGCAAGGACAACTAATAATCAATCTCTTCAATTGAGAAATGACGAAAGAGGGGAAAACAATCCTTTATGGTTGGAGGAAGGTGGAGGTCAATGTTGGGAAATAACTTCACAAGATAGAATGACAATTTGACTCAGTTTAGGGTAAAATCACTTGGGCTTTGTAGTTTTTTTGGTATGGTTATTTGTAATGGAATGAAAGATTGGCCAAGGTTAGGGGGTATCACATGTAAAACTTATAATGGTTAAAGTGTGGTGGACTATGTGATTTTCTCTAAGAATTTTGTTTCTATATTGTTTGAGTTTAATATTGGGGGCTGTCCTTTTGAGATGAAATATGATCACTTACCTCTTCTTGTTAAGTTGGGAATCTCTCCAATCACTCAACATTAAAAATATTATCACCACCATAGGAAAAAGAATATCACCTCCAAGGGTAGAATACTCATAAATAAAGATAATAGAGAAATCTTTAGTGCAATTCTCAAACAACATTTTCATAATCTAAAAAATAGTAAAAAGGGTAATGCTACGAATGAGATGGATGCTCACAATAGTTGATTGATCCCATTAATTCACAAGGCTTTTATGTGCATGTAAAATGTCTCACCCCAAACTGAGGGCTGCAAATAATTTTATGGCAAACCCATGGTATGATGAAGAATGTAAGGCATCCAAGAGATCACTAAAAGAGAAAGGAGTGGACAAAGAATACAAAAAAAAAATGAAAAATTGGTACGATCTAAAAAAGAAGAACATGTAAATGAAAGAAGGAACTGATCACTCTTAGAAAACATAATCCCAAAGGTTTCTGGAATATGCTAGGCTCCTTTATGAGCGAGTTGATGAGAAAGATTATCCACCTATTTTTAACACTTCAATTAAACTTTTCACGGTGGATGATATTAAACAAGGAATAAAGAATTTAGCAAGTGGTAAAGAACAAGACAGACATGGGTTACAAGTGGAATTTTTAAAGTGGGGGATTGAGACTCTTGCCCCTCACATAAAAAGAATTTTCAATAATGCCAATCAAAAAGGCTTCCTAGTGGAGTGGACAACCAGTGTGGTCATCTCTCTCTTTAAAAGTGGTGATATCAATAACCCATATAACTACCATACAGTTATGGTCAACTCTCTTTTTGGCAAGCTCTTTGGGAGCATGATAGAACAAAGGATCAATAGTTGGGCAGAAAAGGAAGACCTAAAAGGGAAAAAGGGCAAAAGGGCAGGTAGGTTTTAGGTCAAGACACTCTACCATTGAACACCACATCACCCTTAAGCAATTGATAGAAAAAATATGGGACACCTAGGTTGAGGAATCTTATTGCTATTTTGTGGACTTTAAGAAAGCTTTTGACATGGTACCTAGAGACAAACTATGGAGTAGAATGGGAGAATAGGGTATCCCAAATGTGTATGGGGATGTGATACATAGACTTTATGAAAAGGTTAGAGCTAAAATCAGAACAAGTGAAGGTATGTCAGAGTGTTTTGGCAATGACATTGGAGTTAAGAAGGTCTACCCTTTATCTCCCACAATTTTTGGACTATAAATTGGCAAGTTGAAGGCATGGTTAAGCAAGACAAATGACGATGGTATCCAATTGGTAGGTTATGCGGTGAAACTACTTTTATATGTTGATGATCTTATCCTAATTTCAAAATCAGAAAATGGGATAAGAGAACATTTTAAGGCATTATAACACTTTTGTCATGAAGTTAGGATGCAAGTGAACATCACCAAGACCAAAATCATGATTTTCTCATTAAAAAGAAAAGATAAGCATATTACCTTTCTCTTTGAAGGCAACCCACTAGAAATAGTGAAAGAATACAAGTATTTGGGTATTGGCTTCCACTATAATATCAGTTGGGAGACTTGTAGAACAAAAAGGATATAGGGAGGTTGGAAATCCTCACACTTAGGTGCAGAAAAAATTAACTTTGGGATTGGAAAAATAAAAAAACCTTTTTTGGTTTGCTGGTCACACCAGTGGTCCTTTATGGCTATGAGGTGTGGGGAGGCAACATATCAAACTGTAGTTAGAGAAAAATAGAAATAATTCAAAAACATCTCATAACAAGTAATCTCAAAGTTAAATCCACAGTCCCTTATGACATTCTTCTAGTTGAAGCACGAACCTTTCCATTGGAAGCATCATCAATAATCCGATTAATATGTTATTTAAAGAAGGTTAAAAACATGGATAACTAGCATTGGACTAAAATGGTTGTGGAGGAGATGCTAGAGCACATGAAGAAAATGCGGATGAAGTGAAACATCAATTAGATGAACAAGTGGGGCATCGATTTTCATGAATGTCCTAATACAAATGGTGAAATAAAAAGTTATGTGATTGAAAAGTTTTGAATTGTCATGTGGACAAAACATATTAGATTAAAAAAGAATACTACATCAAAGAGTTTAACCCAACAGAGGACTATGGTGAAAAAAAATATTTAGGATCAACTATTAAAGGAAAATCAAGGTTGTAGTTGCACAACTGAGGATAGGATCATATCATCTTAGATGTGAGACTAGTAGGTGGAAAATACCCAAGGAAACTTGGGAAGATAGAGTTTGCATGTTCTACGACAGGGGAGCAGTGGAAATAGAATGACACTTCATAATGGATTACTCTGACAATGAGGATATTTGTACTTAGTATGAAAATGGCTTAAAATTTGACAATATGCAACAATTATTTGAGGAAGACAAAATTAACTAGACAATCAGTCTGCTAGTCAAAATCACTAGAAGGAGATCAAAGATTGAAAAGAATCTAAAGATGAGTTAGGAGTGTTTGTCTTGGTCCCATAGACTATTTAGTCTCATGGACATCATTAAAATATTTCATTTATTCATTCATTCTATACTAAATGAAAATACATCATTTGGATGTCCCATAGGCTAGACATTACAAAAATATTTCCTCAAGCCAAAAATTTCAAATGATTGCAAGAAATTCTTCTTCCCAACTACTTTCTCCTCTATTTGAAATTTTAATCTAGATGAAAATCTCAATTAATAAGGTACACAATTATATTAACTATGTTTTCCCAAATATCTCTACCCAAACTTGCATTGGAGAGCATGTTCCAAGCTCTCTCTAAGATTGTTGAATTCAAAGTCTCACTACACCATTTTCTTAGTCACTGGCTATTCTCCACATAAAACAGCATGACAATGGAATGATAACATATCATGACATGGCATGGAATCATTGCATTGGAAAGGGATGGGCTAACAGGACGATCAATGGGAGGTGGGAAGGCATTGTTGAAGGCCGTTGAAAATTAAAATATATGTACTTTATGGTAGAGTCCACAAACAAGAATGAAATATTGAAAATAAGAAGAATAATTTGGAATTCGTGAACGGCCCATCGAGGTCACTGTTTGGGGAGCGGACAAAAGTCACAAACAAAATGACATGATGAAAAGTGCAATGCGTCTTGTTGCATATTGTCCACTTGTTGGAGTGATGAGCGATGCTATATACAGTTTGGGGTTGTTGAGGCTGCCACAGGTTTTTGTAGAGCCTTCACGATCTTTTGCGGAGTCTTGATGATCGTTTACAATAGATAGGTGATAAGTGGAGGTAATTTGAAAAAAAACTATTGTTTCATGGTCATTAAATTAAGTGTTTGTTGAAAAATCCATTTTTTTTTGCCATTTGCTTTATGTAATATTGTTTTTTATAATTCTACAATGTAGTTTGTGGTATACGTGGTTTCGTGGGTGGTGAGGTTTTGGAGTCGTAGAGATTTTACGAGTAGGGGGTGGCATCCTCTTAATAGGTATGTATATTGATCCAATATGTTTTCCTAGTTTGTCATTGCTATTAGGGATTGTGGAAGAGGAGTTTTCAGATTTTGATATAGAGTTTTGTAAGTTGGGTAAATTGGATGGTTATGTAATGTTACTAGGGTTTGTAATATAATTAGGAAATGGACTAGGATTTTCAAAAGAGTGTAAATTTTTTTCTTGCTTTGAAATCTACCTAGTCTGCATGTGTGTTTTGTGTCGAGGCATTTTTTGATCTACTTGTAAATGCAAGTTTGTGATTCTTGAATGGGACTGTTAAAGAGGTTTTTTTGGGTAATATTTTCAAGAACATGACAATTTTCCACACTTAGGGGTTCTGTAATGTTACTAGGGTTTGTTTTATAATTGGGGAGCCGACTAGGGTTTTCAAAAGAGTGTAAAAAAAAATAGTTTTAAAATTTGTCTAGTCTATATGTGTGCTTTGTGTCAAGGCATTTTTTATTTTTTGACCCACCTATAAATGTAAGTTTGTGATTCTTGAATAGGACCGTGAAAATGTTTTTTTTGGTAAGATTTTCGATAACATGATAATTTTCCACACTTATGCGGACTAGGAATGTTAAAAGACATGAAAGTTTTGCATAATGTAATATTTGATCAGGGTTTGTAAAAAATGTAATAGTTTTGCACACATGCAGACTAGCCATGTTAAAAACCAATTTTTTTTGCAATGTACTATCTGGTCTAGGTATGTTAAACACATGAAGGTTTTCCACACCTATGCAAACTAGGCATGTTTAAAAAATACATAAGTTTTCTACAATGTACTATCCAGTCGGGGTTTGTTAGAAACATGAAGAATTTGCATACATGTGGACTAGCCATGTTAAAAAATACAATTTTTTTCACTATGTACTATCTAGTCTAGGTATGTTAAAAAACATGATGTTTTGCATGCCTATTTAGACTAGGCATGTTAAATAACATGAAAGTTTTGAACAATGTACTATTTGGTCTAGGTATGTTTGAAAACACAAGGGTTGTTATACTATCTATTTGTCATATTTTTTAATAATTTAATAATGGTGAATGTAATGATTAATAATATATCAACAGTCTGTTTAATAATTTAATAATGATGAAATGTTATGATTAATAATTTACCAACTTATTAGATAATTATCTAATTAATAAGTAGGTAAATAATTAATGATTAATCATTTACCTAATGATTAATTATATAATAATTATTCAACATTATTAATAACAAGTGGGTTTCAACTTGGACATTCTAAAATGATCCCTTTATGTTCTGAAATAAAAAATGGACTTCTTGTCATCCAAACCATCATCAGGACATGCCATATCGTTTTTTGTGGAGAATAGACAATGACATTCTAAAATTGGTGGGTTGAATTTGAACCTTAAGCATCACCATTTTTTATTTATATGCAGTAAGCAGAACCTCTTGCCAATTTAAATAAGTGTTGTTAGTAGAGAAATGTGCATAAATTCAAGCATTCCATAGATATGATGTTTAAAGGAAAGATGTCACTAATCACACTACTCAAATGTTCACGTGTAAAGATGGTGTCACTGATTACTGAATAAAGGAAAAACTTCTACAAAGTAACTCTTGTAACAAACGAGGGAACTATATGGGCTCACAAGCTGAGCACAATGATATTGGAATCTCAGACACAAATTGCTAGAATGACTGATTGCAACCTATATTATTAACAAAAGGTGTATGTTTCTTAACGGGTTATGCTTTTCTACACAAAGGTAAGCTTGCAAAGTCCTCTGATCATGTTAAGAATACAACACTTTGAAATGAATTTGGTACATTTATCACTTGTGGACAACAAAAATAAACCCCTTATATATGATTGAAACGTTTATACAAGCATAATATATCAAAGATGAATTTACTTTGGGCTTGCAACCAAATGAGGTAAATATATAAATTATGCAAAATATTATTAATATAATCATAGTAAGGAATATTGAAAACTATATAAGATTTGTAGCCAAGCATTCAAATAGATTTTTGCTTTATGTCAAGATATGTGCAAATGGGCTTAAGTTAGATTTTGGTTTTGAATCAGGGCTACTTTGATGGCAACTGGTCTATCATGATGCATCTTCATTGCAGAACTAGAAACCATTTTCTAAATTTTGGGATATCATATTTGTAATTTTTTTAATTTGGTTATAGCCCTATTTGATAAAGAATGTGAGCTTTTACAAAATTTTGACTTTCATAGTAAAGTTGTTGGATACATATTACTTTCTATTAGCAGTTCTTAAGACAACATGGCCAAAGAAAGATAGTAGTTGTTAGGTTTTTAGCTTGTTGGCACATCAAATGAAATCAAGCCTTCAACATCTCGCACCCATATCAAGATTGATGATTGGGAAAATAAGTTGGTTATCAACCTATTAGATATGCCCCCTTGAATCAGTTTTTTTTTTCAAATATAGAAAGAAAGAGATGTAGAGTTTGCCATCTCCCTAAAATGGTATTCCTAAAATTATTTTCTTAAATGAAATTGAAAATGTTGTTATTTTTTTCTGATCAAGTTTGGAAAGAGTCTATTGTTACCTCTTGTAAATAAAAGCCCTTTATTTGTAGCATCCCTAAAGATAAACTTATGGATTTTAGAAGATTAATAGAAGACAGGGATATTATCAATTACCATAGATGATTGTGAACAAGCATGACTATGTTCTAAAATGATATACCACCTAATGCAATAGTGGAAGTTGTCTCTCCTTGGACAACAAAAATGCATACAAAATCACAAGAAAAGTAAAACAATCCATTAATCAATCTTGCATTGATGATGATATTAAAAAAAATCTCTTGCCTAATTTAGAGATCATCTAAATGGAGTTGTTTGTTCTATCACCCCAAGCAACCTCTGATGTCAATTCATATGGCCACGTATGTTCCACGTATATATGTTGATGCATGCCATTGTTTTTTTTTTATCATAATTTAGTATACATATAAATGGATATTACTTTGATGAAGTCCCTGTCCATGGTAAAAAAATTCCAAATGGCTATGCAACATTATATTTAGCAATGTTTTACAATTTTTTCAAATAGATTTTTAATAAGTCTGAAAAACACATATTTTTTCAAAATGACTTATTAAATGTGATGGGTTTTTGAACAACTGATTTTGAAAAAATATGTGTTTTTCAAACTTATCAATAAACCATTTTAGGAAATTTGGAAAGTACAAAGTTTCTAGATATAATGTTGCATAGCCATTTCCCATAAATTCGCTTGTATATGGGATCACTTCTTATTAGTGACTATAATAAATCATTGTTTCATTTAGTAATCTTTAGTTGCTTACTTTTGATTTCATTGAGTAATCTTTATATGAATATGAATTTGTACTTGTGTTTGCATGATGATAGGGACAAAACTATTTGCATTGTCTTTGTGAGTCAATAGCATTGAGGCCTCAAAAACTACTAGATCAGTATCCCTATTTTGGAAGGATAAGTTCTTATAGTTGATGCAATTCCTAAAACAAATTTGCATAGATGGTTTAAATGTGCTTTCTCTCACGTTCAAGAGTGGATTATGACAAACATTGGCAAGGATCTTCTTCGTGTGCATTTGTGATGCATATGTCCATCACAATTAATATCAATTTTCCTATCAAAATGCATGGACTTTCTATAGTCCTATGGCGGCCTTTGGCGAATTGCACTGAAATATGTACAAGAACGATACATTCCAAGGAATAGCTTGGATGAAGCCATCAAGGCTTATGACCTATATAAAGTGAGGCTACTATTGTATGAATTGTTCCTCACAAATTGGTTAAAGAAAACAAACATATAAGAACTATATTGAAAGCATATATGGAAAGTATAACTTCCTCCAAAGAAGGGGAATTGGGAATGTATTGAATATGCATGGACAAAGAATGTAGGAGGCCATGGTTAATGCATTGATGGATTCTATAGATGCAATGAGATTCGTTTTGTACCATCCAGGTCAGCACCCTGGCACAACATGCCTAGATGATTCATAAACATGATAGTTTTACAAACTTCATTAAGCTATGTATGGATGTTAAAAAAAAACTTGATATTTTTTCACACCATGTATTTACTGATCTGGGCAATAGGAAATTTTTTTCTTTGTTGTTTTTGCATTTGTTGTGATTAGTTTGGGTTGTATGGTTGCCTGGAGGGTCGACTTTGGACACTTTTTGGCAGCTATAATCTTTGTAAAGCTTAATATTATACGACTTCTTCAGTGGAAATTTTTTTGTTGGCCACCTTGAAATGCACTAATCTATATGTCCTATGAATGTGACTCACTATATGACATCATGCCACTGATATTTAAAATATTTGGAAATGAATATAAAGGAGCTATGAGATTGTCAAATAGTAAGTGCTTGTGCTTTGAATGTGAATGTTTTGCAGGCATTATGGCATTAACATTTACAAAATTTTGAAATGTATACAATGGAGTAATTGATTGGTAGTTTGAGTGTGACTATTTTGAATGCATTTTGACATTAATAGTTAAATTTATTTGAAATGCACACAATAGAGTTGTGTGAATTGGAAATAGTGAGACTATTCTCTACACAAAATAGCATGCAAATACAAAAAAACCATATTGGACACACACACACACACACACACACACACACACACACACACACACACAGACATACATACATACATACATACATACATACATACATACATATGTATGTATGTATGTATGTATGTATCAATATGTGTGTGTGTGTTCACATGTATATGTACATATATATCTCTATATACATATATATATACATACATACATACATACATACATACATATATACATATATATGCACACACACATGTGTATGTATATATACACATACATATATATGTATATATGTACATATATGTATGTATGTGTATATATATACACATATATATATATATATATATATATGTACATATATATCTATATTTACATATATGTATACATACATACATACATATATATGAACACACACACATGTGTATGTATATATACACATACATATATATGTATATATGTACATATATGTATGTATATGTATATATATATACACATACATACATATATGTACATATATGTATACATATATACATATACATATACACATATACATATACATACATACATATACATATACACATATACATATACATACATACATATATACATACATACGTATGTATGTATATATTTGCACACACACACACATATATATATACATATATATATTGTATGTATATATATATAAATATATATAGAGATATATATACATGTGTGTGTGTGTGTGTGGATGATTGATACACCTTAGAATATATTGATGATGGACCTATATTTGGTGATTTATATGTGTTCATTATTTATGATGGATCATATTGCTTATAGGATTTTGATAATATTATGATTATGCCAACCCTACTCTATGATTATGATGACCGAGTTGATGTTACGATGATTGTGTTTGTCTTCTAGTGTCTTCGTGATAGGGACGATGTGATACCACTAATTGTGAGCATGATATGATGTTGTGATTCTCTATCACTTGTCTGATCATTTATGATGTATATTGTATATATGTTGTATTGTGTCAGTGGTGGATGTAGGATTGTAGGTACTAGAGATTGACTTCACCTGGTCTCACAGGTCTGAGCGTATGGCATGTGTTTCCCTCTTACACTCTAGGCTTAAGTTGTCTACCTTGTTAGTTTATGTTGTGGTGCAAGTTGATGGTCAGAGTCTTGTGTTGATGTTCGACCCTATGTCTGGTTGCTTGAGGTGTTGTAAGTATGTTTTAATATTTAATTAATATAGTATTAATACTATAGTTGTTTTATTTGATAGTTTGATTATTATTTGAATGATTATTTAATATTTATTTGTATTGGTTTGATTAATGTTTATTGAGTTTGGTTTATTTAATTTATCAATTTATTGTTTATTGGTTACTATTAATTATATATTGTTTATTAATGTTTCTTATGTTAGTTGATTTTATTTTGAATTGGATTTTATTTGTGTTGGCTTTTATTTATTTATTTTGTTTATTTATTAATTGGTTTTGATTTATTATTTCTCTTGTTACTAATGGTTATTATCTTATTATCTTGATATTACTTGGATAAGCATATATATTATATAGTTTACCTACCCTTTTATCTGATTGGTTGATTTGCTGGGGGTAAGTAAATAATATTATTAAATATTACCTCGATTTTATGCATGGTGGGTATATAATATGTTTTATAGAAATATTTTGATTGAAGATTTTGGATTATTGATTGTTTGAGCTTGGAATTGGATTGATGAAGTTGGATTGGATCGATTGTGCTTCTTTGATTGTCATTACCATCACTTCTAGATCCAGGTTGGAGGATCTTAACTTTTTGCAATTTGATTTTTGGAAAAGAGTGTCTTCTCTGTGTTTGCATGCATTCTGTATGCGAGAATGGGAGAAGTAAATTTGTATATGGGAAATGAATAATGGTATTAAAATTTATATACATATGTAATTGAAAGATTGGGTAAATTATTTTATGTGTATAAGAATATATATGTGCAAAATTTGGAAAATGGAGTAATGTCGGGAATGTTTATTCTGCACTATTCTTTATGAATGTGTGAATTCTCTTCCTTGTGGTTTTAGTGAGATCTTAATTGCCTTGTAATGATGTTTTGTATCTTAATGTTCATATTCTATAATTATTTTATTTAATTCCTTGATATGGAATCTCTCTGAGGCATTATATTATCTTCAATCTAGCTGAATCTAGGTCCATTTTAATTATATTCTTCCATTAATCTCTTTACCACTTGAACGTTACATTCATGTACACCATAGAAGTTGTAAATGACACTTGCAATTATTGAAAGTTTCTCAAGCCTTTTCAACAAATTCATCCATTTTGTGCTCACCTCTACTATCTGGGTGCTTCAACTTTACATCTATGCCATCCACTTTGCATAGTGTACGAGGGTGTTGAAAAGGAGTTTGGTGCAAAGTTGTAGAATCTGGCATCTACACATATTTTGCATACATGTCTTCCAACATAGTTGCAACAGCAAGAGAACTCCCATCCCTAATGCTTCGAAGGATTTTGAAACCAGATTCCACGGTCATGGACAAGGTAGGCGCTGGTAAAGGTTATTGGTCACAACACATATAATATCAGTTTTGCAGAGAGCCCATATGACAATTTGCCAAAAAAACCCATCGGATAATTTTCAAATGTAGACTCCACAGCTGCTATCAGTGGAAGAAGACAAAATTTTCCAAAGCTCTGTGCCAAATCCCATGAGCCAAAAACCTTCCTGCCAAAAAATAAAGTATCAAAAAACTTTTGGAAAAACACTATTGTATCAAATACCATGAGCTCGAACTCTCCTCTAGACAATGAACATGAATACTTGAAATGAAAGGGGAAAGCAGGAATAATTATCATCATAAAATTTTACATCAACATTACTCAAGAAAACCATGTAGCTATTGCTACAAACCTTCCCATACCCTAGAAGGAATTTCCTCAAAACCCACCTCTCGCTTATTAGCATTGCTATCAATGGCTAAATTTGCCAAATAATCCGCAATCTTATTAACTTCTCTGTAACAATGGGATACCAAGAAAGATTCAAACAATTCTAATTTTTGTAAAATGGGATCAAGTATATACTGCAAATTCCAACAATTTGATTTCTTTTTCATAACACATTGAATAATCACCATAGAATCACCTTCAATTATGAAGTCCTTAATTCCCAAAGAGATTGCCATATCCAATCCAAAAAACAAAGCATGAAATTCCGCAAAATTGTTAGTTTTAAAACCAATAGCATGACACTTAGCTTGAATAAAAATTGCATTGTGATCATAAATTACCATGCCTACCCTAGCCAGCCCAGGGTTACCGCGAGAGGCCCCATCAAAATTCAATTTAAAGTGCCCCTGCGGAGGAGGTTTCCATCTAGCAGAGCATCTCTTACCTATTACATCATTGTTTTTTAAAATTGAACCATGAGAGGGTAAAACTGACAGCATCTTCCAAACTCTAGTAACTCTACTATCCCAGTGCGAAAAAGAAGTAAGATTTTCCAAATTCTTATAAATAAATGACAAAGCAACCTTAGAGATTGAAGACTCAATTTTTAATAGAACCTCAGACACAGGAGACCTTGTTTTTTTAAATATCCTGTTGTTTCTCTCTAGCCAAACATTCCAAATCACAATAGATGGAGATATGGTGTGAGAGAACCCTTCAAAGGACTCCCACCATTTGTTTTTTTTTTGTGTTCTCTCTTCTCTATGAAGCCATTGTTTATAAAATAAAGAGCCATGTGCTCATTGGTCCTAGTTAGGGTCCTAGTTGAGGTCTTAGGGTCATGAGTCAAAATTGAGGATTTATTAGAAATAGGGGGTATGTGTGAATTTGAGGTGTTTGGGGGTCCCTCATAGCATGGTGGTGTCCTTAGGTTGGCCCAATGTGGGTCTAGGAGTCAAGAAAAGCAACATTGGGAAAGTTGCTCAAAAGTTGCAAAAGTTGCATGACAACTTTTAAAAGTTGTCAAGCAACTTTTCCACCATGAGGTCAAAAACTTTAATGTAGCATGGACAACCCTAATATGGGAACATAGACCAAGGAAAAGGTTCTATAAGTAGTTGCAAACCCTAAGTTAGTGGGTTGGATGTTAGACATTGTACGACCTAGGCAAACTGACTGACTGTGACTGCAAATGTTGTTGCCAGTCAGCACAAATGGAGTAAAGGAAGATTGTTAATGGATTGATTTGCATGAAAAACTATGTGGAGTGTCTTGTATGGTGTATTTAATCTCCTTTTGAGCATTTATTTTAGGTTTTTATTTGTGAGTGAGGTGTGTTTGTAAATATTTTGAAAATTGTCTTCTCATTGTCCAGTTTTGGACTGGTTTATGTAAATGGATGCATAACTCCATTACCCATTGTGGAACCACCATGAAACCATGGGGAATGAGAGTAAAGACCTTGTATTATAGTTCAATGCAAGCAGGGCCCTTGAAAATGCAAGGAGGCCATATAAAGACCCACTCCTAGGCGAGACTGAATAGTGCCCGGCTAGGAAAGGTCAAGTTACAGAGGTCCTGGAGAGCAAGGAAGGTCAGAGGAGAGTGCACCCTTTGGAGGAGGTGTAGAGGAGTGTGTGAAGCACCATTGGTGTGAAGGAGGAGCCTCCACCAATCTAGACAAGGTTTCTAAAACACAAAACATACACTGTGACCGAGGCAGACCATAAGAACCCTCACAAAACCCTTTAAAACCCCAAAATTCGCCCAAGGCACTGTACGGGCACTTGGAGGCCCAAAAATAGAGAAATACTTGAGCCCTTTCCAAATGAATGGTAGTCCATTTTGGGTATTTTGTGCATCGTTTGTGAGAGGGATCCCTAAAGGACCAGGTAGGAGGCCTAATTGGTCCGAATCCTTGTAGCCCTATTTTGTAGACAAAACACAAAATAGTGAAATCAGTAGGAGGGATGAAGGTTGTAACTTCTTGGGGGCACATGGATTGATGTAAAACATGGTTTAAGACCTATCCTAACCTTTCTAAGACCTAGGAAGCAGTAGGACAAGCCAAGCCCTTATTAGCCATAGTAAGGGGTTTTGAGTCTTATGAGTAGGTGAGACCTTAGGAGCAACATTGCAACTCATTGGTGGGTGGATTGGGAAAGGTCAAGGGATTCCTCAAGAAAGGGAAGTCCTAGAAACCCTAGGGTGTGAAGAGAACACTAGGTGATCCAAGGGAAGGATCCAAGAGCATAGACTGGCTAGTCTATCCCAAACCCCATCCCATCAGATTGGTATCAGAGCAAGTTAAAGACTTTGAGGACCGTGTATGTCTCTGTATTCTGGTGAATTAGTAGGGGAAAGTACAATGGTCACTAATGCAGAGCTGGCTAGGGAGGTGGAAGAGCAAAAGGAGAAGAATAGACTCCTTGAAGAAGCTATGAGCGAGATAAGGGATAAGCTGCAGGAAGTGGTGCATCAGAGAACACAAGGACCTGGGGGTGAAGACACCAAGGATAAAGGCAAGAAAACTATAGACATAGATGACATTATACTTGAACCAGATCCCTTGTTCAATGAAGAACCTTTTGTGAAGGCTATTAAGGCTTTGAACACCAAAGATTTTGAAGGATTGCCACATTTCAGTGGAAGGATGGACATTGACACTGTCATGGAATGGATTGAGGGCATGGAAAACCACTTTGAGTGTGAGGGAGTGTCAGAGGCTTAAAAGGTTAAGGTTGCCAAATCAAGAATAAGGGGAGCAACTTTGACATGGTGGAAGTACCTACAAGAAGAGAGAGTTAGCATGGGGAAGCTACCTATTGCCAATTGGAAGGCCATGGTGAGTAAGATCAAAGAGAACTACCTACTAGAGGATTATGAAGTCCAACATCATAAGAAGAGATAGGGATTGAAGCAAAAAGACCTTGATGTGACCTCCTACACTGAAGAATTTCAAAAACTTTGTCTTAGATCCAAAGTCCAAGAAGATGAATCTATTAAGGTGGCTAGGTATCTAAGCGGCCTAAATGGGAACATTCAAGAGGAGATAAGCCTATGGATTCCTAGTATAGTCCAAAAATGTCATCAACTTGCTACCAAAGTAGAAGAGAGGAACAAAAGGAAAGAAGACTCTAATAATAGGGGTAGAGGTAGAGGTAGAGAACAAGTGAATCACCGAGGTGGTTACCAAAGCAAGGCAAATGAGCCGAGGAACCAAGGAGAAGCCAAGTTGACTGAACATGGCAGTGAAACCAATCTTAGAGGGGGCCATTCTTGAGGAAGAGGTGCACAAGGTGGTCCAAGTAGGGGTAGAGGTACTGGCAGGGGTAACTCCTACTTTGCAACTATGAAATGTTACAACTGTGGACAATTGGGACACCCGGCATATAGATGCCCTGACAAGCCTACATCATCAAATACTGGAAAGAGGGTTGCTTATGCACATGAAGACTCTTTAAGAAGCAAGACAGCTAAAGTGGACCATATTGAATCAAAGATTGGAGAAAATCTGAGGTTCAATAGGGTCTTGATAAGACAGCCAGTCAAGAATGAACCTAAGCATAGGAGAGCATTGTTTAGGGTGAGATGCAAGATTCTTGGTAAAGTTTACAAGGTGATAGTTGATTCAGGGTCAACTGACAATATAATATCAGAGGAGGTAGTCAAGAAGTTGAAACTCACAAGGATACCCCACACTAACCCATATAAGGTGACATGGTTGAATCATGAGCAGAGTGTGCTTGTCAATGAACATACTTGGATAGAGTTTTCTATTGGAGGATACAAGGATAAGATCCTTTGTGATGTGTTACCCATGGATTCTTGTCACCTATTGCTAGGTAGACCCTAGAAATTTGATAGGAAGGTGATCTATGATGGAGAGGAGAACTCCATATCATTCAAGAAGGATAGCGAGACCTTCAAGATTCAGTCCTTGACATAGAATGAAGAGGGAACTTCAAGAACACCTAGTGTCTTGTTGGCTACTGGTAAAGAGTTCTTAAAATTGCTACATGAGGAGGAGATAGTGAAGTGTGCTATCTTTGTAAAACCAAAGGAGGAAGAAGACAAGTTGCAGGTAGAAGTACCCAAGGAGGTGAAGCAAATGTTGCAAGAGTATCAGGACATAGTGAGTGATGGAGCACCTGCAACACTCCCACCAAGAAGGTCTATAAGCCATCAAATAGACTTTGTTCCCGATGCATCCCTACCTAACAAAGCTGCATATAAACTCATACCTAACCAAAACAAGGAGGTAGCAAGGCAAGTGCAGGAGTTATTGGAACAAGGACTGATTAAGAAGAGTATCAGCCCATGTGCAGTCTCGATAGTGCTTGCATCAAAGAAGGGAGGCAAGTGGAGACTTTGCACTGATTCAAGGGCAATTAATAGGATCACCATAAGGTATATGTTTCCTATTCCTAGAATAGAGGATCTGATGGACTGTTTAGGAGGTGCTATGTATTTTACTAAGTTGGACCTTGAAAGTGGTTATCACTAGATAAGAATTAAGGAGGGTGATGAGTGGAAGATTGCTTTCAAGACCACAGAAGGATTGTATGAATGGCTTGTGATGCCATTTGGACTCACCAATGCTCCAAGAACCTTCATGAGGTTGATGAATGAGGTGTTAAAAGACTTCACAGGCAGGTTTGTGGTGGTGTACCTAGATGACATTCTCATCTATAGCAGAACCAAAGAGGAACACCTTGAGCATTTGAGGTTAGTCTTAGAGAGGTTGCATGAGGAGAAGTTATCCATCAACCTAGAGAAGTGTGACTTCTTGAAGCAAGAGCTGGTCTACTTAGGATTTGTGGTGTCTAAGGGAACCTTGAAGATGGATCCAAGCAAAGTGGAGGCAATCTTGAATTGGCCTGCACCTAAAATAGGGACTGAAGTTAGGAGTTTCCATGGTTTAGCCCAATTCTATAGAAACTTTGTGAGGAATTTCAGTGGCATATGTGCACCAGTCCTTGACACCATTAAAGGAGGCCTTAAAACTAAGTTTAAATGGACTGAGTAGGCTGACAAAGCATTTCAATTATTAAAGCAAGAAGTAGCCACAAAACCTATCCTTCTCCTACCTACTTTTGATAAGCTATTCATATTGGAGTGTGATGCAAGTGAAATTGCAGTAGGGGGTGTATTGAGTCAAGAGGGAAGACCTGTGGCATTTTTCAGTGGGAAGCTCAATGAAGCAAAGAAGAAGCACTCAACCTATGACCTAGAGTTGTATGCATTAGTGCAGTCTCTAAAGAAATGGAGGCATTACGTACTTCCAAAGGAATTTGTGGTGTTCACAGACAACCAAGTTTTGAGTTACATAAACAGTCAAGAGGAGCTTAGCAATAGACATCTAAAATGGATGGAATACCTCCAATCCTTCACCTTCACCATCAAGCATAAGAAGGGGCAACTTAACAAGGTGGCAGATGCCTTAAGCAGGAAGTTGTTGACAGTTCAAGAATTGCAGTTGCAGAGCATAGGAATAGAAGGTTTCAAGGACCTCTATGAAGGAGATGAAGACTTCTCATTAGCTTACAAGGTTTGCAAGGAGTTTGAGAACCATTTCCATGGTGAGTATGCAGATTACACTCTCCAAAATGGTCTCTTGTTCAAAGGTAATCAGTTGTATGTGCCAAGAGGATCCATGAGGGAAAACCTCATCCAAGAGAAACACAATGGCAGTTTAAGTGGACACTTTGGAGTTAACAAAACCTTGGATTTAGTACAGAGGTACTACCATTGGCCCAAGTTGCCAAGAGATGTGTAAAGATATGTGGAGCAATGTGGTGTGTGTGAAAGAGCAAAAGGAGGATCAAGCAATGTTGTTCTCTATCAACCATTACCGGTCCCCAATAGGCCTTGGGAATGTGTAAGCATGGACTTTGTAGTAGGACTTCCCAAGACAAAAATAGGTATGGACAACATCTATGTGGTAGTAGATAGATTTTCCAAGATGAGCCATTTCATTCCATGTAAAACTACACATGATGCTAGCTATGTTGAACATCTCTTCTTTAAGGAGATTGTTAGGATTCATGGACTCCCTTTAAGCATTGTTTCAGATAGGGACAACAAGTTCATGGGCCATTTTTGGCAAACATTATGGAGGAGACTTGGAACTAATCTCTCATTTAGCTCAGCTTACCATCCATAAACTGATGGTCAAACTAAAGTCATCAATAGGGTGTTAGGAAACTTGTTGATGTGTTTAACTAAGAAGTATGGGCAGACATGGGATCTAATCATTCCTCAAGCAGAGTATGGATATAATGACAGTGTAAATAGGATCACTGGAAGAAGTCCTTTTGAGGTTGTCTATGGTAGACATCCAAGAGGAGTGTGTGAACTTAGGGAACTTGGTTCCATGGAGATGAAGAGTGGGCAAGCAGAGGACTTCACTCAAACCATCAAGGAAGTCCAAGAGCAGGTTAAGAAGGCCATCCTTGAATCCACTAAAAAACTGAAGGCCAAAATGGATGAAAAAAGGAGAGAAGTTCAGTTCAAGGTGGGTGACTATGTGATGGTCCATTTGAGCAAAGCTAGGATGCAAAGTGGTAAGCCTACCAGACTACAAATGAAGAGGGTAGGACCTTGTAGAATTCTGGAAAAATATGGTGAGAATGCCTATAAGGTTGATCTTCCTTCAGATTTAGCCATTTCACCAGTCTTCAATGTAGCTGATCTGATCATGTACATGGGTGAGATAGCAGAGTAGACTGAGAACCAAGCCAAGGTACTGTAGGACCTAGATGTTAATGTCTTACCATAGGTGAAGAAGCCTATAGCAGAGGAGATCATGGAATCTAGAGTAAAGAAGTCCACCAGACACCAGGTCTACATGGAACACTTGGTGAAGTGGGCAGGTCAACCTGAGTCTGAAGCTACCTAGGTTGAAGAGAGCAAGTTCAAGACACTTGGCATAGACTCGGCTCTCATCTCTTCTTCTATTTCTTAGTTGTGTGCAGAGGGGGAGTATGGTGCAGGAGCACCCTTCAAAGGACTCCCACCATTTATTTTGTTTGTGTTCTTTCTTCTCTATAAATCCATTGTTTATAAAATAAAGAGCCATGTGCTCATTGGTCCTAGTTAGGGTCCTAGTTGAGGTCTTAGGGTCATGAGTCAAAATTGACGATTTCTTGGAAATAGGGGGTATGTGTGAATTTGAGGTGTTTAGGGGTCCCTCAAAAAATGGTGGTGTCATTAGGTTGGCCCAATGTGGGTCTAGGAGTCAAGAAAAGCAACATTGGGAAAGTTGCTCAAAAGTTGCAAAAGTTGCAAAAGTTGCATGACAACTTTTAAAAGTTGTCAAGCAACTTTTCCACCATGAGGTCAAAAACTTTAATGTAGTGTGGAAAACCCTAATATGGCCACATAGACCAAGGAAAAGGTGCTATAAGTAGTTTCAAACCCTAAGTTAATGGGTTGGATGTCAGACATTGTACGGCCCAAGCAAACTGACTGACTGTGACTGCAAATGTTGTTGCCAGTCGGCACAAATGGAGTAAAGGAAGATTGTTAATGGATTGATTTGCATTGAAAAATATATGGAGTGTCTTGTATGGTGTATTTACTCTCCTTTTGAGCATTTAGTTTAGGTTTTTATTTGTGAGTGAGGTGTGTTTGTAAATATTTTGAAAATTGTCTTCTCACTGTCCAGATTTGGACTGGTTTGTGTAAATGGATGCATAACTCCATTCCCCATTGTGGAACCACCATGAAACCATGGGGAATGAGAGTATAGACCTTGTATTATAGTTCAATTCAAGTAGGGCCCTTGAAAATTCAAGGAGGCCATATAAAGACCCGCTCCTAGGTGAGACTGAACAGTGCTCGACTAGGAAAGGTCAAGTTGCAGAGGTCTTGGAGAGCAAGGAAGGTCAGAGGAGAGTGCACCCTTTGGAGGAGGTGTAGAGGAGTGTGTGAAGCATCACTGGTGTGAAGGAGGAGCCTCCACCAATCGAGACAAGGTGGATAAAACACAAAACATACACTGTGACCCAGGCAGACCATAAGAACCCTCACAAAACCCTTAAAAACCCCAAAATTCACCCAAGGCACTGTACAGGCACTTGGAGGCCCAAAACTAGAGAAATCCTTGAGCCCTTGACAAATGAATGGTAGTCCATTTTGGGATTTTGGTTATTTTGTGCATCGTTTGTGAGAGGGAGTCCTAAAGGATCGGGTAGGAGGCCTAATTGGTCCTAATCCTTGTAGCCCTATTTTGTAGGCAAAACACAAAATAGTGAAATCGGTAGGAGGGATGAAGGTTGTAACTTCTTGGGGGCACATGGATGGATGTAAAACATGGTTTAAGACCTATCCTAACCTTTCTAGGACCTAGGAAGCAGTAGGACAAGCCAAACCCTTATTAGCCATAGTAAGGGGTTTTGAGTCTCATGAGTAGGTGAGACCTTAGGAGCAGCATTGCAACTCATTGGTGGGTGGATTGGGCAAGGTCAGGAGATTCCTCAAGCAAGGGAAGTCCTAGAGACCCTAGGGTGTGAAGAGAACACCAGGTGATCCAAGGGAAGGATCCAAGAGCATAGACCAGGCTAGTCTATCCCAAACCCCATCCCATCAAGATATGATCCAAAGGCATGCATAAAAAGATGAGGCAAACATAAAGGGCGAAGATCTAAAATGGGAAATAAGATCCTTACCAATAAAAAATGATATATTTAACTTCTCAAACAACCACTGCCAACATTCATAAGCATAATCACAATGTAGGAAAAGGTGTGAAGAAGATTCCAAATTTTTGTTACAAAGGACACAAGGGAAAACAACAATAATACCAAGCCTGTCTAGTCTCATACCTGTAAGGACTCTATCCTAAACTACCAACCAAGAAAAGGCTCTAGCTTTAGGAAGACAAGACTAATGTCAAAATAACTTATAAGGCTAAGATGATAAATCTTTAGCAACCATAAGAGAGTTGTAACCATCTTTAACAGTGTACTTACAAGAAATATTCTTTGTCCAAATAAGTTCATCCTCAGAATTAGAAAGAAATACAATTGTATCCCCCAAAATCTTCTCAAAATCTAATTTCATACTTTGATCAACATCTAAGAAATCAACCGACTTCCATCTAGCTAGCTTAAGGGGTCCACTAGTCACAATTTCAAAATAATCTGCTACAAAAACACCCCAAAGGGAGGAAAGAACAGTGATCAGAGGAGACCAATCCCTAATATTCACCAAAGGGGTGTGTCCATTCCATACTTCATCCCAGAATCTGACCTTTCTACCATTATGAACAATCCATGAGAGATAAGGCAAAATAACTAATCTACATTTACAAAGGAAATTCCAAATAGCAGAACCCGAAGGCAAATTTGAGACTTTAAAAATGTAGCCTCGGTCCATTATTTAAATATTTAGCAAACATAATCTATGCCCATAAGGAGCTAGGCTTGTCATATAATTTCCAAACCAACTTAGCACCTAAGGCTAAATTCTGATTCTCCATACTCCGAATTCTTGTTCCCCCAAGTTCCTTAGGCAAACATACCTTATCCCATGCAACTAAAGGGAGTTTCTTCTTGCCATCTTTATTATTGTTCCAAAGAAAATCTATAAGAGTATCTTGTAAATGAACAATAGCTTCTTTTGGAGACTTCAAAACAGACATGAGATATATGGGAACAACATTCAAAACATACTTGATGAGAACAATTTTACTCGCCAAAGTTAACCATCTATGATTCCATGAGAGAATTCTTTTAGAAATGACCAAAATAATCATATCCCAAAAACCAATCTTATCCTGTTTAACAAAGAAAGGAATCCCAAGGTAAGTACATGGAAGATTTCTAGTCTCAAATCCCCAAAAGGATTACAACCTATGCTGAACCAGTTGTGATGTATTAAGGAAAAAAATCTTTGATTTATCACCATTCACTTTCTGACCAGAAAATGATTCATAATTCTGTATTATTCCTTTAATCACTTTTGCCTCAGCTAAATGTTATGTAGAAAAAGTCTGGGGCCCATAGCTTATTCAATATGTAAATCCTTTTCTTTCTTTTAAAATGATTTTATTTTTCCTCAATATGTAATTTATTTATGAGACTTGGGGACTTCGTAAAAATATTTATCAAATGATTTTATGTAAGTAAGAATTTTAAAAGCAAGGGGTGCACCATTAAATTTGTAATGCCTCATTTAGATTTACTAAATGTGCATAACGATAAATAATTTCTCTTTTCTCTTTTTTATAATGTTTATGATAATTAATTTAAATTATATTAGAATGATTTAAATGTTGACTTCACCTGAATATTATCCCGTTCGTCTATAGCCATTATATATATATATTAAATGAGTTATTATCTAAATCAAATTGATTTAAATAATATAATTTTAGGTCTGAAACCAACCTTTTTCTTCTACATGCCACTATATTCACCTACATCCTTTTAAAACTATATGATGGGAACTACCCTTATGGGAGTCGCATTTATCCCACATATAGTGAAAATTTAAAATTTACCATTCAATATGGATTTCAACAACCTAAAAAATATTGATTTAAATTATCAAGCTTTTGGAAAGCGAAATATTCATTCTTGTGAGAAATTTAAAATCAAGCTCCGAAATGAAGTTGGGTCCCCCTATGTTATTATTATAAACTTGGGCATTGACATTAAATATGGCTTGCTATTTATGTCTTTCATTAATGAACTTGTAAAAATAACAACCACATCAAATAATCCATTTTTCTCAAGCCAATATCCATAAATTGGAAAAGCTTGATGTCAGCAAGGAAAACTTTAGTAACTTTGTGAATGTGCTCTCCCTGGTTAATCAAATACAAAAAACTTGGTGATGGCACGTGCATAGATTCTTAGGAAGTGGGTATTTGAAGGACTTTAATGTTTTTCATTTTAGGAAACACAAAATTTTTCTAAAAATTTAGGCTTCCAACAGGTAGGATGGTTTGTGCCTTACCATTGATGATTGTGCATATGTGTTGCTTAGCTCCAACAAGAGGGAGAATGCCTTGCCGTTGAGGGATATTTTATATGAACTCTAGTGAGAGGACTGTTCCTCATTGTTGAGGATGTATTTGGATATGTTGAGTAAGAATAATACATGCCTTACTCGTGTTTATTGTTATGTTTTGATTGGTGAAGACTCTTGCTTGTATGATGGCTTGGTGGATCATATATGCTTCAGTATTGTATCAATTATGTTGTGATTTTGGATTCAACTCTTGTCAAGCCTTCATGATGTTATTATGATGTTATTGTGATTTATTTTCTACCCTACGGTGTTGGTCCTGGATAGGGAGAGGGGGATCTTGCATGTATAGGATCGAGGTCGTGAGCAATAGGCTTCTAAGAGGTTCCTAGAGAGGATGCTTAGGGTCTAGACCTGTCATGGGGCCACATGAAGAGTTTATGTTTAATTGAAAGTGATAACCATAATAATTTGATTAGTGGGAATGGGTAATTAAGATTCACTTAATCAAGATAATGAATAGTTGTTGTTCCCCACTCATAGCCCTTGAGTAGAGACTTGGGATGAGATTGAGAAGACCGTTGCGACAGTAAGCCAAACTCCCTTGATTGTCCATAGGTTGAGACGGATCCACATGTCTATCAAGGTGTGACGTGGCCCCTTCTTTGTGAGGATAGCATGTGATGACACTCTTTCCCTATATGTGTCCATGATCCTTATGCCTTGATTGATGTTACACATATGGGAGTTTATTGATTTATGATTAGCCTTGTGATGAGATTTTGATTATTGCTTTGGTTGTCTTCTTGTGGATGTCATGTTGAGTCCCTTGGTTGTTAGGTGTCAGCCTAGGTCTCGAGTGTGAGAACTTGGAACCCCATGTCATCTCCTAGCACGAGGGATGGTTCCTATTAGGTTCCACATGGTTGGGTGGTTTGATGCCTTCTTCCATTGGGATGTTCTTCATTGGATGCTACCATGCGTGGATATGGATTCTTTGATTCTTCTTTATGTGGATAGTTGAGAAGTTGATATCTATGTATTAAGATAGTATATTGTGTCATGATGACTTTGCAAATGTAAAAGAGATTATGTACTCTTATGCCTTGTATTCTTATGCTTTAGCACATGATGTAGTAGATGAGATTATGGCTTGCCAAGATGTAAGATGTTGTAATAAATGTTCGATGTGTACTAGATAGAGAATTGGATTCCATATTGGATCATAAAATGAATGAATAATTTATATGTTTTCTTGTAGAATATGAGTTCATGTAATTAGTCTTGTTATATGGAATTCCGTTTGGGGAGAAAATAATTATTTTCTATTATGATTCTTGAATATGTATGTGAGTATAATCTTGATGAGATGTAATGTGACTCTTAAGGAAATGGTCTAGTTCTATTGTAAAAGATGGTTATTTAGATTTTGATGTAATATATGGATAATGAAAGAATGAAATGATTTAGGCTTATTTGAGGTGTCTTGCATGAGAAAGATAATATCATGATAGGTGATTTGAAATAGGAATTAAGAACTTTTGATTTGGTGCTTAAAAATTAACTTAAAGGATAATGGAACAAGTTAGAATATGAATATGATGTTAGTTATTCTCTTGGTTAATACGAAAGTAAATGACTAGGAAATGATTGTATTATGTGTATATGACATTTAGATGGAGATGTGTTTATGTGTTAGAGTTGTTTAAGTAGTGATGTTGAGATACCCTAGGGAATGAATGAATGGATGAATGTATACAATAAGAGATAGTTGTTATGTTTTTATTTCTACTTGCGTAATATGTCGTTATGATTAAGGTTATGTTCATGTGTTTTATGCATTCATGTGCTGTTATTCTATGATCTTGAGTAATGATAGTTTATTATGTTGCATTGCTAGATGTTTAAATTTTTTTTTATCTCTATTTATTGGTTTGTTTAGTTGTTTTCTCTAGGGTATTTTGGCGGGCATTACACATATGTATGTATGTATATATATGTGTGTGTGGAAAGCACCACATGTTTTAAAGTAGGTGGGTGTGATTTTCCCCAAAACACATGGGGTCTGATGTGTTGCAACACTGAAGTGAAAACAAATCAGGTGGTGTCATTTATCGTCTATGTGTGACCACATGAAAGAGAAAGTTTCGATTCAAGGGTGGATAGTAAAGAATTGTGATTGTCCAAAACAGTGTAACTTTTTTTTAAAAATTATAGTTGCAGATGGTATTTTTATGGGTTGTGAAAGGGACATTTTGTTTTTCTTTAAATGGCTCGTTTTCAAAACTATTGTAGAATGTTGCCACTATTAGCACTATTGTATCCATAACTGACATATCTCGTTGAAAATTGTAGTGGTTCAACATTCATAGATGCAATTCAAAAAACACGGTGGGTTTAATACAGGCGGGTTTATTTTTTGGGCGATAAAAATGTCGAACATTGTTTTAAGTGGGTAATTTTCAGGGTTATTTTTGGGTTGTTAGTAATATGTTGAATGGGTTTATTGATATAATTTTTCATACAACTGTGGATAGAAGGTGACCAGTTTCCCCATATGGAAAATATTGTCAAACCGTCTGAATCCTTTCCAATAATGTGAAATGAGTACCATTGTTGCAAGCAACCTCAAATACGAAAGAAATTATTGTCATTTCTTAAAATTTTTAAATTGATAACTCTGAATGAACATCCTATTCTCCACAGTTCTAGTAGAATGGAAAATTGACAAATAATGTTGGTTGATATATATTACTATTGTTAGTGATAGGCTGAGTTGGAAGTTAAACTACCTTAGTACAAATTAATATGTTAATTCTCTATCTACTTTGGCATGTTTGTTGCACCATAGCATTATGTTCAATATTTTTGAATATGGAAGAAAATAAATGTTTGTTGTAGTATTTGTGTCTAGTTTTTGTAGCGTCATAAAATTGCACCACTTGCAATTTTGACCACATTTTAGGTCCCTTACCTTGGCGATGTCATTTCCCATGCTTGATCACATGCGACAAATGGGAACCTGGGCATGTGTCCCAACCATCCTAGATGCACATGTGGAGCCATATCGACCTTACTGGGGTAAGGGAGATTAGCTTACATTAGTTGCCAAGGCCTTCCCAAATATTTTCCAATTACAATTCAATCTCTAAAATTCATTCTAAAACCCAAAACAAACTTTTAATCAGGCACAAAGTATACAAGATTTTGAAAATGAAATTTACAGAGAAGAGAACAAAAGCTCCAACTTAAGATTCACACTCCAAAACATGGGAAAATTTGATGAAGAGCACAACAATCAACAACCAAGAAATCAAATCTTCAATCCAAGCTTCAAGAAAATTCGAAATCCAATCCAAAATTATGTCGAATGATAACCCAACAACATTCTCAAAAAGCCAAATAAATAAAAATTAAACTTCAACTATAGGGAACTCTCGGCCAATCAGTTCAAATTCAAGGAAACCATATATTATACCTACCATCTCAAATATCAATGCATAAATAATATAAAATAGTATTTATCTAACTTACCAAGCTACCGACCAATAGTAAAACAGGGTAAGTAGGAAAATTAATAAAGTTAAATAACCAAGAGTATAAATAGGAATTAAAATAATATGATTATCTAATATAAATAAAAACCATGGGTTCAATTAATTAAATAAAGCCCATTAATTAAATAATAAAAAATTCTAAATAAATAACCTCAAATAATCAAATTAATAGTAATTAATTAATTAATCCTCGATAAACTATAATAATATTAAATCATTATTCTAAATATAATACCAAAGGAAAAAAAAATAATAATTATTCCCAAATAACAATAACAAATTAATATTTAAATATTTATATCAATTATTTATTTAATTTATTATTTTAAACTATATTAATTCATTAATTAATTTTAACATTATTAAACTATATAAATTATCAATTAGTGAGTTAATATTAATAATTGAACCAAACAATAAACACAACTCTACACCTCAAGAATAACCCAAGGAATCACGAGATGCTAAACAACAACTCACACCAAGACTCTAAACTGACAAGGCAATCAACTTAAACCTAGAGTATAGAGTGGGTTTTCATGTCATCTTCGACCAATTTGCCATTGGGATAAGACATGCTCAGACTTGTGAAGCCAGGTGGAGTCGATGTTTGGTACCTGCAAACCTGTCACCACTAGTACATATACAACAACATATGCAATAATATTTCATAAAATAAACTGACAAGTGAAAGGAAATCACAACGTCATATCATGCTCACGAATGAGTGATATGACATCTTTCCTTATCACGAACACAGTAGAAGACACTTGCAACATCAAGCAATATCATAGTCATCCTCATCATAAGATAGCGTTAGTACATAATACAATGCCATCAAATCAACCTAAGTAAACATGAAACACACATATAGTACCAGTACATATCAATCATCAAAGAGTTATCCATCATCACCATAATCTAGGAATGTCATCATCTCAAGTAATCATGATGTCAAGCACAGTATAATATGTCCAATATCCATAATAAAGAATCTAAATCATAAGACAAATCCATAAGCATCCGATCAAAACATCACAAAATAGTTTAAGCTATGCTGAAATAGTCTAACGATGCATAAAAAGGAATGATGAATCAGGAAGGGGCACTACTTCCTCGCCCTCTTTTCCCATGCTTACTCCTGGAAGCCTGAAACAATTAGGGAAAATAACTCTCTCAACATGCTGCATCCTCCCAAACACACTAAAGAATCATCACTTAGGCCCCATTGGACCCTTACCAAATCTATGTCGCGATGCCTAAGGATCAAAACTTGATGCCATCGAATATGCACAATCACCAAAGAAAGCTGTTGGCCCATGACCTGAAGGCTCTCCAACTGAACCCTGATGGTTATCCATCATCACATACATACGATGAGACCTTCTTGCATCACCAACTATGGGTTATGAAGCTACTGGCCGCTGAATAGAGATACTTGAGTAAATTGTTGTGGACAACTTGCTACATAATGTTCCTGCTGACCACAAGTGAAACAACTCCCTCTAGTGAAACCATGAATGACTGAAGGTGCACTAGGCTTCTGAAAACTACCTCCACTAGAGTTCTGTTGAGAACTCTGTGATGCCTGAAAATGAATAGCATGCTACCTACTATGCTCTTTGTCACCTCGTGATCTATGTCTGTGGAAAGAATTTTGATTCTCTGAGCTCTCCCTCTGCTAAAAATGCTCACCTCTAAATGACAGAGGATCACTCTCGATGCCTGAGACTGAGCACCTCTCACATCTAATCATGATACTGGAGCACTAACAATCTGCACACTAGGTGTACCTCCTAAAGCCAAAGATAGATTCTCCTCAACAAAGCACGCCTTCTTCATAGCTACTTCCATAGTCCTAGGTTCGTGCATCTAAACCTCCCCACTGATGCGATCACTGAGACTAATCAACATCGGCTCATCATTTTCTATCCCGACGTACTACTTAAGCTCAAAGAAGTTACGCTCATACTGCTCAACTAACATATCCTATTGCCTCAAATCATGAAACTCATCAACCTTCCTTTGCCTCCAATGATCTGACAAGAAACAGGCACAAAAACGCTCCAAAAACATCTCCCATGAAACTGTCGCAATGTCCAAATGCAACTTTTGCTCCTCCATATGCCACCAAGTAGACACAAAATCATGAAGATGCATGATTGCACACCTCACCTTGGTGTTACTACTATACAAATGCATAGAAAAACACCTGTCCATATCCAACAACCAAGTCTCAGCCCCCAAACCATTGCCAGAACCATCGAAAGTAGGAGGGCGAGTTCTCAAAAGATCTCTTATGTGACCTGCTATAACTACATCCTAATCCACATCAACTCTCATCTGAGGTGAATGCAAACATTCCCTCACACGCTCATGAAACTCAACTTGTTGATTCTCCTCCTATCTCTGTCCGAAACGATCAAGAAGCTCCTAAATCAAATTGAACAACTGTGGAATTGCATCACCACCTTGTTGACCTTATTGTTGTTGCTCATGATGTGACCCTTCAGAAACCTCAGGATGAGGATTCTGTCAAGTACCCACACGACCACGACCTCTACCTCTAGTAGGCATCTTCTCTAAGCAAGACACAAAATACTATAAGATGAAATCTAGGGAAACTACATGCAAGAAAACAACTAGTAGGGTAATCATGTAGCTAGCCCCACACTAAAATGCTAATATGCACAATAGGCTCATATGAAACTAGAGTACCCAGTGTATGAACATGATCTCTGGTATTTTGTGGGAAATGTGGAGGAGGACACATCTTAGGTGCGGTTTAAAAAAAGTTATTTTATGGTTTTTTTTTTTGAGTGGTGTGCAATTTGGAGGAGGGAAAGTCAGAAATGAGATGGGTGGAGTTGGCAGTGGTACATCTGTCAGGGAAGTTAATTCAATTGCTTTGAACATTGGTCGTTGGTGAAAGACTAATTTTCACAGTGTGCAGTAAACAAACATGGGCCTGAGAACATTTGTAATGTGATTAGGTTTAGCAGAAGAAGAAGGTATTCAAACCATTTTTGCAATGTGCAAAAGGGTGATTTTCATTGGTGGTATTGTCTAGAGTTAGGCTCTCTAGAATTTATTTGTATTTGTATTTGTAGGGTTTTGAAGGAGTCTTGTGATTATTGTCAAATTCTGCAGCTGGGTTTTCGCATGCGTGGGTAGAGAAGAAATGGGTATTTAGAGATATTCTTGCACCTACTTGTTTTACTCTAATTAGGTATTCGTTTTCCTGTGGATCCTTCTAGGGTTTGATACAGGATATTGCATCTTTATAGATGACTATTTGGAGAAGTAGAGGATATTCAAACATTTGGCTCTATCTTGTATTTGGGGTTTTGCATTTGAGGTTTTAGCTTATCGAGGTAAGGTGTTTTAGCTTGGTGGACACTGTGATTTGATTATGTTTGTAATATATATATATATATATATATATATATGAGTTTTATGGTTACACTTATTTAAATTTGTTTGTAATTTACACAGTGAATTTGATTCTATTAGTAATTTGTAAGACATATATGTTGATGTATAACTAAGACACAAAATATTAAATTATCGTAGCAATTAAACTAAGACGCCTCATCTCAATAAGGTAAAACCATATATATATATATATTCAGAATGTACATTGCGGATAAAATTAAATAACCGTAACCATAAAACTTATACACTCACACACACATACAAATTACAAACATAATCAAACTTAGAGTGTAAATTATAGACAAAAACTTAAATAACCATACCCAAAATCACATTCACAATGTAAATTACAGAAAAATGAAATAACCATAACCATAACCTCATTGTTTGATATTTCTTCTCTTGACAATTAAACCAAAGACCTTTTAGTTACTTAGAATGTTAATAATTACATTTAAACCTACTTCATTAATTTCTAAAGAAATTTTAAAAAATAATATAAATGAATACATACAGAATTAGTTTCTATAAATGTATATCATTATATTACATAAGCTAGATAAATAAGCTATTCTCTTAAATTTTAATAATTGAAAGGGAGTAGATTTCAAGTAGGTATATTTAAAATTCATTTGTAATATGGTGTAAGGGTGTAATGCATAGAAGTATAAGTATATTTGGTGATTCTTTTTCTTCATTAAGGATATGAAGGCAAATTTACATATCTATATTATAATGAGTAAATTTACAAGGTTATTTTAAAAATAAAAATGATTAAATATTCATTATGTATGAAGAAGGCCACTAGTCCTATAATGACATCCTAGTCTATCTTCAAGAAGTTTGTTAGGAAGTCATTGGAATTGGATTTTAAATTAATTCATATCATGTAAAACTTTAAACATATAAATGGTCATTGATGAACAATTGTTACTAATTAAAATAATATCAAGTCATGCGAATTAATTATTCGACTTAAAATATTAGATGCATTTTTAAAGGCTAATTATTTCTTAGAAAATAATAAGACATTTGAATCAACTTTCTTTCAAAGACAAGCTTACCTAATTATAACAAATATTATTTAATGATCAAACATTATTTAAGTAGTAGTAATAAATGGTTGAATTAATTATCTTGAGAATGTAAGTATAAGTACTAGAGAATGATTAAGTTCTCTTTAAGTCATTTGAATTATGTAGCTTCCACAATAGGTGGCATCTCATTTATATTATATTAACATAATATAATATGAGAGATGCCACCTGATATATGTGACATAATATAAATGAGAGCTAATATATAGTGTTTCGAATATGGGAATACATGAGCCTAATTATGAAGTACTTCACATTTATTTATTGACATAGGATCTATCCAAGTAAATCTTTGTTGTAACTAGATGTGGGTTGGGTAGTGTTTTATGCAAGACAATTAGCTTATATATATATATATATATATATATATATGTCTTTCATCAACTTTGGTGACAAGTGTATGGCTGCCAACTCTTTCTCTCTCTCTCTACACACACACACACACACACACACACACACACACACACACACACACACACACACACACACACACACACACACACACACACACACACACACACACACACACACACACACACATACATACATACGTGTGTGTGTGTTTAGTTTTCCACCAACCATGAATGCTCAAAACATGCCCTCCTCCACTTTGCCCACAAAACCTCTTAAACACAAGTTATTAAACAAATAAAGAGAACATATATGTTTATCGTCATTTTTTTAGGCGACATCGACATTTTCTTTTCCTCGGCTGACTGATAATTTTCCAGGCTAAAAATCCCATACAGAAGACTATTGGCTTAATAACTATTAAAATGTATACAAAAATTACAAAGGGGATCAAATCCACAGTGTAAATTACAGTCAAAATTAAATAACCGCAACCATGCCCTCCTCCACATTTCCCACACAACCTTTTAAACACATGCTAATAAACAAAAAAATAAAATAAATATGTTTATTGTTGTATTAAGCGACGCTGGGATTTTTTCCCCTGGGTCACTGGCAATTTTCCAGCCCAAAAAAATTAAATTTATTTGTAATTTACACTATGAATTTGATTATGTCTATAATTTGTGTGTGTGTGTGTGTGTGTGTGTGTGTGTATCACACACATAATCAAATGCATAGTGTAAATTACAGACAAAATTAAATGACCGCAACTATGCCCTCCTCCACATTTTGCATGCAACCTTTTAAACGCATGTTAATAAACAAACAAACAAAATATAAATATGTTTATCACCTTTTAAAATGGCATTGGGAATTCAAACCATTTGTGGAATGTGCAATTGTCTATAATTATTTTTAATATTTCCCATATATTCATTTTGTGATTTTTTCCTGTTTACCTTAGTAGAGAACCCTACCGTTATTTTCCCTTGTTCTTCTCGACTTGTTGAACACATATGGCATTTTACAAGGACCACTAGGTAGTGAATGTGATGTTTTGCTTCTAGGTGGACAAAATAGGGTTTGTTTTGACCATTGGTGGGAATTCTTTGTGAGTGATCATAAACTTCACTATGGCAATTTCCTTGTTTACAAATATATAAAGGCTTTCATCTTGAAAGTTGCTGTCAAAATGCTTGAGTATTTATTTAGTTGTGTTTAAGTTGTTGGTTTATGACCTTATGAACAAATGCATTTTATATTATGCATTAATTCAATAGTTCATCAGCTAAAAACTCATATGCAACTAAAATAATAGGTAGGTAGTTCTCAACATTTGAAAAATGTGCACATTTGTCTATAGCTTGAAAGAAATGACAATGATAACAATCATATTCAAAAACCTTTGTTTCGATTACTAAATAAAACAACAACCTTACATACAATATGGTCATGAATAGGAAATGTCGTATTTGTTTTCCATCCATTGTTCCTCCAAATGCACATGGCCGACGTGTGCATTTCGGCAAGTTGAGTCTACATATAAAATTTACTTTCTTTTTTAATTGGCAGAGAAGGGTGGAGAACAATTGGATTGGAATTGGGGTTCTACCGATTAGAAAAGAATACAAAGATCTAGAATCGACATTGTTATTCTTAATGTTTTCCCATTTACCTTAGTAGAGAATCCTACCATTGTTTGCCCCTATTCTTTCAGACCTGTTGAACAGATATGTCATTTTACAAGGACCACCAGTTATTGAATGGGATGTTTTTCTTCCAAGAGGACAAAATAGGGTTTGTTTTGACCATGGGTGAGAATTCTCTGTGATTGATCATAAACTTGACTATGGAAATTTCCTTGTTTACAAATATATAAAGGCTTGCATCTTGAAAGTTTTTTGTCAAAATGATCGAGTATTTATTTTGTTGCGTTTGAGTTGTTGGTTTATGACCTTATGAACAAATGCATTTCATATTAAGCATTTATTCATTAGTTCATTAGCCAACAAATCAGATGCAACTAAAAGAATAGGTAGGCAATTTTCAACATTGGAAAAATGTGCATATTTGTGTATAGCTTGAAAGAAATGACAATGATAACATTCATCTTCCAAAACCTATGTTTCGATCATTAAATAAAACAACAAACTTACATACAATATGGTCATGAATAGGAAACATTGTATTTTTTGTTGATCCATTATTCCTCCAAATGCACATGTGGTCAATGTGTGCATTTCGGCAAGCTGAATCTACATATAAACTTTTCTTTCTTTTCCAATCAACGGAGGAGGGTGGAGAACCATTGGATGGGAATTGGGGTTCTATCTATTGGAAAAGAATACAAAGATTTTTATTTGAATTTGTTATTTTAATGTTTGAAACAAACACCAATTGACTTTTCTTTTGAAGTCATTTCTCAAGTAAGCAAACACAACAATACCTCACATTGCTAACTAGCTTGAAAACCTTTGCTTTTTAAATTTCCTCCTCCAAATCACATAAGTAGCTCTTTGCAACACAAAGCTTTGAAAATGACAATGAAACTACCAAATAAGAAATAACTTAACAATTAAAATGAACACAACACTTTAAATGCTCACATGGTAGACAACCTCATGGAATTGCCTTTGCAACCTTTCAATTCTATTTCGGTTTCATTGTCTAACACTACAATTGCAAAAAATATTCTATTCAATTTTTATTAACCCTTATAGGTTCTCCATCTCTTCAAGACTCAAATACCTCGACTCCATGACCTTCAACATCTATATCCTCTCTGGAGGTATACAAAGCCTTATTTATTTCACATACTAGTTTTATTCCTTCTTCCAATTTTTTGGGTTTTTTGATTTGCATGTTTTTATACTATAGTTTTGAATACACTTGATTCTTGTCTTTTCAAAATTGCAATACAACTTAAATATTATGTTCAATTCCCCTTGAATATTATATAAAGGCCTCCATTTTTAGAGTTGTTGTCAAAATGCTTGAGTATTTATTTAGAACTGCATTTGAGTTCTTGGTTTATGACCTTATGACCAAGTGCATTTCATATTATGCATTTATTTGTTAGCTCATCAGCCAACAACTCATATGCAACTAAGAGAATAGGTAGGCATTTTTCAACATTCAAAAAATGTGCATGTTTGTGTATAGCCCGAAAGAAACGACAATGATAAAAATCATATTTGAAAAGCTATGTTTGGATCACTAAATAAAATAACCTTACATACAATATGGTCATGAACATGAAATGTCATACTTGTTCTTGATCCATTGTTCGTCCAAATGCACACATGGATGAGGTGTGCATTTCGATAGGCTGAATCTACATATACACTTTCTTTCTTCTTCAATCAGCAAAGGAGGGTGGAGAACCATTGAATGGGAATTGGGGTTCTACCGATTGAAAAATAATATAAAGATCTAAAATAACCATTATTATTCTTGCTGTTTCAAACAAACACCAACTCACTTTTCTTTTCAAATCATCCCCCACCTAAGCAAACACTGCATTGCCTTGCATTGCTAACTACTTTGACAGCCTTTGGTTTTTACATTTCCTCCACCTGATCACATGAGCATCTCTCTGCAACATAGAGCTTTGAAAATCACAATGAAACTATCAAATAAGAAATAACTTAACAAGTAAAGTGAACATAATGCTTTAAATGCTCAGTTGGTTGGCAACCTCATGGAATTGCCTTTGCAACCTTCCAATTATGTTCTGGCTTCATTGTCTAACACAACAATTGCCAAAATACTCTATTCAATTTTTATTAAATCCTTGTAGGTTCTCCATCTCTTCAATTCAAAGACACCAACTCCATGGTCTTCACGATCTACATTCTTACTCTAGCTATACATAGTCTTATTATTTCACATGCTTAATTTATTCCTGCTTCCAATTTTTTGGGTCTTTTGACTTGCATGTTTTTTATATAATAGTTTTGAATACACTTGTTCCTTGTCTTTTCAAAATTGCAATACAGGTTAAATATTATATTGAATTCCCTTTGAATATTATTGAAAATTATATTCTATACATGTCATTTTGAATAACTATTTCTGATTGGCATTAAAACATTGTAATATTTATCATCAATACACAACTATTTCATAAAATAAAATAGACATCTGAATTAACATTGTATTACATCATCCAAGCTAGAGAAACAACATCAAATGGCTACTCCCCCATGCAACGTGTGCGTATATAATTGTACAGTCAAACATGGCAACGTACCATCTTTCTTCAAACTCATGATTGAAGGCAATTTCAAGACATTGGTACAATCTATGCTTCTTCAACAAGAATCTTTGTTCTGCAAATTTTTTAATATTTTTCATATATTCATTTTCTAATTTTTTTTCATTTACCTTAGCAGAGAATTCCACCGTTATTCGTCCATGTTCTTTTCGATCTATTGAACACATATGTCATTTTAGAAGGACCAACAGGCAGTCAATGGGATATTCTTCTTTTAGGTGGACAAAATAGGGTTTGTTTTGACAATGGGTGGGAATTCTTTGTCATTGATCATAAACTTGAGTATAGCGATTTTATTGTTTTCAAATATGTTAAGGCCTCCATCTTCAAGTTGCCATCTTTGATAAAAGTGGCTGTGAAAAGAAGTTTGTTGATAATAACCAGCATGGTTTTTTCGCCACCACAACGTATGTCCTCTTCACACTTTGTTGCCCAATCACTTCATGTTGATGACTACAATAGAAGTTACCTTTCTATATGTGGCACCACCAAACGCAAATCAGAATTTTCATATCAGCGTGCTGCTCATGGTGAGTATCATTTGTTGTTATTGTCGTTCATTACAATTTATATTAGTGAACTTCATCCTATATTTTCAACTTTTTCTTAAACATTTACAATTACTTGTTTTTTTTCATTCATTTAACCCTTGTCATCATTAACTCAGCATCCAAATGAAACATGCATCAATACACAATCTGATGCAGGAGCATTCCCGGTCTATGAGCAATCTTGCATCAACCAAAAATGTTTCCTTTTCAATTTAGTTCTTGTTCAGTTTTGTGTGCAGTTTTGGTTTTCCTACCGGTATGTTCTGGTGGTGGCTTGATTTTCATTGTAGATCGTATTTTTGGTTTCCAGGCCGGTTCTTGTACTTAATTCTAGATTCTCAATCCATTTGTATTCTTTTCTGGCAATATATTGCTTTCGGTTTGACTGTTTCTGGGTTCTGGAGCAGTTTTGGGCTTACCAGTTGGTTTTCTTCTTTTCCAGAGTAGTTTCTTGGCATGTGGATCTATTTTAGGTCTTTCTTAATGTTCCTAAGTCCTTGGTCGACCTTCCTATTGATCCACACTTCTCGGTTGTTCTTTTCCAAAGGAATTTCTTTCATTCTTGGGGCTGACCTATTTACATATTTCATTTTCCTGCATTGGTAAATGTAATCTTTTGTGGCCGACCCAGATATGTTCCGGAGGGTATATATGGTATTATGTAATCATTTGTAGGGTAGTAGAGATCAGTATGAGATTCTAGATTAATGATTGGAGATTCGGATGACTCTGAGAGTTTCAGATGGATTGTATCTAGCATGTTAGCTTGCATGTAACCGATTGATTACTGAATGTTCTATGATGACTGTATGGTGATAACTAGTTGATTATCAAAGGTTCTAAGATAATGATATGATCTGATTCTGTGATCTTTCATTGTTTTATTGTTGCTTTTTTTGTGTTACTATTGCTGCATGAGCCGGTCAATCTTTTCTACAGGTTGATGAAAGTTTGTCTTATGAAACGAAAATAAAGGAAAATGATATTTGCATTTTTTAAAATCATGGTAAAAGCACTATCCACGTTCATATCTTTCCTTCTCGGATTTCAGGTAATCAAAACAGATATTCATGCCACATTTTAAAATGTATTTATATACAAAGAATGACCAAACTCATTCGCACTTCCAAATTGATAGTAAAATACTAATTCTTTAGTTTTCCTTGCAGGATAGTGTTGTGCATTGCGCTTTCCATCTTTCTTGCCATTGCCTGTACATTAGGGATAAAAACCTTATTCTTTTTATCACAAATTCCAGCAACCCTATATATAGACGCTTTAGTGTGGGATTTTTGCGCTGGAAAAGTTGTCGACAACCTGGGGAAAAAATACCAACGGTGCTTAAAAAGATGATAGATATATTTATTTGAATTTTTTTGTTTATTAACATACGTTTAAAAGGTTGTGTGCAAAATGTGGAGGAGGGTATAGTTGTGATCATTTAATTTTGTCTGTAATTTACACACTGCATTTGATTTAGTTTGTAATTTGTATCCTTTGCAAGAGGGAAACTCGAAAATCAGAAGGGCGGTATGTATATATATAAGCTTTATGGTTGTGGTTATCTAATATTATCTGTAATTTGCTCTGTCAATTCGATTCTTGCTCTAATTTGTGATTTTAAAGTTTATTCGCTTTCTTTGCCCATTGAAGGTTGCTGAAAGACTAATTTTTACGATGTGAGTTAACATGAGATCATTTCTAATGTGAATAGATTTACGAGAAGAAGACGGTATCCAAACCATTTGTTGAATGTACAATAGGGTATTTTGCGTTCGCAACATTGTCTAGAGTTAGCTTGTCCAAAAATTGTTTGTGTTGGTATTGGCAAGGTTTTGAGGAGGATTCTTGTAATTATTGTCAAAATTTGTATGAACAGTTTTATAAAAAATGTTGGCTTTTTCTCTCTGGCTGTATCTTCAATTTTACATCCTTTCCATCAAATGGGTACGAGCACTTTAAATTTTGTAGTTATATCATGCTGCACATTATTCTCACAAACTGCTTTTAATTGTATATATATATATATAATTCGAGCTTTGCCCTACATTGGACTATTAAAGAACTATATTATTAAAGACTTCTTACAACAATTACATTTTATTAATATTATCAACAAAAACCTAGACTCTTTTTTATCATAGTATATTTGACTATGGCAACACTTCCCAATATATACACATACCATTGACACAATTTTTTTTTTTTTAAAATTTACATTCTTTTCATACAATTGTAATGAAAACATGCTTTCTTCTTCTTTATTTCAGACTAAAAGAAATAGAAAATAAGACATAATTAGTTCATTCTGCATATAAACTCTTTATATATACCTAACCAAAACAAATTGTATTGCTTTGTTATATTGCAACCAATAAAACCATTTCGTATCCTTCATGTATAAACTAATAAAAGATAAGGTAAACCACACCCTTCAGAAAACAAACCATTCCCGAGTACCATTAAGTAATCTATAAAATAATTATTACCCCAAAAGAAATGTTCAATCCTATATATAGGGACAATTATATTAAATATATTTTCTTACATTTCCATCGTCTAAGCAAGGATTATTCATTCCCCATTTACATACATTTATTCTCGCAAAATACTTCTTATTATATACAAAAAAAATAGAACATTACTTTGTACATTCCTTGGTATCTCATATATACTATATTAATGTGCTTAGAAACATCCTCGACTTTACTAAATGGAAAAGGAAATTAGAAAGCTAAAGTGACATGCTAAAAAAAAAGTTGTTGGAATTAAGATTCAAGATACCTTTTTATTGGCATATCAAAAAAATCATAATACAAATAATTACTGATGGGGACATTAGCACACAAGAAACTAGCCATATGTTGCAATTTCAGCTACCATTGATGAGTAGTTCATGTTGGTAAGAAGCTATTACAATGTATTACAAAATCGAATTATGGTAGTGAACTTTCTATGGCCTTCATTTGTTAGTGTGCCTAATATAATCAACACAATTTTTTTCATACAATACGCAACATAAGAAAACAAAATGCCAAAAAGATATAGAAACAAACAAATATCTACCCAAAATCTAAATTGCCACCAAATGAAGATGATGATGCTTTTAACATTGACAAAGTAGATCATTAAAAATTGCAAATTATCATGGATGAATGACTACTTATGTTGGCATATTAATGGATTCAATTAAGATTCTACAATTGAAAATCATGAAGATTTTGACCATGATGATTCCAAAAAATAAACGACGCAGACCTATATAGATAAGAGTGCCTTTCAGAAATGGGGCCGTCAAACAACTCCAATAAAAATGACCTCCAAATGTCGAGTGGGCATTATTATGATATTAACTACAATTGGAACAACACTGATATAACAAGTTTCTTGATAATCTTGTTGTCGACTTCATAGCTACAAAAAAAATAACAATACCAACATTCTCTTCACCATTCATCACTTTCATAGAACGGTACATTTCAATTCCCGACCAGGCAACAACTTGCACTTGATATCATTGTTCTCCATCATACAACTTATGATAGCATAGTGCCTTGCTGAATCATTATATAGAAAACACCATAAAATTGAGAGACCTTTAATCACTTAATCAAGCTCAAAATTAAGTGTTGAACAAAATAATGAGTTCCACAAATCACTTTATCTATTTCCAACAAATACATCATCTAGACTACACAATAATTAAATGTTAAAACAATTTAACTTGCCAATTGCTAGAATTAATGCATTAAAGTTGGTCTTCTAAATGGCTCGTTAGGCCAAATGAGAACAATTGTTTACAACTTCCTACTCTTCAAAACTATTATTTGCATCTGCTCATCACACACTATTGCACCAATGATGCAAAACAACTCTCGTCTCAGAAAATTTATTCATTTGTTTAGACTTCCCCATACAATGTCCAATTCCAATTGTTCCATTTTGGTCATTCAAATTTTTTTTTTGACACATTGGATCGTTATTTTATCCAAACTTATGAATATGACACACTTTGGTTGAAAATTGCTTTACTATATTACTTTATTTCAAACAGTAGAGTAACATTCTCCTTCTACACATTTTTCTCCTTTTATTGTACTTCTGCAATAAATAGAAATGATCAAATGTAATGGGCCAATTTTAAAAGTGCCCATCTTCAACTTCCACAAACTCCGCCTATCGGCTTCCTATTGCGGGCACATAGCGTGCAACTACTAGTCTATAGTCTTTTGTACATCACCCTTACACTGACATAAATATGGATTGGGTTAACATTTGTATTACTAAGCAGCAACACTACAATCCAAAGCCATGAATCTTTAATTGCAAAGATCTTTTGCATGTAGAGTTTGATTTACTTTCCCGTTAACCTTCCCATACCTACAAATACAATACAAATCTAAAAATATTATTGTTCCAATACTTCCATTGTTGAATTCTCCTCACTCGATCTATTTTGCAACTTTGCTACATTTTGCCTACAACTTCTATACATGCGCTTAATCAACTTTTTCTCAAACAATGATGGGAAATATATAAATTTTGTATTCCTCTCCATTTCCAAAGCCCAAGTTATGAAAAACATTAGAATACTTATTTGAAATGCATTTCTAGGACACCTATTGGCCCCTAAGTTGGCCTTAATAAAAAGGAAATATTCATTAGGCACAAGATGAAGTCATGTGAAGGTCCTATTAGACACAGTAATAACCCATTTAAAGATATATTAGGCATAGCAAGGAGCCATATACAAATTGGGAACATTAGGAAGTCATTTAAAGATCTATAAGGTATAGTAAGAAGCCATATGCAGATTTATCAAGCACATTAGGAAGCCATGTGAAGATTCATTATACATGCTTGAGGATTCATCAATAACCATGAGCTAATCACTACAATCAAAATCATCAAACAATATCTTAAAATACCAACAATGAATGAAATAAATATTTAACTATTTAAAGGATGTGTAAAGTAAACAATAAAACCAAAACAATTTATTTTGGATGTATATGTGACAAATTTCAATTACTTGCAAAAATATTTCAAATTATAAATCGTCTACTCATTCACAAGGAGATTATAGCATATATTTAGAATCTCCATACAATGAAAAAAAACCATTTCTTATTACTTCAAAAACATTAAATACTATGAAAATAAGATGATCAACCATCTAACTCTAACAATAAAATCTTGGTTTTGACTTGCTTAGACATGTGTCAGCATCCAACTCTCTTGCTTTAGCCAACTCTTTAAATTTTAATTTGACACTTATAAATTAATTAAGAAGACCTAGTATATCTTCCTAGGAAAAATATCATTAGCTTTACCAAGATATTGAATTCATGTGTACCATAAAATTCATCAAACCATCATTAGTAAACCCATGATGCATTTTCTCCTTTTCAACAATCAACTATGTTTTTCATGGACCAACATTTACATTAATCTTATGTGATTGTCCTATGTGTGAAAAATTAACCTTGCATGCCAACTATGAATTCAATGGTTGTTTTCCCTCTATGTGTTACATCAATGTGTAAAATTTTGGTATATGGTGAAAGATTTGTTCCATACTATTGACATGTGTTTTGACACACTCACCAAAAGTCAGGTAGTTTATGTGAACACTCACCACCTCTCCTGAAAAGCAGTAAGTTTTGGGAAACTAACTACTCCAAGGTCTCTATAGTCGGGTCTCGACGGTGATGGGCAACTCAGTGGTTGATGTGATTGTACCTGTCAAGGGGCCTGCTAGTTGAAACAACTTCGAATTACCTACTTTTTCTTTGAATTTTCTAATTTAGATTCTCTCAAAATAAACAGTAAAAGATAGATCAGGGGATCGAGAAAATAACAATGAAATCGATACAATAACAACTGAATGATCCACACGGTTAGAATTTTATAATCCAAATATTATCAATATCACTAAATCAACATTCAAATAACGAGCTCCAAAAAGTATATAAAGTCAGACAACTTCATACACCAATGAAAATGCATATCACCCAACCAATAATCACCCTATCAATTTAATCCTCATATACCATTTACATGCGCAATACGATTCATAAAATAATAAATCATCCAAAAGAACTAGTTGCTAATTCAAATGATAGAAGTTACCAGATCACAAAGAACACAACCATATGGAACACACAAGTAGATCAGGAAATCCACAAGCTTCTTTTTGTATTAAACTTCAAAGATTATCACAAAATCTTCTAAACTTATAAAAATCTGCATAAAATCTCTAATGGAATCTCTTAAATGGACCTCAAATCATTAATTCATGGACCCTTACAATGAATAAAAATCTTTAATTTATAGAGTTTCATGTCCTAAATTATAAGAATTAAAGCTATATGAACTAAGTGCTACAAAATCAAGGAGTCACAGTTGACATGCAAGTCTCTGCCTAAAACTCCAGTGAAACTACTAATTAACTATCACTACAAAACATGAGTTCTCGAAATTGGCCATTACAACCATGTAAAATTTGCCCAAAAACTGAAGTTGATGTTGCACAATGGTTGAACTCTCAGCTCTGGTGGAAACCAAAAATATATTCAAAAAGCTGTCAAAATTGCATGTGTGGTAACTATGTGTTCATCATTTACTTATTTTATCTCTTGTAGTTACTAATAAAACATGCAATTGTATCTTCAGGAGGATCAACAACATACGAAATCTGAAACTCAGACTTCTTCAAAATTTTCTTTGCCTGCTCCCATCTGTTGACCAACTTATCAATTACTCCTTCCGCATGTATACATTGAGAAGTAAAAATGAGTATCTATCCATTAACTCTGTATTAAACTCTTTTGTAGGTGCAAAATGATGAGCCACATATTGATCCTATTGATCTAGTACTACACTTTCCTTCAGGTGACCGTCTTTCAAAATATCATGACCATATGCCTCTAACAACTTCTTCACAAAATTCTCATATTTACCAAGTGATTTCAAAAGAGGAGTATGTGCCTCCAATATCCTTGACTTGCACTGCTCAAGAACTTCTATCTTAAATTCTATTATTGAAATATAAGATTGTAAAATACCAACATCATCTCCTCCTAGCAAACCCTCATTTTTAATCACTTCTTCACCCAAGGCCAATATTTTATTCAAATTTCTATATTGCTTGGTGAAGTCTCTGATCCTCACTTCCCAATTTATTGAACAATCTCTTATCACCTTCTCTATTTTGAGGATCTTTTCATAGATGCTTGTTGTATGTTGTAGGAAAAGTTTCACCTTTGAAACGTTCTCTTTTTCCCAAGACTTTGTAGTGGTAGCTACTTTTCTTATTTCAATCAAAGTTCTTACATCACCCTCTGGCAGCGATGATGTGGATGGCAATGAGTCATCTGTCCTTGAATCCAAAGGCTTCCCCATTTCTACAAGCAATTGTTTATACTGATCTAATTGTGCCTTTATCTATAGTTGGGAGTTATGCTCCTTCTCCATTCTACTCCTTATTAAGCTGGTAGAAAACTTCAAAGTATCAAGCTCTCCCCACCTCGTTTTCTTTCCAAGCCTGAGCTGTGACACTTGGTATTTTGAAGGGCACTCTCCTTCTGTCTCCACAAGGGATGCGATATCAACAATTACTTGACCAGACCCAGTTCTAGAAAAATGATGAATTGTCTTAGCCCTCTTCATTTTCTTTGGCTCCTTCATAATGGCCTGCTGCAATGTGAGTTTACGTAGCACCACCTTTTGTTTCTTATCAAAAGTGAAGGTTAACCATTGTTGTGTTCCCTCATCTGTGCCCCCTTCTTCAGTGGTTATTTGTGTCGTCACCCTTCCAGCTTCCTATGATGGTTCTTCCTCATTTTCCTCTTCTTCTCCAACCCGTGTATCCGGGGGAGCTTGGGCCTCTCCTTAAGTGGGAAGCATTGGTATGACAAGTTGTTGTTGTTGTGAAAGCACTTGTCGAGCCAAGTTTGCATGTAGAGCACCATCAATATCGAGTTGCTGCTGATATTCTTCTAACTTCTCACTCACTTTCTCATTGAAGTCCTTGGTCGACTCTTGACTTTGTTGTTCTTCATCTCCACTTGCGATATATTTCAATAAGTTTTATACATCTTGTGGAGTAAGAACCAACCTTTCATCATGTTCTTCATCTTGTCTTTGCCCCATTTCCTTTTCTTCATCCTGTTGCTACTCCTACAGACCCTGATCATCTACATCCATAGGAGTTACCTGTGGAAGTTCTGATACCTTTTGCATGTCAGGATCCTTTCATTTCTCTGCACTAGAAGGAGTCATTCTTTTTCTCTTTTTAGGCTCAACCTTCCTTGGTGTTGGCTCAACCTCCTCTTGGTTTGAGTCTGACTCCACATTATGAATATTTATTGTCTCAGTTATAGGAGTCTTTATAGGTGAAGGCATCTATGAAGCAATAGAAGATGGAGTAACAATTGTTGTAGCCAAGGGTGGAGGTGGTGTTGAAATAGTTGTTGCAACAGTTGCAGTCGATGTGGTGGCTGGTGTTGTTGTGGTAGTCGTGGCAATGGTGGTAGTTGAGGTGGTAGTTGTAGTAGGAGCAGTGGAGGAACTAGAGGGTTGAGCCTCTTGAGAAGGTTGTTTTGTTGTTGCTGCAACACCCTCAATGGTAGGCCTAACAGGATGAATCTCTGCTTATGGTTTGGCCCCTAGTCCTGCTGTAATCCCAAACTTGCCCGTTTTTCTAGATATTTTGCTTCTTTTGTTTTCTCATTTAATTTCTGCTTCAATTCTTCTGTAGTCAAAGGAGTTTCAGCTTCCTCCTCTGGATAAGTAGAAGTATTCTTCCTCGACTCTGATCAGGTTATCCTTGTATACTCCTTATGCACCCTATATTGAGGATTGTCAGTCAAGATATTCTTTTGTTTACCTTTGGAGGCAGCTGGTTTAATCCTCAGACTTAACCACTTTATGGTTATATCTATCACTGCTTGAAAAATTGTATCAATATCTACCACCTCCTACTGTGACCATCTGATTGGAGGAAGTGGCATTTTATCTATCCCTCTCTCCTTATACATTGGATCGAGCAAAATACCATCATCATGTAATTGCTTTGGGATGTTAGTTTCAATACCAAAATCTCTTATTTGTGGAATAATGAGACAGTGGTAATATTTCTCCCTTGCCTCAAAGCTATCTTGAAGATTGACCCAAAAATCCTCCAGGTAAGGATGATGTCCTTCATATACTTTTGGCATTAGTTCTTTTAATTTATTGTATGGATCATAAAATTGCCTAGCATAATTAAAAGGCTTCAGCTATAGGTCTTGTAGTTCTTGCTCAATAGCCTTTGCCACATGAATTTTTTGACATAAAAAGAATGATAAATTCAAGGGGAAGTCTTCACATATAACCCCTATCTTTTGTCTTGACGATAGCAAATTTTGCAAGTGCACTATCTGCCTTGCCTACTCTAACAAAATTATTCTATCCGTACAGTACCTAGGCAACAAAAATGGTTCTCTAGTGAACCCACTTACTCTCAGATAAGTAGATCGAGATTTTTGTATGAACCAACACCCCCACTTATTTACTAGCTCCATTGCCTCCTTGCTCAGCCTGAACCCAGTGTAACCTATTAACTTTATAATGATAGGAAAAAAAAATGCATCATTGATTGTCTTATAGTGCAACCTAGATTCTTTCATTGGCAACTAGGTATAATATTCCCATGTGACTTTCTTTCTTTCTCCTTCCCCTAATTTTCCCTCTATTTGCAGCCTTGGAAATTGACCTGATCTAACTGCAACCCAAATAACATAAGATGTAAAGAAAAATTTATTCGTGTTATGTACTTCTTTGAGCTGGTCTCTAATGTTATTTGACAAAATTTGAGCCCAGTTGTAATATTATCATTCATCCAAAATTGTCAGCATGAATGAGAACATCCATGGCTAAAAGTGTCGGCATGAAGGTTTTTTGAAGGCCTTGCTAAGCATTATAATCAAATCCCTTTGTGGTTATTTGAAATCCTGCCTTAAAATTTCATTTGCTTTTAGGCCTGTCTTTCTTTCCTCCTTGAGCTATTCCTCATTCATTCTCTTATTGCATTGGCTCATATTCTAGTTCCATTCTCTTTCACCATCTTCTTCTCCTTCAACCAATACCTCCCTCCTAGTGGGAATCTGGAGCAATCACTGAAACATTCACAACCAAAAATTTGCATTTCATCACATATTTGATCTATCACTGAAATGATCTTCTTAAATGTCCTTCCAACTTTACCATGTCGGCTTCAATGAGAAATATAAACATGTCGGCTCCCGGTACATAATGAGTTTCAAACATAATCCTAATGACCATGTCAGCCATAACACATTACCATAAAATCCATGAAAGAAATAATCGGGACCGAAAGATTTCCTATCTGGGTCCTATCCATTATCGAGTTCCATACGCATGTTACTGAGATCAGGACTTGGTTAGGTATGAAGTGAATGTCGATACCGGTGTAAAGCAATGTGAATACTGGTTAAGTGCAATGAATGCTTGTTAACGAAGTAATGAAACCATTTAGCCTAGGATGATGAGTTGCCATCACTGACAACCCAAAATGCCATTAAATCTTACTAGATGAGTGTCAATTTCCAACAATCTCTCCCTTTGGCATTGATGGCAACACTCATGTGAAAAATGATGTCAACCCTGAATTTGCCTCTGAATCTGTATAACCTCCTGACATGTACATGAATCTACTATATACATCTGATGCTCCCCCTAAGAAATATATATATTTTTCATTTATTCCTCCCCCTTTGGCATCAATGACAAAGCGGGGTGCTCACAAATAATTTTGTATAGTTATAAACATTAGCTAGTTCTATACAAACTTAAAAATATCTGCATACATATTTTTCAAAAATGAAAAGTAGGTATCCCAACCCTTCTTAAGAGATTCAAGAATGGAGATGAATCCATTCAAGATACTGACATAATACTCTATTTCTTCTAAAGTAGTGGGATCCTCCTTCTACAAGTTAGAAATACACTCATTTTTATGAAACAACAAATTATCAAGCTTGGGACCAATCAGATTCCAGAGCTCATTTTCTCTCCTTATTATTATGTCCCTATCCTTCTCCAATTTCAAAATTTGATCCATAACCACCAAAATTGGACCATCCAAAGAGTTTGTTAGATTGATTGTCGAGTTGTAAGAGTTATAAATCTGAATTAAGTTTTTCTTAAAGTTTGACAGTTGCTTGTCTATGGAGCTAGTGAGCTTATCAAAATCTAGACAAGTCTTATATATACTACCTCCTTCAGCCAAAGTTGCATCAATGGATTGGAAACAGGTCTAGAGTTTCTCCTTATCAATCTCAATCATTTTCAAAAATATTAACTTTTGGCTCGCCACAAAATTTTCTTTAGCCACTGTTAGTGAAATTGTCAATAAAGAATCATAGTGCTTAGGGATAAAATCAATAATTTCTTCTAGTTTACCCGAAGAGCTTGCACCTTCCTAAGCTTGAAATTAAGGGACTAACCGGTTCAAAAGCTCAAAACTGTGTTCAATCAATTTTCTATCCTTTGACTCTTCTTGAGCCAATTCCTGAGTCGCCTGTGCCTAAAGAGTTGTTGCTACCAAAATATTCTCCGTCGATGACATTTTGTGGTAGGGTTTGTCAAAACTGATAGAAAGTTGTGGTAAATTTCCTTTAGCTATGGTAGAAGTGTCAATTGCCAAACCTAAGGAGAGATCCACCAAAGTCTCCTTACCCTTATCAGCCAGTGAGATAACTTTAGAATATTTCAGCTCTTGTGCACTGGTGGCTTCACCACTTGGTTCCCTATCCAAAACCTGTACATCCTCTGTATCCTTTGCAATCTGTACATTTTATGTTGGTATATCCTCTGTTACAAAATGCGACTCAATAACTAGTACAATAGTATCCGGTGGAGTGCTAGCCAGTTTCTCAGTATCTATACTTTGTTGATCTGTCGGTTGCTTATCCTTAGGCAAATGTATATTATGGGATTGCACAAAACTAGAACTCAACTCATAGCCTAAACCCAAAAGAATTCTTACCCAGATATCAATTGTTTCCTTCCTAATCTCCTCAAACCTGTCCAACATAAGACTGTTAATTCCGTGCTTAGGATTGAGTTTTAATGATCCTATTTTACTGATCAAGTCAACCATCTCCGGAAGTGTTATTGTGGGACAAAGATTGACCAATTTGGTCTCCTGAATTTGCCATTCCAAAGACTGAGTGTGTAGTTTCCTGACCTCTATCTTATTATATAACTCCTTAGGCAAAATTTTCTCCAATTCAAGCAATGTCTTACTAAAAGAATCAAGATACAAAAGAATAGCCTCTTCAATCCGCTTCTTTTCCACCTCATTAAAATTATCAAAGAATGAACAAATATTATCTAAACTACCATAATTTATTATCTGATCAATCAAATCTTGAGCGCTCATCTTCTTCTTACCGGTTCTTCTTTTTGGTTCTGGTTTGGACTGCTCATCTGATTTAGGTTTTCTCTTATGTACAATTGTAGTCTTTGGCTTCCAGGGAGTCTCTGTCGTGCCCAAACTTTTGGGATAAAAACGGAACAATTTTTTTTTTTTTGAAACACTTAAACTCTCAAAATAATCTACATTTAAAGTGGAATCAAATAAGTCTTGTCTTAACTAGGATGTAATTAGAGTTGTTTTCTAAAGTTGGTTTAATTAACCAACTCAAATAAGCGACATTAATTATTAGGGGTTAATTAATCTCAAGAGGGTTTTTGCAATTTAGCTAGTTAATTTAATTATCTTAATTAAGTTGCCGCTAATTAAAGTCGAGGGATATTCAAATATCTCAAATGCATTTAAAATTATGCCGGGCTAATTGAATGATGACGAGGATATCTTAAATTAAGGGTTTAATTAATCAAGTGCACACAAATTCATTATTTAAATCTAACCGATAAGGGTTCAAATTCCACAATGTCATTTGTCCAATAAATCCAATTTTATACTATAGTCAATTTTAATTTCCCCTAAACCTTCAAATTTGACAATTTAAGTAATCTGGCCAACATTGGCCTCATAGGTTAAAAATTTGTAAAAATAATTAATAATTTTCAATTATAAATTTTCCCCAGTTTAAAATATAACTCAGCATCCATATTTAATCAAATATATCAAATAACTATATAGTTTCCCTAGTTGAATAAATTAAATCGACTATGCAATTAATGTATCCATATAACATTAATCCTCCATTTTAAATTATATAAAATAAACTATATTAAAAATTAATTTTCTCCCACATCGAATAAGGAGTTTTAAATTAATAACACATAAGGCTTAAATTATATGGGGGGGAATCATTTCCAAAATTTGGAAAGTATTTCCCCCTCTTCTTATTTTAATTTATTATTTTAATTTTTTTAAAATCTCAAACCCTAACTAGGGTTGAGTAATTTTTCTTATATTTTATTTAAATCCACTTAATAGTCTCTTTCTTTTATTGTTATATTATTAGCTAACCCTAATATTCTTTTGCCTTTTATTTGTATGCAAACCCTAATTCGGATTTGGATTAGAGTTGCATATTTTACCCAAAAACAAATCCTGAACTTAATGTATTCCCTTTACCCTAACTCGAATTGGGTTAGGGTTTATCTTTTTTTTTGTTTTGTGTGTGTGTGTTATGCAGCGTGTTATGCAGGGTTCAGGTGTGAGGTGGCGACCATGGAGGCTCAACGCCATCCAAAAGGGAGCCGCAGAGGAGGAGGGTTGAAGTGGGTGGAGGCGTTCACAGGGAAACCATCGTGGATGCCCACAGTGGCGGCCCCGTGCCACTCACTATGGTTATTCATAGTGGCGGCCCCGACGCCGCCCACTGTGGACACCCATAGTGGTGGCGCCGATGCTGTCCACTGTGGACACCCACAGTGGTGGCGCCGACGCCGCCCACTGTGGACACCCATAGTAGTGGACTCGGCTCCGCCCACTGTGGGTTCCCACAGTGGTGGTGCCAACGCCACCCACTGCGGATGCCCGCAGTAGTGACGCGGCCCACGACGTCTCCCATAAGGAGGGGTAGGGTTTTGGCCCCCCCAACAATCGTTTTTTTTTTTTAATTTTTTAATTTTTTTTATAAAATATAAATATATATATATACACACAGTTTGCACAAATAGGTTATATATATATATATATCAGTATCTAAGGGTTAAAATTTCTCTTCTTCTTTTTTAATAGAACATGTAGGAATAATCTAAAATATAGATAGCATAGAAGATCTATATATTTCATTTCTTGCTAAATTAATGTAGAGTAAGATTTTAATTTTCACATGAATACCAATATTCTTTTAGCTAGGTTATCTAGGTTCTAAATATACAACATTAAATTTATTAGAACTATCAGATTTAACAGTTAAATATATCAAAAAAAGGTTTATTTCTCTGATTTTCTAGATCTATGAATGCTCCTATATCCCCCTTTTTTTTTTTCTTTTACAACAATACATTTTTTTTTTTTGACAGTAATACTAGCAGCAAGCTAAAGACTAAAATTAGGTTTTATTATTATTAACTTTCTGCAATGTATAACCAGAAATTAAAAAAATGACAGAAATAACAACATTTAAATATTGCAGGAAAAAGCTTAAAAACACATTGCAATTCTTTTTTTCTGCATCTTTCATTTCTTTACAAAAATTGCAGAAATAAACAACAGTTTTCAGTTTAAGATAGAATTAAATAAAGATAACAGCAGCAATATTTTACAAAATTTAAATAAAATGCTTTTCATATATGGATGGTTTGAACACAAGTTGTCAATCTTGACAAATGGGTAAAATACCCAAATAGTCTCTCATTCCTAATGAATGAGGACTTAACTAAATAACACATCTCTTTCCTTCAAAATATTTACAATAATTACATTTTTATTTCTTACTTTCTGCAACTAAAGTACAATCTGCTACTCCTAGCTTTATTTCCTCTTTCCAAGCAACCTGCATAAAAAACATAAGGCTGTGACCATGGGGTGCTCACCTCCCAGCCTAGGCTTACTAGGAGCCACCCTCGAGCTTGGAGAACCAAGTCCTAGATAGGTTACTTTCAGGCAAACACAAACAAGCAAGGGGAAAACAAAACACAACAAACACATTCCCTTCCCAAGCTAAAACTTCATCACATAATGTGATGTTTTACTAGGGTGGAAGTGGACCAAGTACCCTAGAGGAGATCTGCTAGATAGTAACTCACAACCAACTCATGGCATCCAAGAAAACACAACAAAACTCATCTTAACCCCCATATCCTTATGACCCCCCAAAAGAAAACATGCCATATTTGCTCCCCTTATGACCCCCGAATGCATAAACAAACTATGCAGCAAGGGTCACATGGACAAACCCTTGAGATCACTCTCATGATGAGAGCCTCTCACTCTAAGGCTGTCAAACTCCTTCCACCCCCAAGACCATTTTGCCCTCCCAAGGGTAAGAGAGTCTTGGATACTCCCAAACACAAAAAAATATGCATAAATAAAAATAGAAAAAGAATCACATAAAGCTTTCACAAATATAATGCAAGGAAACAACATATACATTCAAGCATCCTACATACAAATTCAAATAAACAAGAAACACACCAACCTTGAATCTACCAAGGGTATTCTAGGGAAAGCTTGGAGAAGAGCAGCCCAATCCACAAGACTTTTCTGCAACACTTAGCCCCAAATTTTTTCCTATTCTCGAACTGGTTTTCCTACAAAAATTGTCCAAAATCTCCAAAAATGGAGAGTGGGTGATTGGCTCACTAGGCCTCAATCTCTAGCCTAAGAAGGCTTCTCTCACTCCTTCCAACCTCTTGGATAGAGTGAGGGACTCCCATTGGTTGGTCTTCCCTAGGTCTTACACACTCCCTAACCAAGGCACCTCAAGAAGAGGAATGAAATGGGGAAAAGGAATTACACCTATCAAGAAGGTTATCTAACCAAGGATGGCACTCCTATAGATGGAATTCATCCATCTTGGGAAAACCAGTTTTTTGGGTGGTTAAACAAGCCCTAGGGGAAAGACACATGGCCAAATTTGGCCTTCACCCATAGGTACCCCATGAGGCCTAATAAAAATGCTCTAAAACTGACTCTAGGAGTTTATTTAACCCTTAGAAAGTCCACCTAAAGTTAACCTACGGGTCAACTCTGAGTTGACCCTCCTTGTGGCTCACTATCCTAGATTTCTTGGATCCTTCAAGGATAATAAGGTAATATAACAAATAAATAAAAATAAATCTCTCAAAAAAGGTGACATGACAATTGCCAACACCACATACAACATAGGTGTCAAGTGACACTACAAAATAATTCCACGTCACAAATACACACATGGCAATTGTCCCTTGAATGATTTAAACAATTTAATAAATACAATTTATACTCATGCAACCATTTTACGTTTACAAATAAAATACAATACATATGGGGTGTTGTCTCTCCAAATAGACAACCCCTAGTTTTACGAATGTACATAGGCCTAGGCTTGATTCTCCATAATATTTCCATGGTCACATGGATAATTTCTTGCACACCTCAATTTAAACATTAGTACTTTCCAATATCCTCATATAATATTAAACATGAAATCAAGAATACAATTCAATCACTCTGCATAGAATTGACATTATACAATACAATTTGCCACATATCAAAGCAATTCACATAAGCAATTCATCATAACCCTCATAATTTAATCCATTCATAAGATATGCAGACATATTTCTAGCATCATAATAAAGTGTTGCAAATCAAATAACAACATACATCGTCTCAATGTTACCCTATTCAAGGATCATATAAAATTCTATATCCATAATGCATAAAAATAAAGCATCCATAATAGTTCCAACATGAAAATCACTGAAAAGCTAGGATGGGTCGGGGTAGGGCCTCATAGTCTCCTTGACTGGTTCTTTCTTTTGTTCCACTTTCTTATCCCTCTCTACACCTTTCTTCTTTGGAATTTCCTTTACACCCTCATCTAATTCTGTTTCCTTAGAAGAAACATTCATGTATTGTCGGGTGGCCTTCTGCTTAGCCGATTTACAAGTAGCAGGCTCAGTTGTGGATACTTCCGGTTGTAATTTGGAAGTTTTGGTTGTAATTGGGACCACATTGGGAGTGGCCTGAGCTATTTTCCAGGCTTCCCTTTCCTCTTTTCTCTTTTGCTTCATTTCTTCCTTCCTCTATCCTTCCAAAATTTTGACTTTGTGCTCAACCTTGGCCCTATCATGACTTTCAATAATCAGTGTTTTCCCTGCCACCTTAGTCATTTTCTTTCTAATTGTTGGGCACCCTATTCCTGATGAACTTTCAGACCTTTCTCCTGGGAAGTGCCAAATTTTTCTTCCTTCTCATCTACCAGTGGCTGCAATAGATGTTGTGCATAGACATCCAGTGTGGCCTCATCTACCTCGTATCCCATTGACATTATCCAGATTATTCTAGGTTGTACAACCTCCATCATACATTCATATTTATTGGCCATAAAACAAATTGTATTGTTATACTTCACTATTGTAGATTTGGGGATCCGAGACCTATTCTTCATTTCCTCTTGAAATATCTTAAAAAATGCCCATAAATTCATTTTTCTAAGCTTGTCCCCTTGCCTATCCATAATTTGTGCTATTTGAGTTGCTACCGGGTGGTCAGAAGCCCATTAAATCTTGCCAAAACTAGGAACTATGCCCAAAAAGTAAAATACCAAACAAATAACTAGAGATCCATACCGGAAAGTGTTCTTCTTGTCTTTCTTGATCTTCTATAAGTTATTCATGAGTTCTTTCAACATTACACTGCATAGATCATAATTCACATCCTCCTTAACCATTTGATGTACCATCAAAATTGTGTTACCAAAGACAGAGTTTAACCAGTTTCACTGATAAACCATATATTTGATAACCATCGCTGCAAAATTCACATCTATATCCTTGACATCATCTACTCTTAAAGAATGTCCATCAAAAGTTGTGCCAATAAGTCTATTGAGCTTTGTGTTAGATAACTTACACCTTGTGCCGAGAACGCCTCCGATTTTGTGCAAACATGTAACATTTTTGATGACTTCCTCTGTAATCTTGTATGGGCGGTCCAACCAGATGAGCTCTTCCATTTGTTCATGCATCCTTCCAATTGCATTCTTTTCCATCAGTGTTGTTCATATCCATAATAAAGCCTTTGTACATACGCAGGCATCCTGGGTGGCTTCTCGTCATGGTTTGGATCATTGGGTATACCATAATTAATTTGTTTCTAGGCTTGGGGCAAAATCCCGCACTTGGCTGGGGGCAAAAATTTTTGATCATTTTGAGCTTAATCAAATAGGAAGAACAACAGTTAGGCAACTCTTATCAAGCGAAAACTGAGACACATCCAACGTTGAACACGAGATCAAATTGTCAACCACCAAACTATCACAAAGTCAGTCTAAGCACATCAAACACTTTTTAATGGATGATATCTTTTGGATAATGATTTTAGCATGATTATTCAACTTTTCTATCTTGATTTTTTGCTATCATGATTTCTGAGTGACTCCAAGATGTCTTTGACTAGAGGAACAAGGAAGGAACATGATATTTTTCTTGTCTGCTATCTATAAATTAATCATTGATATGTGCAAATTTGTCATGAGACATGATCATCGGAGTACCATCGAGGACATTTCCGATTTGCGTATTGAAATGGTTAATATTGTTTGTTTTACGCAAGCAACACTCAGGTCATCTTGGTTTAATTATACCTCGATGCTTGTGCTAACTTGCAATATCAAAATCCAAGAAAGTCATGCTTAGGTCATCATGGTTTAATTATACCATCAATGTTTGCACTTACTTCCCACATTTTAAAAAAGTTCAATGATGACAAAACATAATAACCCAGTGACTGGTCCGATCGTAGCTTTGCATTTAGCTTGCATTTCATTCTTGCATGGGATCCCGCATGCTCATTTTATCCAAGGTTAAATCTATCGCAAGAATCATCAAGGTATCATCATGAGTGTATACACAATCCCAACGATGACTCATCTCTCTCCAAATATTATCGACCCAACAAAAATCTTATATTCCCCCTCAACAGAACCAACATTAGCATATCTGAATCTTCCTGCACCTTGATATCAACAAACTGTCAGTTCTTTATCCAATCAACCTTATCAATTCTATCAATCGATCACATCTAATCTATCCTATTATGTCTTACATAGGATGTATCTTTCCTAGAACCAGACATTCTGATCAAGTCTTATACAGGATATATCATTCCTGAAACCAGACGCTTTGATCATCTTTGTCTTATACAAGAGGTTTCATTCCTAAAACCAAACTGAATCTCAATCTTATCAATCTAGTCAATCAAGCTTTATCAATAATCAAAAACCACATCAAAGTGATCGAAGAACTCGCACTTTCATCAACCATAGTTGGAGACATCGAATCATTTCTAATCGGGATATCAATTTCGCAAAGATCCAAACACTCCAAAGGTCAGTTATCTCAATTGATCTCCCGAGGGGAGATCATCGTATCACAATTCGTCAATTAATAGCTGGGGCATCCTATCAAACCAATATCATCATCAAAATGAGATTATTCTTTGAATCAACGTGTCATCACACCTTGCTTCAAAGAGGGGCAAAATGTATACACCTAAAAATGGTCTGAAGATAATTAATTAAATAAGCAATTATTTAATTAATCCCCCTTCCTAATTTAATTGAATTCATTAGCAATTTGATTAAATTCTCTCTTTCATCTACTTATTAATAAATCTAAGGATTTATTTAATAGGTTCATTTCAATAGTCCCCTTTGATTAATTAATTCAAATTAATTAATCCTCCCCCCATTTAATTCAATTATTCTAATCCTCTAATTAATTAAAACAAATCAATTTATGAGTTGTTGAGAATTAATTAGTCTTTTCCTATTATTTGAATTTTTAAATTCAAATTACCCACATGCCTCCTAACTTCTAACCACCTAACCTTGGGTTTAGTTAACCCTCTCCTATCTTGCATATTCTAACCTCTTTATCCTAACCTCCTATGGTGTGGATATTTTCTTCTTGAGACACATGGCACTTTGGCCACATGTCTCCTCTCTTGGACACTTGCCCTTTTATGAGAAAATCTCCTTGACACTTTTCGCCATAAAGATGACAAGTGTCTCTTCCTCCAACCTCTTCTCCAACCTCCTCCAATTCTACCCTTGATATCTTTAGACTCAATCTTGACCGTTGATTCCTACCACCTCACCCCTGGCCTTGGAAATCCTATAAATATCCCCCATTTTGGAGCATAAAGGATCACATCTCATTATAAACTTAGGCATTATTAGTATAGGCATATCATTTGAGCATTATTGTTATAGGAAATTGCATCTTATATTTAGTTTAATTTGATCATTTTCTAGCATAATTGTTGAATCATGTAGCTTAATCAATCTCTTTTCTAGCTTAATTACATCATCATCATAGTGTAATCATGCATATCATTAGCTTAATTAGTCTCTTAGATCAATCTAGCATAACCAATCTCCTCTTTGCATATCATTATCATTTCAAATCCTCAATCTACGTGTATTCAAGTCACTAGGATTGCTTATCCAGATCTGAGAGAAAATCCATACTCACATCTCTTAGGAGGCGATAGGTTGCTTTGTCATGGTTCATCTTTATTTGCTTATTATTTACTAACCATGGTTGTAATGATCTATAGAGTGTTTGTGTTGCAGCCGCGGGTATCACACTTCACAGGCACGACATTTTGGCACCCACCGTGGGGTCGGAAATCTCATTTTTGGCCTCCTAGCATCATCAAATTTCCAATTTAGTAGGTTTCTGTCCGGGTTTGATTCGGAATTTTGTAGTTCCCTTTTTGCCTCGTACGAGTTCCTTTGTGTCCTTGTATGAGCAGGAATAATTATCGTACGATCAGGTGAGAATTGTCGTATGAAATTATGTTTCTGTGTTTTCAAAACAGATTGCATTTTAGGGTTTTCATGCTTTAATTTCATTATTACAAATGCTAACCCTGGTCTCTTTGTGAGTTTTTCGGCAGCCTAACTAGTTTTTGCAGGACGATTATCAAAGATTACACTTGTCAAAGCTTCATTTCATCCAAACATCATGACTACTAACATATCTATTTTGCAGGTTGCCTAGGAGGACTCAACCAAACTTTATGTCCTCTTTAAATTTTCTAGGCACACTTATTTTTGCTAAAGGGAATGAACAAACATGTATTATGTGTTTTGATGATAGGTGAGTATTCTCTCACCTTTCTTAGGCGATTAGAAAGCCAGACTCATCCTATGCTTTCATTAGTGCATATCTTTAGCGGGCCTGCCCTCCTGAGGAGCCTATAAGGTCGAAGCCATTAAGGTCGGTGAGAGGGGAACGATCCAAGTGGGAATGGCTAACGCCAAGTACTCCAACCCACTATAAAATAAAAATGATTTTATGAAAATAAATTCAACGACAGTGCTCAGGAATAGCTCTCCTTCATACCTTCGGGTATATCAAACCTTGGTTTTCAAGGCTGGGAGACCTCTTAATTGAGTTTGTACCCTGACATGCCGAATGGATCCCTTACTAGTTCCAATTAACCTAGAAGCTACCCAATTCACCTCTAAAAGGGGGATAATCTTTGTGCAAGAGAGACAGTAACTCTCCCAAGACACTTGCCATAGCATGCCCCCATTAGCATTTGGAGTCGGATAATACGGCATTGAGAATCCATTGCATGAGATTCAACGGCCATATTCTGATTAGCTATTGGGTGTGTACCTAAGTTTGCAAGCAAAGGTTTTCTCTCTCAGCCAGCTTCCTTAGGTCGCGTATTGTGCTTGAGGTCACTTAGAATATCACGTGTTTGTTGTGTCTTTGTCCCTAAAACAAAAAATCAGACATCTAAGAAACTGGAAACCAGAAGCAAAACATCAAACTTCATTAATAAAAAATCTCTCCAAACAAAGTTTTTGTCTCTGTTCTGTCCTCTGTCGTACGAGCTTGTTAGTTTGTCGTACGAGGCATCTAGTTTATCGTCTGGTCCTATGAGAATTGTCGTACGAGCTAGTTTAGTAGAGAATTTTATGTCATCTTTCATCATCTGGTCCAGTGGGGATTGTCGTACGAGCCAGTTTAGTAGGGAATTTTGGGTCATCATTTTTTCATCTGGTTCTGTGAGAAAGTTCCTATGAGTTTATGTCTTCTATCATGCAAGATTTTTGGTTTGTCGTATGAGCCTGTCTAAATTGTCATTCGGGGTTGTATAATTGGTTGTATGAATTTATGTCTCTATCTGTCCAGTCGTGTCTTCTTGCATGTCTTTTTCAGATCTGTCTTATTTGCTTGGTCAGTTTACAGTGATTATAAACACCTGTTATCTGTCATTCTGTACTCGGATTGTCTTCTTGGTTCACTTGGTCAAGTTATCATTTGTCAAATCAGGTTCTAGAAATAGACACCTCAAGATTTTCAAGTATTCACCTTCAACAAGTCAAGATCTAAACATCTCAAAGTGCATTATCACCCCCTTTGATAAACTGATCACTCAAAACATAGTTTCTCATGAGGATCTATCATCCTTTATCATGAAACTACAATGTTTGGTCAGGATAACCTTGTCCCACATCATAGGATATATCATTCTTATTGGACTTGGTTTCTATCAAAATAATCATCATTGCACTCCCAAAACCAAAGATCGAAAAACTTGCAAACTTTTAAACGCTTGAATCATCTTTTCGTGTCATATTACTTTATCACATTTGCATTGACATTTGATCACTTATCAAGACAATTTTTGGACAATATAATCCTAGCACAATATATAACACACGTGTATGCCTGTTTTAACTAGGGATCAGAGACAAAAGATCGCAGAGATGGAAATCAAAACATTGGAAATAGGTGAAGATCATAGAAACATGGAATACCAAAGAAAAATACAAGAAGAAGACATGACAAGCCAACATATCAGAGAAATCAAACAAGTCCAAAATAAAATACCAACTATGTCAAAATCTCACAAGGATTCAAATACATCTCTGAAGAAAGGTGGCTCTTTTATGCAACTCTTAAAGAGGTCCCTAAGGGATTTTGTTGAGAAAGATCAAAATCACAAACCTATGTCTAGCAAAGGCTCATCCCCCCATAAGAAAATTGACTCTCCAAAGGCATATATTCCTACACCTCTTGAAAAATTGAAAGAACCTTCCATAGCATCCTCACCAAACAATACACCCAAAGATGAAGTTCCCCAAGGGATATCCATGATTTCCATCAAACCTATTTCAGAGGATCCTATTCAAAGCTCATCTCCTTCATATCCAAGCATTGATTCCTTGCAACATCCCCATAATGCTCACTTGCAAATTGAAGTCCTCAATAATAGAACGCTTGTTAAACGTGTCCTAATAGATGGAGGAGTTGGCTTAAACATTTACTCATTGAGTCTAGTCTATGCTCTAGGTTATTCAGAAGATGCAGTTGATCCCCTAAAAAAGATCAAATTCAAAGCATATGATGAAGAAGAGCGTTCCTCTAAAGGGATTGTGATATTACCCATCAGAGTGGGACTTTTGCAGAAAGACACAACATGCCAAGTTCTATACTTGGACCTACCATACAACATACTCTTGGGAAGACCAAAAATACATGGCATACAGGTTATTCCATCAATATGTCATCAATGCCTGAAATTTCCATACAATGGGCAGGAAATCACAATCTCAATAGACTCAAATCCATTGTAGTGCTATAGTAATCTAAAACCAGCTCAAGAGGTCATTGTTTCACATAACAGAGATGCAACATCATCAAGCACACAATCCAAGGAACAATCATTTGCATCAATTTTGTCAAGTATGGAAAAACAAATGCAACTAAAAGATTGAGGGAACAAAGAATATTTTCTATCATGGAAAAAAAAACAAGGGTAACTTTAAATTGAAAGGGAAGAAGAAGATGTAGGAGTCGATGTAGGTCACACATATGTAGGACAAACGTTAGGAACTAGCCCACTTGAATTAGAATCACATTCGGCTGACTTGGACTTAATCAAGGATGATCAGGAGCTCCTTGCGCGGGGTCATTCTGATGAGTGTCGTTCTAGACATGGAAATGCATATTGAAAGCTCTGACATCTCTATCATGACCCCTAATATCTTTGAAACAATTCAACGTGAAGGTCCTTTACGTCTAATCCATCTTGAACCTATGGACTCGGAAAATGAAGGACATACCACCATCGATACCTTTCCTAATGACCATGCCATATCCTTATGTCTTAATGAAATCAAACCCGCAAAAAATTTCACTAGGGATTCTGCTAATGTATCTTTGAGTCAAGTGAGTGCCAAATCTCCTAGTCGCAAAAGTGAAAATAAAGAAAACAATATCAGGACTAATGCTCAAAACCATTTATTGGCAACATTAGACCACGCAAAAGTAAAAACAAAGGACGCATCTAATGGTGAAAACCTCCTTGAGGTGCTAGAAGATGGGAGATTTGACAGTTTATCTGTGCACTATCAAGAAAGGTCATCCATTTGATCGAACCAACAAAGGCAATTACCATTGGCACAACTAATCTATATCGATCAACTTCTCTATCAGAAACTAGCAAGACAACAATATTTTCAACCCTTCAAAGGATGACAAATCATTTTTACTTGGTCATATGCAGACATTCCAGGGTTTGATCCACATCTTACAATACATCACCCGAATATTAGTCCAGGAGAAGACATCAATAATAGAACACAACATGGATCAGGAGCAGGCATTCTATTCATCATAACACAAGGTCATACAATTCCAAAAGCATACAAATTAAGCTTTCCATGCACCAACAATACCGCATAATACGAAGCTTTTGTTATAGATATCAAACTGGCTATAGAATGGAACATTACACAACTTCAAGTCTTTGGAGACTCTTAGCTCATCATTAATCAAATCAATGACAATTATCAAACAAAAGATGAAACGTTAATGCCTTATAAAAAGATGGTTGATGATATCAAGAAATACTTTGTAGAAATAACTTTTCAACAGATTCCAAGGAATGAGAACAAAGTAGCAGATGCCATGGCTACACTTTCTTCTCTCCTTCAGACACAAGAAAATCAAGAGCGTTATGAATTCCTGGTGGAAGAGTTGTTTTACCCTTCTCATAATTGTCCTGATTCCCAAACTATCTGTCACCTTGTTGGGCATGATTCCTCCCACTATGGCCAAACTTACACATACCTGAAAGATAATATCCTCTCTCTTGACTTATCAAAAAATAAAAAGAGAAACTTTATTTGCCAATCCTCCCATTATACTCTTGTCGTGGATGCCCTATTTAAAGGAGGTCTAGACGATACTCTTTTAAGATGTCTCAAATAAGAAGAATCTTAGAAGGCCTTACATGAAGTCCGTAACAGAATTTGTGGCACTCATTCAAGTGATCTCACCCTTTCAAAAAAACTCATACGCTTGGGCTATTATTGGCCAACTATGGAATGAGATTCTTTTCAGATATCTAGAACATGCAAACGATGTCAAATCCATGGGAATTTGATTCATGCACCAGTGCAAGAACTTCATGCTTTGGCAACATCTTGGCCTTTTTTTCAATGGGGTGTTGATCTAGTAGGAAAGATAAATCCTTCTTCATCCAATAGTCACAAATTCATCCTTGTAACTACAAAATATTTCACGAGATGGATTGAGGCAGTATCTCTCACAAATATCATAGGAAAACAAAAATCTGCATTTATCTAGAGCTACATCATCTGTCGCTATGGAATACCCATGACCATTATCACTGATAATGGGTGACCGTTCAAGAATCACAATGTACAAGAGATATGTGAGAAATTAAAGATCCAACATAGATTTTCCACACCTTACTATCCACAAGGGAATGGGCAAGAAGAAGCATCCAACAAAACTATTCTGAAAATCCTAAAAAAGACAGTGAATGATGCTAGAAGAGATTGACATATTCAATTAAACCCTTCTCTATGGGCCTACCATACTAGTATCCACACACCAACATGTGCCACACCTTTCTCTCTTGTTTATGGATCAGAAGCAATAATGCCAATAGAAGTAGAGATACCTTCTCTATGAGTATCATTAAAAGGTCTTATCCCAGATGAAGAACATCGAGTCTCTAGATTGCAAGAGTTAGAATTGATCCATGGATGAAGACAAAATTCCTTTGATTATTTAAAGGTATATCACAAAATAATGTGCCAAAGTTATAATCACAAGGTCAATCCATGAGTCTTTCAAGCTGGAGAACTAGTACTAAAGGAAAATCCACGCAACCAGGCAAATCGAGAAAAGAAAGGAAAGTTTGAACCAAACTGGTTAGGTCCGTTTATGGTCACAATAATATCTGGGTCAGGAGCATATCAACTATTAATGTAGGATGAGGATCATCTTGAGGTACCCCTCAATAGCATGAATCTGAAGAAGTTTTATGCTTGAAAAAGAAGAAAAATCCAAAAAAAGTAAAAAGCAGAAAAATCCCCAAAAAGTGAAAAAGCAGAAAAATCCAAAAAAAAATCAAATATGAGAAAAATTGCAATAAAAAAAGATGGTGAAAACCTAGCATATAGATGCTATCTATCGGCTAGCTCTTCCATTTGTTCATGCATCCTTCCAATTGCATTCTTTTCCATCAGTGTTGTTCATATCCATAATAAAGCCTTTGTACATATGCAGGCATCCTGGGTGGCTTCTCGTCATGGTTTGGATCATTGGGTATACCATAATTAATTTGTTTCTAGGCTTGGGCCAAAATCCCGCATGTGGCTGGGGGCAAAAAATTTTGATCATTTTGAGCTTAATCAAATAGGAAGAACAAAAGTTAGGCAACTCTTATCAAGCGAAAACTGCGACACATCCAACGTTGAACACGAGATCAAATTGTCAACCACCAAACTATCACAAAGTCAGTCTAAGCACATCACACACTTTTTAATGGATGATATCTTTTGGATAATGATTTTAGCATGATTATTCAACTTTTCTATCTTGATTTTTTGCTATCATGATTTCTGAGTGACTCCAGGATGTCTTTGACTAGAGGAACAAGGAAGGAACATGATATTTTTCTTGTCTGCTATCTATAAATTAATCATTGATATGTGCAAATTTGTCACGAGACATGATCATCGGAGTACCATCGAGGACATTTCCTATTTGCATATTGAAATGGTTAATATTGTTTGTTTTATGCAAGCAACACTCAAGTCATCTTGGTTTAATTATACCTCGATGCTTGTGCTAACTTGCAATATCAAAATCCAAGAAAGTCATGCTCAGGTCATCATGGTTTAATTATACCATCAATGTTTGCACTTACTTGCCACATTTTAAAAAAGCTCAATGATGACAAAACATAATAACCCAGTGACTGGTCCGATCGTAGCTTTGCATTTAGCTTGCATTTCATTCTTGCATGGGATCCCGCATGCTCATTTTATCCAAGGTTAAATCTATCACAAGAATCATCAAGGTATCATCATGAGTGTATACACAATCCCAATTATGACTCATCTCTCTCCAAATATTATCGACCCAACAAAAATCTTATATTCCCCCTCAATAGAACCAACATTAGCATATCTGAATCTTCCTGCAACTTGATATCAACAAACTGTCAGTTCTTTATCCAATCAACCTTATCAATTCTATCAATCGATCACATCTAATCTATCCTATTATGTCTTACATAGGATGTATCTTTCCTAGAACCAGACGTTCTGATCAAGTCTTATACAGGATATATCATTCCTGAAACCAGACGCTTTGATCATCTTTGTCTTATACAAGAGGTTTCGTTCCTAAAACCAAACTGAATCTCAATCTTATCAATCTAATCAAGCAAGCTTTATCAATAATCAAAAACCACATGAAAGTGATCGAATAACTCGCACTTTCATCAACCATAGTTGGAGACATCGAATCATTTCTAATCGGGATAGCAATTTCGCAAAGATCCAAACACTCCAAAGGTCAGTTATCTCAATTGATCTCCCGAGGGGGCATCATCGTATCACAATTCATCAATTAATAGCTGGGGCATCCTATCAAACCAATATCATCATCAAAATGAGATTATTCTTTGAATCAACATGTCATCACACCTTGCTTCAAAGAGGGGCAAAATGTACACACCTAAAAATGGTCTGAAGATAATTAATGAAATAAGCAATTATTTAATTAATCCCCCTTCCTAATTTAATTGAATTCATTAGCAATTTGATTAAATTCTCTCTTTCATCTACTTATTAATAAATCTAAGGATTTATTTAATAGGTTCATTTCAATAGTCCCCTTTGATTAATTAATTCAAATTAATTAATCCTCCCGCCATTTCAATCAATTATTCTAATCCTCTAATTAATTAAAACAAATCAATTTATGAGTTGTTGAGAATTAATTAGTCTTTTCCTATTATTTGAATTTTTAAATTCAAATTACCCACATGCCTCCTAACTTCTAACCACCTAACCTAACCATCCTTCTAACCTAAGCCATTCCACCTAACCTTGGGTTTAGGTAACCCTATCCTATCTTGCATATTCTAACCTCCTTATCCTAACCTCCTATGGTGTGGATATTTTCTTCTTGAGACACATGGCACTTTGGCCACATGTCTCCTCTCTTGGACACTTGCCCTTTTAGAAGAAAAGCTCCTTAACACTTGTCGCCATAAAGATGACAAGTGTCTCTTCCTCCAACCTCTTCTCCAACCTCCTCCAATTCTACCCTTGATATCTTCAGACTCAATCTTGACCGTTGATTCCTACCACCTAACCCCTGGCCTTGGAAATCCTATAAATATCCCCCATTTTAGAGCATAAAGGATCACATCTCATTATAAACTTAGGTGTTATTACTATAGGCATATCATTTGAGCATTATTGTTATAGGAAATTGCATCTTATATTTAGTTTAATTTGATCATTTTATAGCATAATTGTTGAATCATGTAGCTTAATCAATCTCTTTTCTAGCTTAATTACATCATCATCATAGTGTAATCATGCATATCATTAGCTTAATTAGTCTCTTAGATCAATCTAGCATAACCAATCTCCTCTTTGCATATCATAATCATTTCAAATCCTCAATCTATGTGTATTCAAGTCACTGGGATTGATTATCCAGATCTGAGAGAAAATCCATACTCACATCTCTTAGGAGGTGATAGGTCGCTTTGTCATGGTTCATATTTATTTTCTTATTATTTACTAACCATGCTTGTAATGATCTATTGAGTTTTTGTTTTGTAGCTGCAGGTATCACACTTCCCAGGCACGACATTTTGGCACCCACCGTGGGGTCGGAAATCTCATTTTTGGCCTCCTAGCATCATCAAATTTCCAATTTAGTAGGTTTACGTCTGGGTTTGATTCAGAATTTTGTAGTTCCCTTTTTGCCTCATACGAGTTCCTTTGTGTCCTTGTATGAGCAGGAATAATTATCATACGATCAGGTGAGAATTGTCGTATGAAATTATGTTTCTGTGTTTTCAAAATAGATTGCATTTTAGGGTTTTCATGCTTCAATTTCATTATTACAAATGCTAACCCTGGTCTATTTGTGAGTTTTTCGGTAGCCTAACTAGTTTTTGCAAGACGATTATCAAAGATTACAGCTATCAAAGCTTCATTTCATCCAAACATCAAGACTACAAACATATCTATTTTGCAGGTTGCCTAGGAGGACTCAACCAAACTTTATGTCCTCTTTAAATTTTCTAGGCACACTTATTTTTGCTAAAGGGAATGAACAAACATGTATTATGTGTTTTGATGATAGGTGAGTATTCTCTCACCTTTCTTAGGCGATTAGAAAGCCAGACTCATCCTATGCTTTCATTAGTGCATATCTTTAGCGGGCCTGCCCTCCTGAGGAGCCTATAAGGTCGAAGCCATTAAGGTCGGTGAGAGGGGAACGATCCAAGTGGGAATGGCTAACGCCAAGTACTCCAACCCACTATAAAATAAAAATGATTTTATGAAAATAAATTCAACGACAGTGCTCAGGAATAGCTCTCCTTCATACCTTCGGGTATATCAAACCTTGGTTTTCAAGGCTGGGAGACCTCTTAATTGAGTTTGTACCCTGACATGCCGAATGGATCCCTTACTAGTTCCAATTAACCTAGAAGCTACCCAATTCACCTCTAAAAGGGGGATAATCTTTGTGCAAGAGAGACAGTAACTCTCCCAAGACACTTGCCATAGCATGCCCCCCATTAGCATTTGGAGTCGGATAATACGGCGTTGAGAATCCATTGCATGAGATTCAGCGGCCGTATTCTGATTAGCTATTGGGTGTGTACCTAAGTTTGCAAGCAAAGGTTTTCTCTCTCAGCGAGCTTCCTCAGGTTGCGTTTTGTGCTTGAGGTCACCTAGCATACCACATGTTTGTTGTGTCTTTGTCCCTAAAACAAAAAATCAGACATCTAAGAAACTGGAAACCAGAAGCAAAACATCAAACTTCATTAATAAAAAATCTATCCAAACAAAGTTTTTGTCTTTGTTCTATCCTCTGTCATACGAGCTTGTTAGTTTATAGTATGAGGCATCTAGTTTATCGTCTGGTCCAGTGAGAATTGTCATACGAGCTAGTTTAGTAGAGAATTTTATGTCATCTTTCATCATCTGGTCCAGTGGGGATTGTCGTACGAGCCAATTTAGTAGGGAATTTTGGGTCATCATTTGTGATCTGGTTCTATGAGAAAGTTCATACGAGTTTATGTCTTCTATCATGCGAGATTTTTGGTTTGTCGTATGAGCCTGTCTAAATTGTCATTCGGGGTTGTATAATCGGTTGTATGAATTTATGTCTCTATCTGTCCAGTCGTGTCTTCTTGTATCTCTTTTTCATATCTGTCTTATTTGCTTGGTCAGTTTACAGTGATTATAAACACCTGTTATCTGTCATTCTGTACTTGGATTGTCTTCTTGGTTCGCTTGGTCAAGTTATCATCTGTCAAATCAGATTCTAGAAATAGACACCTCAAGATTTTCAAGTATTCACGATCAACAAGTCAAGATCTAAACATCTCAAAGTGCATTATCACCCCCTTTGATAAAATGATCACTCAAAACATAGTTTCTCATGAGGATCTATCATCCTTTATCATGAAACTACAATGTTTGGTCAGGATAACCTTGTCCCACATCATAGGATATATCATTCTTATTGGACTTGGTTTCTATAAAAATAATCATCATTGCACTCCCAAAACCAAAGATCGAAAAACTTGCAAACTTTTAAACACTTGAATCATCTTTTCATGTCATATTACTTTATCACATTTACATTGACATTTGATCACTTATCAAGACAATTTTTGGACAATATAATCCTAGCACAATATATAACACACATGTATGCCTGTTTTAACTAGGGATCAGAGACAAAAGATCTTAGAGATGGAAATCAAAACATTGGAAATAGGTGAAGATCATAGAAACATGGAATACCAAAGAAAAATACAAGAAGAAGACATGACAAGCCAACATATCAGAGAAATCAAACAAGTCCAAAATAAAATACCAACTATGTCAAAATCTCACAAGGATTCAAATACATCTCCGAAGAAAGGTGGCTCTTTTATGCAACTCTTAAAGAGGTCCCTAAGGGATTTTGTTGAGAAAGATCAAAATCACGACCCTATGTCTAGCAAAGGCTCATCCCCCCATAAGAAAATTGACTCTCCAAAGGCATATATTCCTACACCTCTTGAAAAATTGCAAGAACCTTCCATAGCATCCTCACCAAACAATACACCCAAAGATGAAGTTCCCCAAGGGATATCCATGATTTCCATCAAACCTATTTCAGAGGATCCTATTCAAAGCTCATCTCCTTCATATCCAAACATTGATTCTTTGCAACATCCCCATAATGCTCACTTGCAAATTGAAGTCCTCAATAATAGAACGCTTGTTAAACGTGTCCTAATAGATGGAGGAGTTGGCTTAAACATTTACTCATTGAGTCTAGTCTGTTCTCTAGGTTATTCATGCAGTTGATCCCCTAAAAAAGATCACATTCAAAGCATATGATGAAGAAGAGCGTTCCTCTAAAGGGATTGTGATATTACCCATCAGAGTGGGACTTTTGTAGAAAGACACAACATGCCAAGTTCTATACTTGGACCTACCATACAACATACTCTTGGGAAGACCAAAAATACATGGCATACAGGTTATTCCATCAATATGTCATCAATGCCTGAAATTTCCATACAATGGGCAGGAAATCACAATCTCAATAGACTCAAATCCATTGTAGTGCTATAGTAATCTAAAACCAGCTCAAGAGGTCATTGTTTCACATAACAGAGATGCAACATCATCAAGCACACAATCCAAGGAACAATCATTTGCATCAATTTTGTAAAGTAAGGAAAAACAAATGCAACTAAAAGATTGAGGGAATGAAGAATATTTTCTATCATGGAAAAAAAAACAAGGGTAACTTCAAATTGAAAGGGAAGAAGAAGATGTAGGAGTCGATGTAGATCACACGTATGTAGGACAAACGTTAGGAACTAGCCCACTTGAATTAGAATCAGATTCGGTTGACTTGGACTTAATCAAGGATGATCAGGAGCTCCTTGCGCGGGGTCATTCTAATGAGTATCGTTCTAGACATGGAAATGCATATTGAAAGCTCTGACATCTCTATCATGACCCCTAATATCTTTGAAACAATTCAACCTGAAGGTCCTTTACGTCTAATCCATCCTGAACCTATGGACTGGGAAAATGAAGGACATACCACCATTGATACGTTTCCTAATGACCATGCCATATCCTTATGTCTTAATGAAATCAAACCCGCAACAAATTTCACTAGGGATTCTGCTAACGTATCTTTGAGTCAAGCGAGTGCCAAATCTCCTAGTCGCAAAAGTGAAAATAAAGAAAACAATATCAGGACTAATGCTCAAAACCATTTATTGGCAACATTAGACCATGCAAAAGTAAAAACAAAGGACGCATCTAATGGTGAAAACCTCCTCGAGGCGCTAGAAGATGGGAGATTTGACACTTTATCTGCGCACTATCAAGAAAGGTCATCCATTTGATCGAACCAACAAAGGCAATTACCATTGGCACATTTGATCTATATCGATCAACTTCTCTATCAGAAACTAGCAAGACAACAATATTTTCAACCCTTCAAAGGATGGCAAATCATTTTTACTTGGTCATATGCAGACATTCCAGGGTTTGATCCACATCTTACAATACATCACCCGAATATTAGTCCAGGAGAAGACATCAATAATAAAACACAACATGGATCAGGAGCAGGCATTCTATTCATCATAACACAAGGTCATACAATTCCAAAAGCATACAAATTAAGCTTTCCATGCACCAACAATACCGCATAATATGAAGCTTTTGTTATAGATATCAAAATGGCTATAGAATGGAACATTACACAACTTCAAGTCTTTGGAGACTCTTAGCTCGTCATTAATCAAATCAATGACAATTATCAAACAAAAGATGAAACACATAATTAATTTGTTTCTAGGCTTGGGGCAAAATCCCACACCTGGCTGGGGGCAAAATTTTTTGATCATTTTGAGCTTAATCAAATAGGAAGAACAATAGTTAGGCAACTCTTATCAAGCGAAAACTGAGACACATCCAATGTTGAACACGAGATCAAATTGTCAACCACCAAACTATCACAAAGTCAGTCTAAGCACATCACACACTTTTTAATGGATGATATCTTTTGGATAATGATTTTAGCATGATTATTCAACTTTTCTATCTTGATTTTTTGCTATCATGATTTCTGAGTGACTCCAGGATGTCTTTGACTAGAGGAACAAGGAAGGAACATGATATTTTTCTTGTCTGCTATCTATAAATTAATCATTGATATGTGCAAATTTGTCACAAGACATGATCATCGGAGTACCATCGAGGACATTTCCGATTTGCATATTGAAATGGTTAATATTGTTTGTTTTACGCAAGCAACACTCAGGTCATCTTGGTTTAATTATACCTCGATGCTTGTGCTAACTTGCAATATCAAAATCCAAGAAAGTCATGCTCAGGTCATCATGGTTTAATTATACCATCAATGTTTGCACTTACTTCCCACATTTTAAAAAAGTTCAATGATGACAAAAGATAATAACCCAGTGACTGGTCCGATCATAGCTTTGCATTTAGCTTGCATTTCATTCTTGCATGGGATCCCGCATGCTCATTTTATCCAAGGTTAAATCTATCGCAAGAATCATCAAGGTATCATCATGAGTGTATACACAATCCTAATGATGACTCATCTCTCTCCAAATATTATCGACCCAATAAAAATCTTATATTCCCCCTCAATAGAACCAACATTAGCATATCTGAATCTTCCTGCAACTTGATATCAAGAAACTGTCAGTTCTTTATCCAATCAACCTTATCAATTCTATCAATCGATCACATCTAATCTATCCTATTATTTCTTACATAGGATGTATCTTTCCTAGAACCAGACGTTCTGATCAAGTCTTATACAGGATATATCATTCTTGAAACTAGATGCTTTGATCATCTTTGTCTTATACAAGAGGTTTCGCTCCTAAAACCAAACTGAATCTCAATCTTATCAATCTAATCAATCAAGCTTTATTAATAATAAAAAACCACATCAAAGTGATCGAAGAACTCGCACTTTCATCAACCATAGTCGGAGACATCGAATCATTTCTAATCGGGATATCAATTTCGCAAAGATCGAAACACTCCAAAGGTCAGTTATCTCAATTGATCTCCCGAGGGGGCATCATCGTATCACAATTCATCAATTAATAGCTAGGGCATCCTATCAAACCAATATCATCATCAAAATGAGATTATTCTTTGAATCAACGTGTCATCACACCTTGCTTCAAAGAGGGGCAAAATGTATACACCTAAAAATGGTCTGAAGATAATTAATTAAATAAGCAATTATTTAATTAATCCCCCTTCCTAATTTAATTGAATTCATTAGCAATTTGATTAAATTCTCTCTTTCATCTACTTATTAATAAATCTAAGGATTTATTTAATAGGTTCATTTCAATAGTCCCCTTTGATTAATTAATTCAAATTAATTAATCCTCCCCCCATTTCAATCAATTATTCTAATCCTCTAATTAATTAAAACAAATCAATTTATGAGTTGTTGAGAATTAATTAGTCTTTTCCTATTATTTGAATTTTTAAATTCAAATTACCCACATGCCTCGTAACTTCTAACCACCTAACCTAACCATCCTTCTAACCTAACCCATTCTAGCTAACCTTGGGTTCAGTTAACCCTATCCTATCTTGCATATTCTAACCTCCTTATCCTAACCTCCTATGGTGTGGATATTTTCTTCTTGAGACACATGGCACTTTGGCCACATGTCTCCTCTCTTGGACACTTGCCCTTTTATGAGAAAATCTCCTTGACACTTGTCGCCATAAAGATGACAAGTGTCTCTTCCTCCAACCTCTTCTCCAACCTCCTCCAATTCTACCCTTGATATCTTTAGACTCAATCTTAACTGTTGATTCCTACCACCTCACCCCTGGCCTTGGAAATCCTATAAATATTCCCCATTTTGGAGCATAAAGGATCACATCTCATTATAAACTTAGGCGTTATTACTATAGGCATATCATTTGAGCATTATTGTTATAGGAAATTGCATCTTATATTTAGTTTAATTTGATCATTTTCTAGCATAATTGTTGAATCATGTAGCTTAATCAATCTCTTTTCTAGCTTAATTACATCTTCATCATAGCGTAATCATGCATATCATTAGCTTAATTTGTCTCTTAGATCAATCTAGCATAATCAATCTCCTCTTTACATATCATTATCATTTCAAATCCTCCATCTATGTGTATTTAAGTCACTGGGATTGCTTATCCAGATCTGAGAGAAAATCCATACTCACATCTCTTAGGAGGCGATAGGTCGCTTTGTCATGGTTCATCTTTATTTTCTGATTATTTACTAACCATGCTTCTAATGATCTATTGATTGTTTGTGTTGCAGCTATAGGTATCACACTTCATAGGCACGAGAGAAAAGTTTCCTTGCAATTAAATGATGTGTTCTTTGGCTTGCTTTAGTTCATTTTTTAGTTTGTTGTTCTCCATCTGCTCATTATCAAGATCCTCAAGAGAAAGTCAAAATTGCTGCTACAGACCGGTTTCCATTGATTCCAAAGTTTGGATCTTTCTCAGGTGGTTAGACTTCTTCCGAGGAACCAAGGTCTGATACCAATTGTTGGAATCCAAGAACACTGAGAGGGTGGGTGAAGCAGTGTTCTACTGGTAATGAAATATTTGAACTTATTGATTATTAGCTCGTTAGCAGTAAATAAAATTAAAGTGCATACACCAAATAACACATAAAGAGGCAACACCAGAACACCAGGATTTATACGTGGAAAACCCTGCAAAGGGAAAAACCACGGTGGGGCTAATACCCACAATATCTATATACTTCATCAAGGTATACAAATATTACACGAGGGGGTCTGGACATGTAGAAAGGCCAACTGCCTAGAGCTCACTGCTCAAACACAAAATAAGAAGTCTCACTGACTTACAAAATATTACAAAGTGTTTACAAATGAAAATGAGCTTATAGATTGCATCTGACCATGCTGGATAAGTTCTGGTGAATGCTCTGATATCCTTCTGTATATACTGATTGTTTGATGCTCTGTTTTGCTACCGGTTATGTTGTGCATGTGGAACTTCACACAAATGCTTCTAATCCCTGACCTAAATGTATATCGATACTCACTGAAACATTTGCAACCAAAAATTCTCATTCCATCACATATCTAATCTATTGCTGAAATAATCTTCTTAAATATCCTTCCAACTTTATCATGTCGGCTTCAATGATAAATATAAACATGTTGGCTGCTGGTACATAGTGAGTTTCAAACATAATCCTAATGACCATGTTGTCCATCACATATTACCACAAAATCCATGAAAGAAATAATCAGGACAAAAAGATTTCCTATATGGGTCCTATCCATTACCGAGTTCCATATATACGTTACCGGGATCGGGACTTGGCCGGGTATGAAGTGAATGTCAGTGTCAGTGTAAAGTAATGTGAATATTGGTTAAGTGCAATGAATGTCGATTAACCAAATAATGAAACCATTTACCTTGAGATGATGAGTTGCCATCAATGACAACCGAAAATGCCATTAACTTTTACCAGATGAGTGTCAATTGCCAAAAAATACAATGTTTCCTCATTTCAAATACATAGAAATCATCTCCAAGACAATATCCGTATAATGAAGAATCCAAGAATCCAATCCACGCACGTTGACATCCAAGAAGAACATCCGAATGGAAGAAGGCATCAAAACACCCGACCATGTGGAACCAAATAGGAACCACCCCCGTACTAGGAGATGACATGGGGATCCAACTCACACTCAAGACCTAGGTTGACAGCTAACTACCAAGGGACTCAACATGACATCCACATGACAACATCAAGAATCAAAGATCAGATCATAACACACGACTGAAACATAGAACAATAAACCACCAAAGGCATAGATAACAACAACAATGGCATATGGATAATCGACACATGTAGGGAAGAGTGTCGTGACATGCTATCCTTACAAAAGAGGGGGCCAAGCCTCACCCTGATAGACATGTGGAACCTTCTCAACCTTGGAGCCATTCAAGGGAGATAGGTTTACCACTCCAACAGTTTTCCCAAGCTCATCCCGAGCAACGCTAAGGGGCAATGAGGTGGGGCACCAAAATCAATTATTATCTTGTTTAGTGAATTCCTAGATACCCAAACCCAGTAATTTAATTATTAAGATTATCACTAACAATTACAAGAAAACTCTTCATATGGTTCCAACAAGTCTAGACCCCCTCCTAGAGGCCTAAGTCTCAAGACCCTGATCCACACATGCAAGCACCCACTCTCCCAACCATGGACCAACACCATAAGGTAAAAAAAAACATCCAAGGAACATAACACAACATCATTAAGGATTCACAATAATACAAAAATAGTCATAATATGCTAAGAATAAATTGATCACAAAAGAGCACATAAAGCTATTCACATGATAGGAGCCTTCACCGAATCAATACAAGGAAAGAGCCAATCATGAATACAATGCAAGGATGAAACCAAATACATATAAAATCCTATATATTGAGGCAAAAACATATCCCATTGGAGTCATATAATCCATCCTCAAGAGCGAGGAATTCTTCCTCTTGCAGAAGCAACACATCGCATATGAAACATCTCAACAGTAAGGCATGAATCCTCTTACAAGAGCATAATAAACATCATGAATGATCAAGATACATCAAAGAAAACTCTAAGATTGTCAACACAGTTTGCACATGCCTCTAGAGAAATCACAAAACCCAAAAAGACACTTAAACAAGCTAAAAACTGACTTTTTAGGACTTCTAGAATAGTCCAACGCTTCTAGTCTATAGAGTAGCACCCCTGGTATGTAGGGTACAGTTTTTGGTATATACAATGGCATTTTTGGACCATTCTATATCATTTTGGGTGTGTTTCTCAGCATTTTGGGTGCGTTTGTCAGCATTTTGGGTGTATTTGTCAGCTTTCTCACTTTAGGGCTTATCTTTCTTAGTTTTGGGTCTAGCTCTTTGGGAGCATTCCCTAGTGTCTTGGGAGTATTTCTCAGTGTTCCTGGTCCATAGGATAGCATTTTGGGGTGATTTTCTAGCATTTTTGATAAAAAGTAAAAAATCAAGCAACATGAACACAAAAGGCTAAGGTACTTGCTCAGGTTTTCTCAAGGGTCAATTTTGGCACACAAACTCAACTCAGAGGGACTGAAATACTCAAAATTGGAAGAGGGAACTCATAAACATAATCTTAGACTCTCTGATAGAAAAATACATAGGAAAAACTCTCTCCCACAGTTCTCTATATAAAACTTAGAATGCATAGCATCTAGGGGAGATGAAATAACACTACAATAATCACAATAGGACAACATAATATCCTTATAAGGTTAAATAACAACATCAAAACTCTCCTATAAGGGCCTACACTCCTAATGTGAAATAACAATGAGTTGCAAAGAGCTCCTGACAACAAGGAGACCAAAAATCAACAAATCTAACCCCAGAGCATGGAGATGCATAAAATGCAATACAAGGAGATGAACAACTCCAAAAATCAATTCAATAACTCATCCAAACTCAAGGCAAAGAAATTGCATTCACTCACAAAGAAGACAAAAAGGCATTTCCAGCAAATAATTTTCCAGAAATTGAAAACATAAAATTACAATTCCCCCCCTTCAATTTATTTTTTTAAAATAAATTAATTTTTGCAAAGAGCAAATCTAAATCTCCCAAAACATTTCAAGCAATATCTATCAACAAATTGCACAGTCGTAGAGAGGACTATCTTTCCGAAAATCAACAATTCAAAGGAGAAATGAAATAACCTACAAATGCAATCCAATCAAGGTTAAAATCTGAAGATGAATAATCCACAAGAAATTCCTCAATCCAGTTCGAAAACCACTTCCAAAATCTGTCGGATGATTAACTTGGCAACATTCACAGAAAGCCAATTAAATAAAAATTTGAACTCAAAACTTTAGAAATATTCGACCAATTATAAAAATCCAAGAAACAATATATTTTACCTAACATGTATAGTTTTGAGGAGTATATTATTTATTAATATAATATACTTAGCCATACAAAAATAGCCAATCACATAAAAGGGTTGGTAACTTTATAATATACTCTATTACCGATAAAATAGTAACTGTACAAACACATTAAATAATAAATCATATCCATTAAAAATCAAATAAATGAAATAAATAAATAAAGCCATATAAATAGGAATATAAAATCAAATCAATAATAAACAATAAATAAATTAAATAAAATCAATAAATCAAAACTCAATAATAAATTATCAATTAAATAAAACAAAGTAACAATAAATAGATCATTTAATAGTAAATCAACATAAATTAATAATAAATCAATAATAAATAAATCAATATATAAATACTAAATAAACCATTAAACAATATATCAAAATAAATTAATCTCAATAATAATTAATTAAATAATTAAATAAATCAAAACAATAAATAAATAATCAATAAATCACAAATAAATAATAATTAAATTAATATCAATTGATTAAATACAATTCTCACAATAAATAATCATAAATACCAATAATCATATTATAGGATAAATTAATCCAAACCCTAATAAATAACATTATTCCATAAATTTATTCTTAAACCTTAATCATATTATAGGATAAATTAGTTCAAACCTTAATCCATAACATTATTCTTAAACCTTTCAACAAAGCTTTGTTAGCCAAACAAATTTGGAGGGCATATGGTATTAAGAGAGATTGGAGTAGGGTGTGGTTTGACAAATACATACATAATCAGCCCATTCATTCTCTTCTCTATTTTGAAGATATCCCCGTTGGATCTTTCATATGGAATAGTATGATCAAATCTATTAAAGTTGCTAAAGCTGGAGCTGGATGGGTCCTTGGCAAAGGTAACAAAATCAGATTTTGGGAGGATGTCTGGATCAAAGATGAGCCTCTTTTTAACCAGGATTGCAACCATTTCATTGAAGACTGTAAAAGGAGGTTTGGTTCTATGGTCTGTAATTATTGGGAGGAGAATAAATGGGTTAGACTTGATGCAGTTTATGCTAGATTTTCTTCGCTCTAGCATGATTTGTTGTCTTTTTCTGTCAACAAAGATTCTGATGATGTTTTCTTATGGAAGAGTAATCCTAGGGGTAATTTTACTGTTGCCTCTGCTTATTAAAAAATTGCTACTCAGGCCTGCAACCCTATATGGACTAAAGTTTGGAATAGATTCCTCATTCCTAAAGTTAATATGTTTTTTTGGCTTGCAACTCACAACAAGATACTTACCATTGATAACCTAGTTCGAAGAGTATTCATGATTCCTAATAGGTGTGAGTTATGTTAGAAAGAGACAGAGTCTGTGGATCATTTGTTTATTCACTATTCTTTTACTTGGGAGATCTGGGGTAAAGTGTGGACGCAATGGAAAGTTGATTGGGTAATGCAGAATAGTTTTAAGGAAGTCATTTGGCAATGGATTTTCCCTACCAAGCTTCCCATGATTAAGACCCTCTGGTTCTTTGTCCTTCCTATGGCCTGTTGGCTTATTTGGAAGGAGAGAAACAATATAATTTTTAGGGAGACTAAGTGTTCTTCTCAGTTGGTTTTTGAAAATATTTGTAGGGCTATTAAAGAAAACATCAATACCATTCACAAAAGTAACAAGCAGTGTAGTTATATTGACATGACTGATAATGAGAAAAGCATTCCAATTGAATAGAATTTGATACACAAGGTCTAAAAATATGATATGAAGAGTAGAAGAGATAATGTTGTGTGGAGGTTCCCTCCTCATGATTGGGTTAAGGTGAACTTTGATGGTGCAGCTAAAGGAAATCCTAGGAATGTTGGAGGGGGAGGGGTCATCAGAAACTTTTATGGCTTTTATGTTGTTGCGATTGCCTCTCCCTTTGGAGTTCAAAACAACCATGTGGCAGAAGCTTTGGCAATGTTAAAATGTCTTCAGCTTGCTCAGAGATTTAATTTTAAAAGAATTTGGCTGGAGGGGGATTCCCTTAGTATAATTCTGGCTATTAAAGGTATTAGTTCCCCTTCTTGGAATATCCAAAATATCATTGATAATGCAAAAAATTTGTTAGACGCCTATGATAGTGTGATTATTGTAGACACCCAAAATTGTCCAGTCTAATTAAATAAATATTTTATTTATTTAATTATCTAAGCTTAATTCTTCTATTAATTAAATAAATCTTTATTTATTTAATTAATTCATTTATCCTCTTCTAGCCTTATTTCTCATTTAAATAAATACATTTATTTATTTAAATTATCCTTTTCCTAAATTAAATAAATATCTTATTTATTTAATTGATCTCACTCCTATTAATTAAATAAATATTTATTTATTTAATTAATTCATTAACCTTTTCTACCTATGACACATGTCATTCATCTCTTAGTTCATACACTACCTACCCCTTTCATTATTTTATTATTTCTTTTACCTACCCTCTAATCATAGCCGACCTCCTTTTACACCTCTCAATCTTATCCCTCCATTTCATATAGTGTCTTCTATATAAGGAGATGCTTCCCTCATTATTAAACCCCCCGTTGACTACTTGACTACACTACGCTTTTGAACATAGGCGATCCTACTTGCAACCACATTCCGTTCTTTGTTGAGCTCTTGTGCGCATAAAATCTGAGAGCAAATATATCAAGCAAGATCAATGGAGATAGGAAGAATGGAGATCCAAACCCTATTGGACATGTGATGGTATAATCTTTGTGATTTCATTTGATTTGCATTGTCTTAGGTAATCTTCATATGTTATGGTGGATCTTTGTTGTTGTTAGGCTAGGGTTTTGTGGTTGAATTCATTTAGTCTTTCGATATTATTGTTATCCATTTTCACCATAAACATTTTGGCATGCCTTTTTTGTTAGATCTATATTTTTTGTAGATTTTTCTAACCCTATATTGCTGTTTTGTAAAACAATCTGGAGAATAACCTTGTGTAGCTAGGGTTTTGGATACAAAATCAAGATCTTGGAGAGATTTGATCATATCTCACAAATGGCTTGGAAATTTTGTACCAAACTTTTTTTGCAAGTTGAAGAAAGTATCAGGAGCTCTCAATACAAAATTTATAATTTTTGGAGCACATTTTCATTTTCTATGAATTTTTTATGATTTTTCATAAAAAATGAATTTTGAGAGAAAATGAGAGAATTTTTTGGATTTTCTTACATTTTTGGAAATCACTCAGAATTATACATAGGATTTATTCTTTGTGATTTTAATTTTGATGCAAAATATTTCCCTAAAAATTGGATCTTTAAAAATTAGGGTTTTTCCTTATTTTGATCAGATCTCACAAACGGATTTGAATTTTGGCATCAATTTTTTTGTGTAGGTCAAGAAAAGTATCAGAACAATTTAAATTTTTTTTTAGATTTTTGGGATGAATTATTCAATTTATATGAATTTTTTATGATTTTTCATAAAAAATTAATTTTGAGAGAAAATTAGCAAATTTTTTGGATTTTCTTACATTTTTGGAAATCTCTCAGAATTATAAATAGGATATATTCTTTTTTATTTTAAATTTGATGCAAAATCATTCCTCAAAAATCAGATCTTTGAAAATTAGGTTTTTGCATTATTTTACTCATATTTTACAAACTGCTTGGATTTGTTGTACAAATTTTTTTATTCAAGTTTGGAAGACCATCAAAAATCGCCAGTAAAAAATTCAGATTTTTTGGATCGATTTTGCATTTTATATGAATTTTTTATGATTTTTCATAAAAAAATAATTTTTGGAGCAAAATAGCAAATTTTTTGGATTTTCTTACATTTCTGGGAATCTTTTGAAATTTTACAAGTGGTTTTTTTTAATGATGAATCAGATCTTTGAATTGGTCAATAAAATGCATTGTTGAAGGCCCCTATTTCACACAGTCTTTTGGATCTAAAATTTACCTAACTTGTGTGCTTGCAGGAAGGGGTGATTATTTCAAAGAATCCAAACTACTAATAAATCTTTGTTGCAATTTCTTGGCAAGGGTTTTTGGATTTTTATTGTGTGCCTTGTTTTCATAGACTAGCAAACACTTCAATTGGTGCACTAAAATTGAACCAATGTCCTTTGTGTCTTGGGCAATAGGCTCTTTTTGTTTAATCTTTAGAGGGCCTATCTTTCCGTGTGGTCATTAGGACTACTAGTGAGAAGAGAATGACCCAAGTGGTAGCGAGGAAAACCCACCTCTTCTGAACCACTATAAATAACTGTATTCATGGTGAAAACTATGGATAACGTGTGCTGATTAGTTCATACTGACACTATGTCTCCCCATAAACCCCTTTGGTCAAATTTATTTGATCAGTTGTAGGGCGTAACCCCTACTGGCTGGGAGCCTTCTACATTTATAGAGATGAAAGTGCCACATGTATGGCCACACAAGCGGATGCCCTTACTATCACCTTTTTGTTTTAGAAACCAAAATCCTTCTAGTTTTTGAGGCAGGAGGTCGAACCTCTGGTAGTGGCCCACACACATACGGTTCTTAGTAGAGATACAAAGTTTGCCATGGGGAGTTTTCATGGGGACTGATGCTTGGCTGACCCGAGAAGTGAGTGCCAAGGGTGGAGCCAGTGAGGTCAAGCATCTAAGTATTCACTTTGAATAGCATAGCCTCGAGGGTAAAACCTCATGTGGGATCAACAACTATTGTCTTGGCCAGCCATAAGAATTGTGCTTGACTTATTTTAAAATTTCAAAACATTCAAGACCAAACAATAAAACATTGTGTCTTTTGTGTCTTCAAGTGTATGCAAAACATTTTTACATCAAACAACACACTTTTCTTGGAGTCATTTTGAGTCTAAACACTTGCAAACATTGAGTCCTCATCAACATTGTGTCCTCTTGTCATGAAAAACAGTCAAACATTCAGATTTGGTCACAACCAACAACTTCACAAATTGAAATTTTTTTACAGTCCAGTTTCGGAATTCTTGAGCTTTCTAGGTTGTTTCTCCAGGTTTTCATCTAGCATTCAACTTGTCTTTGGGTCTCACAAAGTCCATCATTGCTTTACACCTTACATTACATTCACATTTGTCTAAACTTGAGTCAAAAGGTCACTTGCTTGTCCTCATCATACTTTGTCAACACACTACATACAACAACATTTTGCTAAGTGGTCCCTCATCAAGGTCTATCATCTTTGGGTCTCATTTGGTCTTACTTAGAGTCAAGGTCAACTTACCTCATCAAGAGAAACTATCCTCTCTTTGGAAGTCACACCTACTCTACTACATACATACTTGGTCTTACACTTTGGACATTGCAAGTACACTTCAGATTCATTTACATTCCATCCAACCCTTGGTCTTCCATACTTTTTCCATTTTCATCTAGTCTCACACATCTCGGTCAATACCTAGTTCATGGTTGAAACCCGTCTTCAAAAATCTAGGAGAGAAACTAAAGAGGCTCAAGAGTCCGCAAACATGAGTTCTTATGAGTATGACAATGATATCTTTTTCAATTCTGATCATACTACATTACCTGACATGGATGCCTATAGAAACATTCCAAATGTTGAGAACATGGACACTACAAACAACACTAATACACACAATGATGATATGGACAACTTTTTAGTACATTCAGTAGATGTGGAAGAATCCATTATGGATCCTCGTTTCAATCGATTGGTTGAGGAAATAATGAGGAGGGATAGATAATACTTCTTACAAATGATGGCACAAAGTGGAGCCAAGATACCTCATGATTTTGACATGTCTCAAATAATGGAAAATTGACCTTTGCAACAACCTCACTCCAACATGGATCAAAGGAGGCCTAATAGTGGAGGCAATAGAAGACCACATCTTGTGCTTGAATCACCATCATCTTTGTTTCAAAAACCAGAGGTCCCACATACACATGGTCAAGCATATGATACTCACCTTTGCAAACCATTATGGAAGTCTTATGCAGAGAAATATGCTCAATCACATATCAATGCTAAGGATCAACCACCAAAGCAATTGGATATTCAAAGGCATGCTCAAAATTTGGACACAAGGAAACCCTGTGTCAAATTTGGGGGCAACACATTAGAACATGACATGCCTGTAGAGTATGGTATACATGGACAAAATAGATATTTCATTCCTCAACATGAATCTATACCAAGTGGTCCATATATGCAGCATCACTATAGACCTCCTCCATATGAACATGTGTATGATCAATATCATCCATATATGCAACATGCTCCTCCTCCAATTGGTGCCTCAAGCATAGGGTATGGTCCATGAAGTCAGTCTCCACCTAAGAACAATTTGGAACAACAAATCAAGGACTTACAAAAGAAAATGGAGGACATAAATACACCAAAGCCAACATACACAATGAGAGACATATGTCCTTATCCATTTGACAAGAGCATTCCAATGCTTCCTTTTCCTACACACTTTGTGATGCCTAAATTTGATAAGTATAGAGGAAAAGGGGATCCTAAGGCACACATAAGACAGTTTTTCACAGCTTGCATTGAGATAGCAGTAGACAAGACATATTTGATGAGATTATTCCTACAGAGCCTAGGCGATCAAGCTATGGAATGGTTCTCCCAAATTCCACCTGGAATTAAGTCATGGGGTGACTTAGCAGAGGCATTTATTCAACATTTCTCCTACAATATAGAGACAGACATATCAGTTACTACTTTGTGCAATACCAAGCAAAAAGATGGAGAGTCTTTTTCATCATTTTTACAAAGATGGAGAAATCTAGCTAGCAGATGCTCTTGTGAAATTCCACAAAAACAAATGGTGGAGATGTTCACCCAAAATGTTAACAAAGAGATTGGTTATGACTTAAGGAAAGCTTGTTTGTCCACCTTCAAGGACGTCATTGAAAAAGGCTTAGCAATAGAGAAGGTCCTAATTGAACAAGGAGTCATTAAGATATTCAAGGAAAACAAAGATGACTTTAAAGGAAAAGACAAGCCAAGATTTTGGAATAAAAATAAGAACATAGTCAATGATGGTGTTGTTGATGCCAATACAATGCGACCCAAATTCATTTTTTCCAGATCAAATCAGGTGAATACTCAAACAACTTCTAAATCATGAAGGAAGTACACTCCATTGGGAGAACCACTTGAGTCAGTTTTCAAAAAGCTAGTGGCAAACAAGGTAATCACTATTCCAGATTTTCCTCCATATGAATCAAAGGTTAAACCAAATTGGTGGAATGATGATGAATATTGTGAATTTCATAAGAGAAAGGGTCATAAGACAGGAAATTGCCATCGACTGAAGAACATCATACAAGATCTCATTGATAGGGGTGACATTGAGATTGAAGGGCACTCATCCAATCAAGAACATGAGATGTTTAAGGAACCATTCCCAAAGCATGACAAGGGAAAAGCTGCAGCCACAGATGACCAAACCAACTATACTAGAGCATCTTATAACTATGATTCAACCATCAATCACATCTCGATGGACAATTATGTCTCTACCATTATCATCAAGGACAAAACCCCTGAGAATTCTACCCAGAGACCCAAGATCGCTCTGAAAGGCATTGGACCTTCTTCCGAACCTACCTTTGAATGTCATGTTACAACCCACCGAGGTAAATTCACTTTGCAAGGTGCTCCAGCTAAAAACACCGCTTCCTCATCAACCAAACCTGAGTATGACCTTGTAGAATAGTTAGGAAAAACACCCGCGCTTATTTCCATCCTTGAGCTTTTACGCATATCTCCCGCACATAAAGTTATTCTTGACAAAATCTTGAGAGACACTACCATTCCTACTGATTTGAATGTGGACTAGTTTCAAGCCATGGTGGGATACCTTTCCATTCCACACTCTCTTACATTCACAGAAGCTGACGACACCTCCGTAAGTCAGCCACATAATGCACCATTACACATTGAAGCCTTCATACACAAGCATCACATAAAATGAGTCCTAATAGATGGAGGAGTAGGTCTAAACATTTGTACATTGAACACTATTAAAAAATTGGGATATTCTAATAAAGTTGTGAATTCTACAAACAAAATTACCATCAAAGCATATGATGATGAAGAGAGTTCATCCAAGGGCACAATCACCTTACCTCTCAAAGTTGGGCTAGTTACAAAGGATGTGGTTTGTCAAGTCCTAGATCTAGATCTCACATACAATATACTCTTGGGACGTCCATGGATTCATGAGATGAGCGCAATCCCTTCTACATATCATCGATGTATCAAGTTTCCACACAATGGAGTTGAAGTGACTGTCAAAGCGGATCCAAATCCATTCATATATTACAACAATCTGCAACCTAGATCAGAAATAATAATCCCAATCAATCGACAAGTTGTTCCTTCTTCAGCATATGTGGATCCAGAATCCTTGAAAGCTTCTACGTCAAAACAAACAGAGCTAAAAGAAAAATTCAAGATTAAAGACATGGGATGTGGTGAGTATATCTTTCATGTTGATCAACTCCCACTATCTCCTAAGACATTCAGTCGACAAGAACAATCTATAAACAATTTACAAGGAATTGGGTGTGAACCACCTAGTGTTGTGGCTACTGAGTCTGAATGCAAATCTCCTCCAGTGGTGCAAGAAACTCTTGATATCAATAGTCTTGAGAAAGGTTCCAACAAAGAATCTATTGAGCGTATTGCCAGCCCTCTTGAGAACTCACATAGCTTTACCATATCATCCACTCATTCCATTTCCACTCCACTTCCAGACTTGGATCAACAAGAATCACAAAAGCCCTTAGTCATTGGGGATCAAGAATCAAGCTTTGAAAAGAAAAATATAAAAGTCAATAATAAAGAAAAGTCCTTTAGTCCAAATCAAAATCAAAAGCTACTGGACTCTGCAAAAATCAAAGTCAAGGATAAAAATCCTATGAAGCAAAAAGAACAAGAGTCGATCTCCTTTAATACCAAAATAACTAGGGGCAAAAGTTCTACAATTTCAAGTAAAAAAGAGCAGTTGTTGATCCTAAGTCTCCATCATGCTATCCTACTTTCACTTCTTTTCATAGTCATAAGCCTTCATAACTCATCTACTTGTTCTACACATCCTTTTCCTTCTGGTGATACATCATGGACCTTTAATGGAGCTTTCTCAAAGGACTTTGTTATCAGGGATGCCCAAACTTCTTCAGGTGACATGCATATAGGCCTATGTAGTCCACACACTAGTAATTCTATCGTAGATAGACACTCAAGCTACACATCATTCAGTCAAGGAACAATTCAGCTACAATCACAAAGTGAAGCCTCACACATTTGAGGTAGGTGATTTGGTTCTCAGAGAAAACCCCCAAAATTAGCAAGACAGAGAGAAGAAGGGCAAGTTCGAACCAAATTGGCTTGGTCCTTACATCATTATAGCAGCATATGGATCTGGGGCATATCAGCTTTCAACTACAGAAGGTGAACCTTTGGAGGATCCTATCAACAACATGCACCTTCGCAGGTTGTACACATAGCTCTTTGGAATATCCTAATTCAAAAAATACAAAAAAGTCAAAAATTTCAAAAATACAAAAAAAATCAAAAAATTCAAAAATACAAAAAAAATTATAAAACAAAAAAAATCGTTACTTGGTGAAAACTTGGCAAACAGGTGCCTTGTGACACAAAAAACATTGAAAAATAAAAAAAAGTAAAGAGAAATAATTTCGTCCAATGGTGAAAACCACTTTGGTAGCGCCCTGGGCAAGTACCATGGTGAAAACTGGGTCACCAGCGCCATGTGTAGAGACATTGCTCCTCCCTCCTTCAGGATTCTCTTTCATCCTTTCACTTTGCACACACTCACGACCAATTCATCCATAATAAACTTACACATTCCCATCATGGCTTGTTATTGATCTACCTAAGATTGGTTCGCCATTCATAATAAACCTCCCTTTTCACTCCCTTCCCACCCATAATAAATCAGATCCTATCTATGGCTAAGGCAAATCCTACGTCTAGTGATGGGTGTGGAATTGAGAACATCACATGTTTCGAGGAGTACAGTTTCTTCCAGCTTTCTTCAGTTTATCCATGCCCAATTCACAATAAAGCTGCATCTGCATCGCCAATCCGCAATAAAGTTCCATCTTCTTCGCAATAAAGTATCAGTTTCATGGATTCAGTCAGTTTTAGATGAGACAGTAGCAACAATGGGCTTCAACAAAATCAAATCTTTCAATAGACTCAGACAACATATGGTTCAGTGCTATCTATCCTTTCTGTGAAAGTAAACATTGTGACCACAATCAAATAAGACTTATACAAGTGACAAGAGACACTAAATTTGAGGACTACAATGGATGTTGGTGTCGAGTCTTGGTTTTCTTTTGATTTTATCTTTTTGGTGACATGTCTTTTAGCTTTTTCAGGATATCTCTGACTAGAGATTCTATCTCCAGGATGTCTTTGATTAGAAAGGCGAGGATGGAGTATCATCACCTATTTTTCTTTACTGTCTGTGGATTGTCTCTTAGTAATGCTATGACTTGTCCAAGGATATGAGGACACTATGAGTCTAGTATGAACTGGGGCATTCTTTGTTTGTGACTATCTTATCTCCATGCAAATAGGTACAATGACTTTCTGGGTCAAACATATGCCTCGATTGTCATAACCTACTTGCCATAATAAAGCTCAATGATGATAACGCACAAGAAGCTCTTTCACTTTCATATCTTCTATCTTCCATCCCCCCATTCTTGATTGACTTCCATCGTCCTTCTTGAGCCTGCGTAGCCTACTATCACATGACTGAGTATAATGACACACCAAAAACATTTGCATATAAGCATTTCATACATACATATAGATATCACAACTGCATCACATCCTGCACACAACACCTGTTAGCACAATTTACATTTGCATTATCATATTCATCTGCATTACATACATTCACATTTGCATCATGCATACACATATAAAACATAAAAGAACAAAAAAATAAAATATTGCATTGCATCATATACATATTTGCATCCATATCATAAGCATCACATAAGAACATCACATCACATAGGTACACATGCATATAGCTGCCGCAAAGATGAATCGTCTCATATATATATATAAAGTTTCATGATACAATGATGTCAAAATCATATGGCTACAATCACCCACAAGTGTTTACATCATCATACAAAAATGGTACAATACTAATACATAGGGAGCCCTCTACGACTATGATGAATTCCCTCCCTCGGAGCCGACTGGCCTCGATGGAGTCTAAGCCCTAGAAGGACCCACCCCAAGATCATCTCTCTTGGCCCCTGTGTCCTCTGCAGCCACCCCTTGTGTTTCCCTATCCGGATAGAGAAACCCACTGATCACTCCCCCTAGCACTACTGGCAGTGCTAATCCTGTAGCTGTCATGGTGTCCCAAGCCACATGTCCTGCCCTCATCTCTAGTCCCGGATCCTGGAACACTTGTCTCAATGCATCCCTGTCTCTGTCTCGATCATAGGGTATCAAATCCCCATCAATCGGTATCCTCAAAATCCTGTACACATCCTCTAAGGTGATTATCATCTCACCCATCGACAAATGAAAACTACAAGTCTCCGAGTGCCATCTCTTAGCCAATGAAGTTAGCAATCCCATGTTCGCCCGAATTCAAACACATACATAATGTATCGCAGGCCCATGGCCTCAACTGTCGCTCTATCCTCAAATGCCATCTCTGCTCACAAGCTCTGAGTCAAAGGGAACCTCTCCCATGACTCTAGCATAGGTAGATCCTCCTGTAGTCAAGCAAATCAATCATGTCAGTCATAGTGGCATTCCCTATTCATCAGAAAATGCTGCTCTTTATCCTAGTGCTTAGATTTATCTTTATCCTAGTGACACTCACTGTTCATCACAAAGTGTTGCTATTTATCCTAGTGGTACTCACTGTTCATCACAAAGTACTACATGTCTTGCATTCTCTGTTCATCACAAAGTGTTGCTCCTATTGGTACTCCTTGTTCATCACAAAGTACTATGTCTTGGTACTCCCTGTTCATCACAAAGTGCCTTGATCTATCCTATCCTAGGGCCTCTTCTTGAGTGAATCCTCTTGAGTAGTTTCCTCATTGGCAACATATGTTCTATCATAGAATTGTCAATCCTATCCCTATTTGTTATCCTAGTCTTCCCTAGAGGACCTTCTTGAGTGTATCCTCTTAGCAACTTATCCAATCGACAACATATGTTCATCACATAACTGCCGATTTGACCTAGAAGACACAAATTCACATTTTTGGACACAAACGCGCTTTCCTGACATAAACGCACATTTATTACATTACCTAGCATGCATTAATGACAACAATAAATGTATCAAAGTACAAGGAGGTTTTGTGGTACTTACTGGCTCTCCTGCCTCTGCTGGCCTCTGGAATCGGCGAACATAGTCGAATCTATGAACCAAAGCCATCACTGCTGATTGCTGCTGCTTTTTTCTCTCTCTGCACTCTAATCTCTTGGAGGTGTAGATGACAATGAGGATGTATTTCCCTTGTGGTCTATCTTATAGATTGCCCTAGCCCTCGTTTCCTGAGCCAGTCTTCATTATCCCGTGACTCTGTCACTTTATCTGGTCAGTCCATTCTATCCCGTCTTTCTTATCGAGAGATTGTCTACGATCTTTTCAAACATTTTTTCATCCAATCTCTCGAGGGGGCATATCATTCCCATCTTGGGGCAACTCTGTATCAGTTCATCTTATCTTCTTTGAAACAATGCGACAAGCCACATTGTCTCAAAGAGGGGCAAAATGTAGACTCCCAAAATTGTCCAGTCTAATTAAATAAATATTTTATTTATTTAATTATTTAAGCTTAATTCTTCTATTAATTAAATAAATCTTTATTTATTTAATTAATTCATTTATCATCTTCTAGCCTTATTTCTCATTTAAATAAATACATTTATTTATTTAAATTATCCTTTTCCTAAATTAAATAAATATCTTATTTATTTAATTGATCTCACTCCTATTAATTAAATAAATCTTTATTTATTTAATTAATTCATTAACCTTTTCTACCCATGACACATGTCATTCATCTCTTAATTCATACACTACCTACCCCTTTCATTATTTTATTATTTCTTTTACCTATGCTCTAATCATAGCCGACCTCCTTTTACACCTCTCAATCTTATCCCTCCATTTCATATAGTGTCTTCTATATAAGGAGATGCTTCCCTCATTATCAAACCCCTCGTTGACTACTTGACTATACTACGCTTTTGAACATAGGCGATCCTACTTGCAACCACATTTCGTTCTTTGTTGAGCTCTTGTGCACATAAAATCTGAGAGCAAATATATCAAGCAAGATCAATGGAGATCCAAACCCTATTGGACATGTGATGGTATAATCTTTGTGATTTCATTTGATTTGCATTGTCTTAGGTAATCTTCATATGTTATGGTGGATCTTTGTTGTTGTTAGGATAGGGTTTTGTGGTTGAATTCATTTAGTCTTTCGATATTATTGTTATCCATTTTCACCATAAAAGTTTATTACCCATACCTTTAGGGAAGGTAACAAGGTAGCTGATTTGTTAGCCAATCAGGGGGTCATTTTAGAGGAGGATGCTAATTATATCAGAGAATCATCATGTCAGAATAGAGTCTGAGAACAATTATTTTATGACAGAGTCCATGGTACATATTAATTTCATTATTACCTTTCTGGGTTGGGACTTCAATGATATATTTTGGAGTGAGGTGGATTGTCAGTTGATTACCTGTCTCAGGCGTTGCGATAATGAGTATTGGTGTGAAGGGCCTTATCATATTAAGTGTTGGGTTAATTTGAATGTTTTAAAAGACTACTTGAAAAACAAGAAAATCACTTTGGTTTTCGAATCCAGCGTCTATTCTTCAACATTTGGTCAGTTTGCGCTCCTTTGAGGGTTTTGACTTGAACAACCATCACATTATGGGAGGAAATCTCAACCGCAATGAGCCTACTAGCTGTGATAGCTGGAAAGGTGAAAGGAAAATTTGGCAAAGGTTGCACAGATATGGCTTCACCGATTACATGGAGAAATTGCATGGGAGCAAGAAGTCTGTTTCCCGTGGTTTTGCCAAGGGCTGGAAAAATAATAAAGTTACTCTGTTTAGTCAGACCTGGAAAGTGGATGAAGGTTTGGTGGCCGAGGTAACCGGTTTGCAAAAGGATGGCATCGAGTTTTACAGAGACCGCAAGTTCTCAGTGGAAGCCATCAAGAATTTCCCCAAAAATGAAGAAGAAAGGGCTCGACTCACCAAAAAGGATAATGCTTCCTATTATCTCCCTAACCAGGTAAAATATTTCTGGTAGAAAATGTTGAAAGTTTTAATGGAGTACCTTATGGTTGATGGTAGGTTTTCAAAAGTCTACAATTACCACTTTGTTATCCTTAACCATTTTTGCCATGGATCTAAGATATCACTACCCTTCTACTTGGCCTCCTCCCTTAATTATAGTCTGGCTGACCATGCTAAGAAACCTAATTCCTACCCCATTGCTCACTAAGGCCTTATTTTGTTAATATATGAGCATCTGAAAGGTAAAGCTAAGGCTAATAGAGATGATCCCTTTGTGGAGAATGCCCATATTTTTGAGGATTATGACAGCTCTGATTCTGATGAGGATTCTTCTAATCTTCCTCCGAAAAAGAAATCGAGGGTTAGTGAAAAAGATAAAGAAGACATTGAAGAGAATGTTGGTTCTGAGTAGGAGCAGGAGAAGGAGGTTGAGGGTGAGGAAGGGGATGAGCACAGAGAAGAGGATGTTGAAGAGTTAGAGGAGAAGGATAATCCCTATGTTTCAGATAATAGGGATGATGCTCAGCATAACATGGAGGAGGGAAACCCTAGGTTTGAGGATTCTACCTCTAATATGGAGAACGCAGAGTCCATTCTGAATGCTGCTAGAAATAGCACCCTGGAAATGTTCAATTTCCAAAAGTGGGTGATTGATAACATCACTAGCATTTAGGAAAAACAGAGAGAGCTGGATTTTAAAATTGAAAACTTGATTAAGGATATCAACATTAAAGGTAAAGAGGACAATTTAGAGGATACTAGTGTTGTAGAGGATGAAAAAGAAATTATGGACTGGTCGGAAAGTGAGATTATTAAGGGAGATTTGAAGCACCTAGAGGATGTGGTGAGGATTCTCAAAGAAAAGGGTGAGTCTAAAAATAGTCTGATAAACAATCGGATTCAAAAAACTGAGAGTGCTTTGAAGAAATTCATGGAGTATAGTTTGGCTGTGTTGAAGGTGTCCTCTCAAAACATGAATGCATTGGTTGCTTGCTTGGAGAAGGATAAGCAGGATAAAGAGACTATGATTATTGATGACGATCTGGCTTCTAGTTCTGTTCAACACTCCTCTAGATGTAGAACTAGGAAAAATGTAAGTGAGCTGGAGTTGAAGACCAAAGGAAATCAACAAATGCAGGAAAATAAAGACCTAAAAGAGGCAGCTAATGCGATGATGATGTTGGTCAAGGATACGAAAGAGACTATAAAGATTTTCACCTAAAATGTAATTTTGTTTTAGGTGTGTCAATCTCTCACTGGCCTTTTGTTGTTCTTTACTTTGGCTGTTGTCCTTTATGCTGTTCTTTTCGAGCCTTTCTCTCTTTGTTCTATTTTCTCTAGTTTCTCTATTGCTTATCTTTTCGTTATGTAAGTGGGTTTTGGGTCCCTTAAAATCTGATTTTCCTTAATCAAAAATATTATTCCATAAGTTAAATTACAAGGAAAAAATCCACTCGCATACTCAAGAAACTTGACAAAGGGAAACATCAACACAAACTCTACCATTGACTTGTGTCATGGCACAAACTGACAATGTGAACATCTAAGCCTAGAGTGAGTGAAAGAAACCCATGCCATCTCCAACAACTTGCTATTGGGATAGGACACACTCAGACCTGTGAATCCAGGTGGAGTCGATGTCTGGTACCTGCAATCCTGCAACCACAATGCGATACATATGCAATATATCCATCATAATAAATAGGTAAGTGAAAAGAGAATCACAACACCTTACCATGCTCATAATGAGTGATAAGGCATTGTCCCTTTCATGAAGACAGTCACACATCAATGCATAAAATGAAACTATAATTACTAAATAGGGGTTAGAACCCTCTTAACATCATAACTCATGTGATCCATATAGAAATATCAAATGTATATAATCCATCAATATAAATCCCTCCATAAAATAATATAGCATGTATCATCCATCATATGAATCAACAAATAGAATATGTCCATATAAGTATCTAGCTATATCAACATCATATAAATAAAGTCATGATTAACATCAAAACATCATCCATATGTCTAAATAGATCTATCAAAGCATGAATCAAAATGTGAGTCTAGGAGGGACACTACATCCTCCCCCCTTTGCCTAGGCTTACTCCTGGAAGCCTGAGAACAAATAGGGGTATAGCTCTCTCATCCAAAAAACATCCTCCCATGCCCCCAATGTATCATCACTCAGGTCCCATTGGACCCTTACCTGCTCTATGTCCCAACCCTTGAGGGTCATCTCTTGATGCTGAATGCACATAGGCTCCAAAGAAAGTTGCCCATCCTCGACCTACAATGAATGCAAATCCAACACATGTGATATATCAGGATGATAGGGTCTCAATATAGAAACATGAAACACATCATGGATATAGAACAAGCTAGGTAGAAAGGCAAGGCGATATGCTATAGGACCAATCCTCTCCAAAATCTCAAAAGGTCCTACAAATCAAGGCACCAACTTAGAGCCTTTTCCATAATGAATGGGACTCTTTCACGGATGCATTACCAAAAACACCTTATCTACAACCACAAACTACCTATCCACATGATGAGCATCTGTATATTTCTTCTATCTATCTTGCACTATTATCAAATGCTCTCTAATGCATGCCACCTATTGCTCCATGTCCTGCAACATCTCTGAACCAAGAAGAACTCTATCCTCCAATCTATCCCAACTCAAGGGTGTACAACATAATCATCCATACAATCCCTGGAAAGGAGACATGCAAATCGAACATTGATAGCCATTATTATAGCCATTATACCTGAAAGTCATACTCACACAAAAATTCCATCCAACACTGCTAGCTAGCATTCAAGTTTGGCTCTGTGAAAATATACTGTAAGCTACGATGATCACTATGCAGCTCAAATTGATGCCCAAGAAGAAAATGTCTCCAACAGACCAAAGCATGAACCACAACCGCTAGCTGTAATTCATGGGTAGGTTAGTTTCTCTTCCATCCTACATATGAATTGCTCCAACACCCTCCAAGGATGCATCTATGCACACCATAAAATCAAGCAAAGGATCAGGTACTGCTAATATAGGTGCACTAGTTAGATGCTCTTTAAGGATCCTAAATGTTGTCTCACATTGCTCTGTCCATACAAAATTCTTCCCTTTCCTCTAAAGAGAAGTAATAGGCTGAGCAATCCTCAAAAAGTCCTAAACAAATATACAATGATAACCTGGTAGTCCCATAAAGCTACAAACCTCTCCCACATTAGTGGGTGTTGGCCAATCCATAATAGCCTAGATCTTAGACGTATCCATTGTGATACCCCCTCCTGAAATAACATGACCAAGATACCTCATCTTTGTCTGGAATAACTCGCACTTTTCCATATTGGCATACAACTGATTATCATGTAGGCACTGTAAAACCTGCCTCATGTGCTCCTCATGCTCCTCCTTTGATCTTGAGAAAGCCAATATATCATCCAAAAACACAAGCACAAACCTATCAAGGTATGTCCTGAAAACCCCATTCATCAAGCTCATAAAAACTGATGGAGCATTAGTGAGACCAAAAGGTACCATTGTGAACTCATAGTGTCCATATCTAGTTTAGAATGATGTATGCTATATGGCTGCCTTGTGAATCCTCATTTGATGATAATCAAACTTAAGATCTATCTTGGAGAAGATCTTTGCATCCTTAATCTGATCAAATAAATCATCAATCCTCGGCAAAGGATACCGGTTCTTCACCATCACCTTATTAAGCTTCCTGTAATCAATACACAACCTAAGAGATCCATCTTTTTTCTTCATAAACAATAATGGCGCACCCCACAGAGAGACACTGGGGCAAATGAATCCCTTAGCCAACAACTCCTCTAGCTGTAATCTCAACTCGCTCAACTCTTGAGTAGTCATTCAATAAGGAGCCTTAGAGATTGGCTCTGCACTTGGAACCAACTCTATCCAAAAATCAATATCGTGCTTTGATGACATACTTGAAATCTCACTGGAAAAGACATCTGAATACTCCTGAAGGATAGGGTGACAATGAAAGAGATCATCACAATCCCTTCTCTCATCTAAGTCATTCACCCTCACTGCAAATAACTAACAACCCTATCGTGCACACCGCTTCAACTACATAATGGAAATCATGTGAAGGGAAATAGGTCACTGAACACCCAGTATCTCCATACTCTTCCTACTATCATCCACACACTACACTCTCTTACCCTAAAAAATCAATGCTAGCTTGATGAGACTCAAGCCAGTCCATGCCTAGCACAACACCATAGGAACCCAAAGAGAGAACACGAAGGTCTACTAAGGTGGTACAAACTCCCAAATCTAACATACATCCATGCACAAATGAATCAACTACCACCTTAGACTCCATAACCAATTCAACCTACCACCTATCACCTTGCTTTACCACATCAAGCCTGCATCTCTCTACCACTGAAGGAGAAATGAAAGAGTTAGAAGCACCTAAATCAAATAACACTGAGCAAGAGATACCACCTATATCACTTGTAGTCTCAATAATTGTAGCCTGGTGCTCATCCTGGTGGTTATCAACCACTGCAAACACACGATGGGATCTCCCTGCATCACCAACTATAGGCTTGGAAGTTGCGGTTCTTTGTCTTGACATCTATGTGGACCTCTGAGGGCAATGAGACCCTGCTACCCACATGTGAAACAATTCCCTCTACTAAATCCTCGAGCAACTGGAGGGGCACTAGACTGTTGCACACTGCCTCTACTAGACTGTTGTTGTGAACTTTGGGCTAATTAAATAGGATGGGATCGCCTAACTTGATGTCTACCACAATCTCTATCCTGTTGTGATCTAGCTCCATGCACAAAGTTCTGACTCTGAGAATTCTTCTTTTGATATTGCTACCTAGCTCTGAAAGAAGAATGATAACTCCTAGCATGACCTAAGAACTACGAGTGAGAACCTCTCGCAACTAATCTTGAAGCTAGAGCACTAACAATCTGCACTCCCCATGTACCTCTTGATACCAAAGATATCTTCTCCTCAACCAGTTGTGCCTTCTCAACAACTATCTCCATAGAATTGGGTTCAAAAACCTGAACATCACCATCGATGCGGCTGTTAAGACCTCTAAAAAAATGTTGCACAAGCATCACATCATCATCTGCTATCCCTGAGTATTGCTTAAGCTCATAGAACCTATGCTCATACTACTCTACTGACATGTTCTTCTACCTCTAATCATGCAACTCATTGGCCCTATGCTGCCTCCAAAGATCCAATAGGAATTTGGCACAAAACTGCTCAAGGAAGAACTCCTAAGAAATCGTAGCAATGTCCAAACACAACTTTTTCTCCTCAGTATACTACCATGTTGAAGCAAAGTCATGAAGATGCATAATCGCACACCTAGCCTTGGTGTTACTACTATATAGATGCATAACAAAACACTTACAAAATCAAGAAGCCAAGTCTCCACCTCCATGCCACTGCCAGATCCATCAAAAGTAGGAGACGAGATCTCAAGAGATCTCTCTTGTGACTAGCCGCGACTACATCTTGATCTACAACCACATCCACTCTCCTACAAGGTGAACATGATCTTTGTCTCTCTCTCTCCCCTGATGGCCTAAATGGTGAGACTCCGCCTGTTGGTTCTCTTGCTGTCATGGTCCTAAGTGGTGAAGAAGATTCTGAAGTACATTAACCAACAATGGAATCTCATTAACACCTTGCACTCTTTCCTCCTATTGATCCTGCTGCAGCTCCTCATGACGTGACTCTTAAAAAACCTTAGGATGAGGATTTCGTCGATTACCCATATGACCACCATGACCATGACCACAACCTCTAGTAGGCATCTCATCTAACCAAGACGCAAAAAGAAACTATAAGGTAAAGATAGAGCAAAATTGCAAATAAATAACAAGCAGGGATAAACCGTTGGGCTATCCCATGCTAAGTGCTAATACGCATAATGGGCTCAAAAGAAACCAGAGTAACCAGTGTATGAACATGGGCATTGATACCAGATGTAATTCCCACCAAAATACCCTAGAGAAATAATTCATAATCTACTAACAAATGGAGATAATTGTTTTTTTTAAGACCATCCATTACTTCTATGATATCATTAATCATACATTAACTATTTACAAGATCATATGAAACAACAGGAACATAACCATAGAACATATTACACAAGCAGAATTAAATCATCTATATATTAACATATTACAAATTAAACTCTTACAATTATATCTATTCCCTAGGGTATCTCAATGTCACTACTTGATATATAAACTCTCACATCACAATCCATCTAGAACATCATATTCTGACTTCCAACTACTCATTTACTTTTCATACAACTAGGATAAACAATGACACATCTGCATAACATTTTTACATTATAATTTATAGGTTCATTTTATAAAAATTAACCAAATGTTCCTATTACTCATACTTTCATTTATCTTAAAAGCATCTTAGGTCTATTTTACCATTTCATCTAGGTTACTCCTGTTTACTTTAAATAAGATTTATAACAGTAATACTACTCTTTCCAATATAAATTCCATAAGATTACATATTACAATTCCATTTCATGAATTCAATTTCATTGCAAATACATATATGCTAGCACTTCCTTTCACATAGAACTCATAAATTCTTATTACATATGAATATACAACACATTAAGGAAGGGTCAATGAATACTTCTCCTAATCCACAACAATATATCCCATTTCAAGTTCATTTATAAATACATGAAGATACATAATCTCCTTTATATATATACAAATCATCATGATACAATGTTTCCTCAATCCAAATACATAGAAATCAACTCCAAGAGAATATCCATATAATGAAAAATCCAAGAATCCAATCCATGCACATTGGCATCCAAGAAGAACATCCCAATGGAAGAAGGCATCAAGCCACCCGACCATGTGGAACAAAATAGGAACCACCCCTGTGCTAGGAGATGACATGGGGTTCCAACTCATACTCAAGACCTAGGATGACACCTAGCTACCAATGGACTCAACATGACAACATGAAGAATCAAAGATCAGATCACAACACATGACTGGAACATAAAACAATAAACAACCAGAGGCATAGATAACAACAACGAAGGCATATGGATAATGAACACATGTAGGGAAGAGTGTCATCAAATGCTATCCTCACAAAATAAGGTGCCAAGCCTCACCCTAATAGACATTTGGAACCTTATCAACCTTGGAGCCATTCAAGGGAGATACGTTTACTGCTCCAACGGTCTTCCCAAGCTCATCCCAAGAAACGCTCAAGGGCAATGAGGTGGGGCACAAAAATAAAATATTATCTTGTTTAGTAAATTCCTAGAAACCAAAACCCAATAATTTAATTATTAAGATTATCACTTGCAATTACAAGAAAACTCTTCATGTGGTTCCAACAAGTGTAGACCCCCTCCTAGAGGCCTAATGCTCAAGACCCTGGTCCACACATGCAAGAGCCCACTCTCCCAAACATGGACCATAAACATAGGGTAAAACAAACATCCAAGGAACATAATACAACATGATTTAGGCTTAACACTAATACCAAAATAGTCATAACATATTGAGAACAAAATGATGACAAAAGAGCACATAAAGCCATTCACATGATAGGAGCCTTCACCAAATCAATACAAGGAAAGAACCAATCATGAATACAATCCAAGGATGAAACCAAATCCATATCAAATCCTATATAGTGAGGCAAAGCACATCCCACTAGAGTCATATAATCAATCCTCAACAATGAGGAATTCTCCCTCTCGCCGGAGCAATACATCGCATATGAAACACCTCAACGTTAAGGCATGAATCCTCTTATCGGAGCACAAGAAACATCATGAATCATAAAGATACATCAAGGATAAATTTGAGAATGTCAAAATAGTCTCCACATGCCTCTAGAAATCACAAAAGCCAAAAAGACACTTAAACAAACTAAAAACTGACTTTTTAGGACCTTTGGAACAATCCAACGATTTTGGTCTGTATAGTAGTACCCCTGGTATGTAGGGTAGCATTTTTGGTATGTACCATGGTGGTTTTGGACCATTATATAGTGTTTTGGGTGCATTTATCAATATTTTGGGTGTATTTGTGAGCTTTCTCAGTTTAGGGTCCAGCTCTTTGGGAGCATTCCCAACGCCTTGGGAGCATTCCCAAGCATTCCTGGTCCATAGGATAGTGTTATAGGGTGATTATATGGTATTTTTGGTGAAAGAGTAAAAAATAAGCAACATGAACAAAAAAGTCTAAGGTACTTTCTCAAGGGTCAATTCCAGAACACAAACTCAACTTAGAGGGAATGGAATACTCAAAATTGGAAGAGGGAACTCACAAACATAAGCTTGGACTCTTTGATAGAAAAATACATAGGAAAAACTCTCTCCCACACTACTCTATATAAAACTTAAAATAAATAGCATCTAGGGGAGATGAAATAACATTGCAATAATCACAATAGCCTTATAAGGTTCAAAAACAACCTCAACACTCTCCTAAAAGAGTCTCTACTCCTAATGTGAAATCACAGTGAGTTGCAAAGAGCTCCCGACAATAACAAGGAATCCAAAAAACATCAAATTTGACCCTGAAGCATGGGGATGTGTAAAATGCAATAAAAGGAGATGAACAACTCCAAAAACCAATTCATTAACTCATCCAAATTCAGGGCAAATAAATCACATTCAATCACAGGGAAGACAGAAAGCCATTTCCAACAAATAATTTTCCAGAAATTGAAAACATAAAAGTACAGTTCCCCCCATTTAATTTATTTTTTTAAATCAAATTAATTTCTGCAAATAGCAAATCCAAATCTCCCAAAACATTTCAAGCAATATCCATCAACAAATTTTAGAGTTGCAGAGAAGACAATCTTTCCGGAAATCAACAATTCAAAGGAGAAATTGAACCAACTTGCAAACACAATCCAATCAAGGTTGAAATATGAAGATGGGCAATCCACAAGAAAATGCAAATCTTCAAGAAATTCCTCAATCCAATTCAAAAATCACTTCCAAAATCCGTTGGATGATTAACCCAACAACATTCATAGAAAGCTAATTAAATAAAAATTCAAACTCAAAACTTTAGAAATATTCAACCAATCAGAAAATTCCAAGAAACAATATATTTTACCTAACATGTATAGTTTCGAGGAGTATATTATTCATTAATATAATTTACTTACCCATACAAAAATAGCTAATCACATAAAAGGGTTGGTAACTTTATAATATACTCAATTATTGATAAAATAGTAGCTGTATAAACACATTAAACAATAAATCATATGCATTAAAAATCAAATAATTAAAATAAATAAATAAATCCATATAAATAGGAATATAAAATCAAATCAATAATAAAGGGGAAAAACGAAAAACATGACGGAAGGATCGGGCTTTGCAACCTAGGGTTTAACGTGGACCATCTGGCTACATTGGGCATTAAAGGTCTTCTCCTTGTGTGTAGAGGAGGTGGTAAGGCCTCCTCCATGGTGGTATCACTTCTTGGCTCTTTTATTCCTTTATTATTGTGACCCTTTCTTTTCCATATTTATTCTGCCTGGTTTTTTTTTCCTCTGCTTGGATTGATTGTAGGCGTGTGAAGAGTCCTCCATACTGAATGCCCAATGGGAGAGGATTCAAGTGGGGTGGGAATTAATTCAGCCCAACTGATGGCCTCAAGTTTGGTGGAAGAAGGTTTTATTGGCAAGTCCTTCAGGGATGCCATTTTTGGCAATTCTTGCAGGTCCCCCTTGAAGCTAAGTTCAACCTGGTAAGTTCTTCTTCCTCTAGGTGTGATGGCGGAGATGCATGATGAGGTAAGGGCCCTTCCTCACCTCTTTATGCCTTTTTTATATCTCCTAATGACTTTATGACCAAGGCTATTGAAATGGAAAATCTCAAGCTTCAAGATATCGCTATTTTCTTTGTTGCTACTGATATTGATAAATGTTTGACTAGAAAGTTTTTAGATGATTGGATGAAAAATGTTTGGAATAAAATATTAGGGTGTAAATTCTCTTTCTATAGAATAATTCAAAAATCTTTATTCATTATTTTTTTCAATGATAGTAAGATACAGGCAGAGGTCCTCCAAAAACAGTTCTGGGTCATTGGTAAAACCATCTTTTGGAATTTTATTCCCCAGATTCTAAACTCCATCGGTAGAGTGATTAGGGTTGATCACTCATCGAATCTTGTTCCCCACCTGGATGCTAGAGTCTTGGTATCCATCAAACTTTACATTGATATTTTGAGATATATTGAGATTAAAATACAAGGTGACACATTCACATGTGTTATCGAAACCCTAGGATGCCTGAACTCTTTCTTTCTATGTAGACTTGAAGGCCATATAGGAAGATTGTGCCCTATCCTTGCGACCAAGAGGAAATGGTATAAACCCTTCTGAGACCATTTCTAAGTCGGGTGATGTTGCTCCCCCCAATTCAACCGCCAAGTCTGAAGGAACCCCTCTTATTTTGGATAAATTGGATTCTCTCAGAAAGGCCATTAATATTGTTGTGGCTAGTTTTCTGAAAGAACAACCTCTAAACCCCCCTACTATTGAAAAAGGCTCTGCCTTTGGTTCATTTAATGCCGACCCCCCATTCGGCTGTTTCTGCTACCATCTCTCAAATGGAGGGATTCGAGGGCTCTGGCTTTTAGGTGGTTTCTAGAAAGAATAAGAGGTCTAAGAGAAAAAATGTACAACAATTGGCATTGGAAAAAATTAGGGCTAGAGGGTAGCAGAAGCCATGCTCTATTGAGGCCCCCATGGATGATGATGCTAGTAGGCCTTTGCCTAAGGTTTTATTAATGAATGATTTTGATAAATATTTTCATGTTAAGTCCATTACTAAGTCTTTTGAAGGGATTGATCAAGGAAACTATGATTTTAGGAGGGATGTAACCTCCTCTCCCCCAGTGATCCTCCTTCTCCTGACTCTAATTAGTTTCAGGTCTTGTTTGATTTGACCAAATCAACCATAGTGTAGACTAGTTCTAGGGATCCCCAGGGGGATGGAGATTGTCCCCCTCCCTATCAAACCATTGTGCCTTCGGGCTTTGTCCCTATGAAATCTAATTCCCTTATTGATGATGACAGTGTCTTCTATGAGGTTATCTCGGCTAAACCAATGATTGATAATAACAAGCCTATTTTCCCTTCTAACTTAGGGTTATATGAGAATAATACCCTTGGGGAAGCCTCCTGAGTAGACATTCATGAGTATGAGATTGAGGCTAAGTTGAGATCCAACTTTTCAGTCAGTAGTGGTGAAGGGATTATGGACAAAGGTAATCTGGATGAGGAGATTTCTAAGGCTGAAGTCATCACTAGAAGGAAGATAGGCATGCCCCTAGGCTCTAAGAATAAGCACTCTCTACTGCATTAAAAGTCCAACCGAAAGTCCAGCTTCCCCAAGTGTTTTAGCAGCTTTAAAGCTGACAAGAATGATAATTAATTGATTGGTTACCATGAAGTGCTTATCTTGGAATATCCAGGGGTTGGACTCCCCCAATAGGAAATATGTGGTGAGAATGATGTTTAACCAACACAAGGATTTGGAATTTTCCTTGTTGCAAGAAGTTAAAGCCATTAGCTTCTCATTGGAGATCAATCTTAATTTTGTGTGGAGAGATGCTCTCAGATTTTGCACTAAGCATGAGAAAGGCAAAGGGGGAGCTTCTATTCTTATCAACCCCAAGTGGATAAATTATATCCTTTTCTTAGGGATCTCCCCTGGTAATAGGGTTGTATGGGTCACCTTTAGGGATGGTGATTCCACCTTTGGGATTTGCACTATGTACACTCCCAATGACTATAGAGATAGATCTGACCTCTAGCAATGGCTTGCATCCCTACCAAATATCATGTGGATCTTGGGGGGAGATTTAAACATGGTTGAACATGCAGATGATAAGATAGGGGGAGCCAATGTTGAATGGAGAGGGGGAGAAAAGCTACATTGGGAAAGACTGAAAGCTATCAAGAGACTTTTTGACTCCTTGGATGGCTTAAAAGAATCTTACAAAGGAATCTGGTTTACCTGGTGCAATTACCAAAAAGGTGGGAGCAAGATTTTCTCTAGATTGGATAGATTCTATGCCAATAAGGATGCCTTCTCCTTTCTCCCAGACCAGCAAGGGTGTCCGATGGTTGTGAGGCAATCTTCCCTATCTGATCACCACCCCATTTTTGCCAATATTATCTTCAAGAGGTCTATCAAGGATGGCAAAAAAGGTGGTGGCAAATTGATTCTTAATAGTAAAGTACTGCAAGATCAAGATGTTTTGGCTGCTATCCATATTGTGAGATTGTTCAATATCTGGAATTCTCAAGCTATTTATAATATTGCTAGGTGGAACACCTTGGTGTCTAGTTGGCAAAAGGTTCTTAGTACCATTGGCAAGAAGAAGACTAAGGATGCTAGATAGGTGGAGCTTATCCTCTCTTCTAATCTACATAAGGTAGAGGAGGACATTCAAAATAATCCCAATTCACATCTTACTCACTTGGTGGCAGTGGCTAGAGATAAGCTTAGAATAATGCAGCATGTAAGAGTCATTAGAGCCAAATTTAGGGCTAGGATGCAGTGGTTATCTCAAGGAGATAAAGGGTCTAAGTTCTTCAACCTGCTGAAGCAGAAGAAGGTCAAAGAGAAGATGAACAAGTTATGGGTGGATGATAGGGAAGTCTTTGAAGAAGAAGATATCATGGCAGAAATTCCTTAGCTTCTACAAGCTCCTTTTCTCCTCAGAAGATTCTCCTTCATCCATGCTTGCTAGAGACAAGTGTTGGTCTCTTTTCCCCAAGATTGTGTCACTTGAAGAAGGCCAGACTCTTAGTTGACCATTTTTGGTTGAGGAAATCAAAAGAGCCATCAACTCTCTGCATAATGATAAGGCCCCTGGGCCGGATGGGCTTACCATTGAATTCTATAAGGCTAACATTAGTTGGATTGTAGATGAATTGCTTGAGGTGTACAAGGAAGCTACTATGATAGGATCTTTGGGTACTGACATTAATAGAGGCCTTATCAAAATTATCCCTAAAGAAGGGGACAAAGCTCTTATCGAGAATTGGCATCCTATTACACTACTTAATGTATCCTATAATATTCTTGTGAAGATGCTTTCTATTAGACTGGAAAATATCCTACTCAGGTTTATTTGTGCCACACATAGCAGTTTTGTTAAAGGAAGATACATCCCGGAGAACCTCATTACCAACTAGGAGGCTATGGAGTGGGCTAAACTTTTGGATCAAAAGGTGGCCATGTTCCTGTTGGACTTTGAGAAGGTGTACGACGGGATTGAATGGAACTTTATTTGCATGATAATTAAAGCTTTTGGTTTCCTTGAGGTTTTCTACCAATATGTTCAAGTTCTCCTTAAGGATGCACATGCCCAGATTGAAGTTAATGGTTCTATCTCATAGCCCTTCAATCTTAGTAGGTCTATTAGGAAAGGGCGCCCTCTTGCTCCTGCCCTCTTTGTGATAGCCTCAGGTGCTTTGTATTACCTGCTTAGGGATAACTCTCTCTCCCCTAAAGTTAGAGGGATCTCCCTTTTAGATAAATTTGAATTTCTTAACATTTAGTTTGTAGATGACATTGCACTATTCCTTGAGCTATCAAATGAAAACATGAGTGCTTTATCTGCCAAGCTCACCTTATTATGTGATTCTTCAAGGGCAAGAATTTCCCAAGCCAAATCTACTTTTCTCAGTTGGTCATGTTAAGTTCTTTCAAAATTTTGTGAACAAAATAGAAGAGATGGAGATATGATCCGAAAGTTGTATTTTATCTACTTTAGTGTGTTTTAAAGATGCACCACACTTATCAATTTCAGTGTGTTCATCCTCCTCAATGTAAGCATGCTATATAAGTGGATGAGGGGTTACATAGTGAAGAGATATGTCTTCCCATGTGGGAAGACACATCTCTTCCCTACGTACCTCTCACCATAGTATATAAACTAATCACCATTTACTTACCCGATCGGAAGGAGTGCAGCTTGTTTGAGAATCTCTTTACCACCCGATACCATGAATAGTGTAACCGTTGGTCAAACGCGATAAGTTAACTTTGGTTTAATTTATCATTAGTTAACGTTAACATATTAGTATATGTAATCAAATATATATATATATATATATATATATATATATATATCGGAAGCATGAAATAGTATGACTGATGTTACAAAATTAACACTCCCTCTTAACTAGGGCGGACACATTTCATGTTAGAGAAAACATCACAATTCATCCATTGATTGTGAAGAGAGGAGATATCACACCATAGTGATATTCCGAGATATGGTTCAAAAATTAATATCAAGTCTCATGATACTCACCATAACTCATAGTTATCAAGTAAGGTATGTGCACTGGCACCAAGTCACATGATGCCTACCATACTGATAATGATTTCATGACATGTCCACAAATATTATGTTCATAATATTCACCATGAATATCTCTATCATAATTATGTTTTATTTAATGATATCAACCAACAGATATCTACCATAATGTCTCAAAGATATATATACTATCATGACATGTCCACATATATCAAGTCACATGATATCCATCAAGATAGTTAAATCGATAACTATAAAATCGTCACCTTACAATATCAATTTGAAACAAGTGTTCATTATTGAAAGTTCGTCACCCTTCAATAATGTTCACAGAAGGCCCATGTAGTCATGGAGTCACACACATGACAAATAAAAGAGTTTACACACTAAACATCAATAAACATATTAGTATAACAAAATAAATGAGACTCTATCTCAAAATTAAATAACATTTTCAACCATACCAAGTTTATCTCTAAAGTGTTCAATCTTGATCCTGGAGAGAGGCTTGGTAAGAATGTCTACAATCTGATCACCTGTACTAATATAATTAAGTTGGATCACATTCCTTTCCACCATATATCGAACATAGTGATAAGGAATCTCAATGTATTTAGACCTGTCATGAAATACTGGATTTATTCAAAGCTTGATGCAACTCTGATTGTCACACTAGATGACAATAGGATTTAAGGGCTGACCAAACAGTCCTACAAGCAATTTTCGGAGCCATACAACTTCTCTTGCTCCCCTGTAGGCTGCATTGTATTCAGCTTCTGTAGAACTCTGAGCAACTAAAGACTATTTTCTACATATCCATGAGATCATTCCTGATCCTAAACTGAAGCAACATCCTAATGTGCTTTTCCTATCAACAATGCTTCCAACCTAATCAGAATCAGCGAATCCATGTAGGTCAAGTTCTACATGTTTATATTTCAAACCAAAACCAATAGTTCCTTGAAGATATCTCAGAATATGCTTTGCAACAACAAGATGTATTTCCTTGGGTTCACACATGAACTGACTTAGTGAATTTACAACATAACATATATTAGGTCTTGTGTTTACCAAATACATCAGAGATCCAATAATCTGTCTGTAGGGTGTAGGATTTGCAAACTCTGATTCTGCAGTTGCAGATTTGTCTCCATAGGTGTGGTCATGGATCTACAATCCGACATTCTAAATCCCTTGAGTATATAAATGGTGTATTTTCCTTGATTAAGGATTATACTATCTACCTGCTGCCAAACTTCCAATCCAAGGAAGTAGTGAAGAATTCCTAAATCTTTCATATCAAACTCAGAGGCTAATTCTTTCTTACATCAAGAAATACAATTATCCTCTCCTATGATTAGTAGATCGTCAACATAAAGAATAATAATTAATAATTCACCATTGATTACCTTGCAGTAGAGATTTGGATCTGCTTCATTCTTGAAAAACCCTAATTCCAAGAGATAGTGATCAATTCTTTCATACCATGCTCTGTGGGCATGTTTCAGTCCATAAAGAGCTTTCTTTAATCTGCAGACATGTGATTCAGCCTTATGAATCACAAAACCTTTAGGTTTCTCCAAATAAACTTCTTCTTCAATCTTACCATTTAGAAAAACAGTCTTGACATCCATTTGATGGAATTTCCATCCTTTAGATGCTGCAATAGCCAAAACTGCTTGGACAAAAGTGTATCTGGCAACATCACCAAATGTCTCTTCATAGTCAATATCTTCTTTTTGTGAGAAACCTCTGGCCAAAAACCTTTCTTTGTGCTTCTCAATGCTGCCATATGTTGCATGTTTAATTTTGAAGAGCCATTTAGAAGATACCACAGATTTTTCTTTAGGCCTAAGCACAATATCTCAAACATCATTTGTTAGAATTGACTGATACTCTTCTGACATAGCATCTTTCCAAACTTGATGCTTGAGCACATCTCCAACACAAAAAGGTTCTGCATCAATAATCTCAATCATCAAGGTAGTATAACTGGAAAATAGGTTAGGTCTCTTACTCTCTCTGAAGGTCCCCTTTGGAACAACATAATTTCCAGCTTCTTGAAGCATCTTTTTAGCCCAAAGTGGTCTCTTCCTAGTTTCGAGATAATTTTCTTCTAAAGGTAAGCCTTGAAATTCATGCTCAGCATCTTCAAGGGTCTCCCTCTGAATCTCAGGGGTGGAATCCTCATCCAAGCTTGTAGGAGGATCTTGGTGTTCTAATTCATTAGAGATTTTGGACCTCCTAAATGCTATGTCTTCCTCAAAGATGACATCTCTACTTAGTTAAATTTGTCTTTGACCAGGTATGTATATTATGTAGGCTTTAGAGGTTTCACTATACCCAACAAGTACTCCTTTCTTTCCAGTAGGTTCTAACTATGACCTCTTTTCTTTGGGGACATGAATATATATTGGACACCCAAAGATCTGGAAATGACTTATGTCAGGTTTGGTGCCAGTAAAGGCTTCTTCAGGGGTTTTATTGTCAAGAAGAGAATAAGGACATCTATTTTGAATGTACACAGCTGTCCTAGATGCTTCAACCCAAAATGAGGTTCCTATATTTTGGTCAAACAACATAGCCCTAGCAACTTCTACTATATTCATATTCTTTCTTTTAGCTACCCTATTTTGTTGTGGGTTAGAAGGTACAATTAACTCCCTCTTAATCCCAACATTTATACAATAATTTTTAAACATATCAAAAGTGTATTCCCCCCCATTGTTTGTTCTTAAGGTTATGATTTTCTTACTTGTCATATTTTCTACAAGAGCTTTGAATTCCTTAAATTTAGAAAAGATTTCTTCACTCTTTGTACCTCAAAAAATATATCCAAGTCTTCCGAGAATAATCATCTAGAAATATTACATAATATAAAAATCTCCCTAATGAGGGTACAAACATGGGTCCACATAAATCAGAATGAACTAATTCAAATACATTTTTGGATTTACAGTTGCTAGAATTAAAATAACCTTTAGTATTCTTTCCCAAGGCACACCTTTTGTAGGCTCCTTCAGATTTTTGACTTAGCTTGGGTAAGATGATCACCATCTTCTCTATATTAGGTAGGGCATGGAAATGAAGGTGCCCTAATCTTCTATGCCAAAGTTCATTCGAATCTGGAGTCTCATGAATCAAGGCTAGAGGTGGAGTGGTGAAAAGTCTATAGAGGCTCCTTTGTCTTACTCCAATGGTGTGGGCTTTCTTGATGGTGGAGTTCTTTGGCCAAGCAAGTAACTTTCCTTCCATAAAGGTTAATCTATAACCCTTATCTTCAAGTGCAGAAATTGAGACAAGGTTTCTCTTTATACTAGGTACAAATAGAATTCTAGTCAACTATAGGGATATGCCTGACTTTAGGTTGATATTGTAGGTTCCTATTCCCATAACTGGATAATTTGAGTCATCACCAATTGTCACTTATTCATTTGAACTTTCCACAATTCTATCTAGGTACTCACAAAATCCAGTGATGTGTCGAGATGCTCCACTGTCAATCACCCATGTGTTGAAACTGGAGGTGACATGACTAGAGAGGGCTGTGTAGAAGACTAGCTTCTTGGAATTACTCCCTTTCTTAAATTTTTCCATTGAAGCTTGTTGTTTGATCCTATCTAGACACTTCATTGCATAGTGCCCATATTGGTCACATCTGAAACATTTTACTTCATAAATGTCTCTCTTCTTCTTCAAAGACCTCTTCCCATTTGAGTTGTTGTCCCTCTTTCTATTAAAGTTCTTCTTCTTTCCTTTCTTGTGGGAATTAGAGTTTAGAACTTGAATGCTTTCATTACCATTGTTTTGTTTTATTCCTCTTGTGACAAGCCAAGATTCCTCTTGAATGCAATTGGTTTTCAATCTATCAAACTTAGGAAATTTAGAATGAGCACTGATTCCTTGAATGAACGATTCCCATGAGGTAGGAAGTCCATTTAGGGCCATCATAGCAGGTTCTTTGTTGTCTATTAGATGTCCAATAGTGGATAGTGGATCCCTAAGCTCAGTGATCCTCAAGAAATAGGATGTAACTATTTCTCCTTTATTCATATTTATATGGTGTAGTTGATTCTTTAGGGTGAGAGCCCTGCTAGTGTTGTTGATTTCATAAATGTTAGCTAGTGCTTTGAACATCTGAAAGGATGTCTCATATTTAGAAATAACTGGTACAATATGGTCTCTTACTGAATCCACAATTATCTTAAGGGCCTTCTCATTGTCCTTGCTCCACTGAGTTTTCTCTGTATCATTAGAGGGTTCAGGAATTTCACTTTTGACATGGGAGTCAATTTTATTTTCTTTCAAAACAAGCATGATCCTGAATTTCCAAGATACAAAATTTGATGCTCCATCTAATCTGTCTTCAAACCTAACTCTGGTTGCCATTAGGATTATGGGAATGTGATCTTAGTAAGAGCCTGGTGAAAGTTTATGAGATCGTTACAAAATTTTAATATGATCTTCCTTAACTTCACTCTGATACCATGTTAAGTTCTTTCAAAATTCTATGATCAAAATAGAAGAGATGGAGATATGATCTGAAAGTTGTATTTTATCTGCTATAGTGTGTTTTAAAGATGCATCACATTTATCAATTTCGGTGTGTTCATCCTTCTCAATGTAAGCATGCTATATAAGTGGATGAGGGGTTACATAGTGAAGAGATATGTCTTCCCACGTGGGAAGAAATCTCTTCCCTATGTACCTCTCACCACAGTATATAAACTAATCACTGTTTACTTACCCGATTAGAAGAAGTGTGAATTGTTTGAGAATCGCTTTACCACTCGATACCATGAATGGTGTAACCATTGGTCAAATGTGATAAGTTAACTTTGGTTTTATTTATCATTAGTTAACGTTAACATATTAGTATATGTAATCAAATATATATATATATATATATATATATATTTATCATTAGTTAACGTTAACATATTAGTATATGTAATCAAATATATATATATATATATATATATATATATATATATATATATATATATATATATATATATATATATATCAGAAGCATGAAATAGTATGACCAACGTTACAAAATTAACAGGTCTAAGCAGCCACCAGACTGTCTTTCCACCTATGGGTTTCAATGGGGAGGACCTAACACAATCGGCAGATACCTGGGGATTCCTTTCACAATCTATCCTTGTCTTAAAGATATGTGGTTTTGGATTATGGTCAAGATTGAAGCCAAGCTTACCAAGTGGAATAAACACTACCTCTTGCTTGTTGGGAGAGTACAAGTTTTTCAAAAGATTATGTCATCCTACAATATCTACTATGCCTGTGTGTAGATGTTTAGTAATTATCAAATAAATGAGTTGTAGAAGATCATCAGGGAATTCTTGTGGTCGGATGGTAGAGGACATAGGAAAGAAGACTCAGTCAAATGGGAGTGGTGTTGTATGGATAAGGCTATTGGAGGACTGGGCCTTAAGGATATTAAAGTGCAAGGGATTGCACTTGCTGCTAAATGGATCTTCCATGCACTGGAAGACAACAAACCTTGGAAAGTGCTCATTCAGAACAACATCAGACTGGGTGTTCCCAAAAAGGCTAAATCCTGGAGATCCCTTCCTATTAGTGACCTTATAGCTGGTAATTTCTCAGTCTCTACCGCAGGCTCTACTATCTTCAAATCTATTTGGAAGGCGTGGGAGGGCGTTAGGCTTAATATTGGTAATAATTGGATCAGCCGAGATAACCAAGTTTGTGGGGAAAGATCAATTTGGTGGAACTTAACCTACAATGGTAAACCCCTCACACACACTCAAGGATGTTCGGTCAAGAAATGGGCCTACAAAGGTATATGCCATTTTAAAGATATTATTATAAATGATGGTCTCATTTCATGGGACGATATTTCAAGTATCAACTTCCCTTGTCTAATAAAAGAACATATAACATCATGTGCAATGCATGTGGTATCTTGCAGCTTCTTAAAGGATGTGATGTGAATGATGACAAATTTGTACCCTTTTCATGGGTTGATGGCAGCTTTCTTTATAATGTGAATGTAATGCCCCTACCCTAGTCGGCCTTGTAAAACCCGTTTGACCTTAGTTGACTTCCTATGTGGCATTCTTGAATGGTTGATTTATCGAGATGTAATGTTGTAGATTAGATAATATAAATAATTGTGCATACCTATTATTGTGCTTTTGCATTGATTCTTGTGTAAATGTAATTATTCCCTAATTCTTGTTATAAATCTCAAGCTAACACCTTCATTGGATATGTATATATATGTATGCTTGCGTGACTCATGGTTGCAGGAGATTGCAGGTACTATATCACCTAGGGCAAGGTTCAGCTCCACCAGGATTCGCGGGGTTGAGTATACCTCCTTCATCCTTAGAATTCGGATTAGGTGGTCATAAAACTCTCGTCTTGCCTAAGCCATGCTCAGGTGAGCATCATGTGTGGTCTATAGGGTTCCTTTGTCTTTTGGGTTGCGTGTCTTGTGATTGGTGGACTTTCTTGGTTTGCATGCCTTGCATGTGGTAAATGAAGTATTTTATCCTAAGTATTTAATTCAATTTAATGTGTTGATTTATGCATTAGAAATTGAGTAATTTAAAATAAATAGGTTTTTCTTAGGTGATTAATCATTAATTAAAAAGATCGCTTTATTTATGTTGTAGCGAATTTAATTTAATGGTTAGTTTTAAAAATAATGAATTTAATCTAGTTTATGCGTTTTAAAAAAAAGAAATATTTAAAGTTATTTGAAATATAATTAATTTAATCTCTTTTGCATTTTGGAAAAAGAAAGGTTAATTTTACTTATTTAAGAAAATCATATTTTATTAGAAAAGCAAGTTTAATTTATAAGTAAATTTGATATAGTGTGAAAGATTGATTTTGAGAATTAATTTAATTAAATATTTACCCTTGACAATATTGCGAAAATATAAATGTTGGCTTAATTAATATTGAGAAATTAAAACTTAATAAGAGAGAAGCATTTTAATTAGAAAATCAAGTTAAATTAATTAAATAGTTTGAAAAGAATTATTATTTCCTTTTTATTTAAAAAATGCTTAAATTCGAAATTAGAAATTACATGAGGGAGAGAAAAGCATTTTTTATTTAGTTAAAACAAAATAAAACAAAATGCTCTTTTATTAAATATTTAATTATTGGAAAATATTTTTGGGGAGAAAACCTAAAAAAGTTTAGGTTTCATATATATTTTAAAAAAAAATTATTTTATTTTTGGGAGGAGTTCACGGGAAAGAGGTGGCAACCTGTGAAAAAGAGGAAAATCTTCAATTTTTTTTATGCAGGTTGGAGGAATAAAAATCTGGAAGGAAGGTGGGTGTGGATTTCTGGTTGCAAGAGCTCTTCCTCAAGATCTTTCAGAAAGCTTCCAAGGTTGGATAGCTTCTACCTATATTTATTTTTTGGTTATTTATTAGCTTAATAAATTTATTCTTCTTTGCAGTTTTGTGTCTTTCAAAATGAATAAATGAAAATTGGTTGTGTCTTCCATTTCTGGTTGTGCTTTGCTTTGTGTAGGAATTAATGTTTTGGTTTTCTAGTTTGAATTCACAAGGGTTATGCTGACAAAATTTTGTCAGGATTTCCCTCTTGTGCTTACAGCCTTTGCACTCCTTTGATAGATTGCATTCCTTTGATAGATTTGTTAAAATAAAATAATTATATTCCTCTTTCCCATTCTTGTGTTGCCTAATTTCTGGGTATATTATTTTGCTAGTATTTATTTTATGAGTTATTGTTTTGATTTTATTTATAAAAAAAAATGGTGTAAATTTAAGAAAACTTATAGTTTTCTGGAAAAAGAATTATTTTTTTGTCTTTGTGAGACTGGTTTTCCTTTTGGTTGTGTAAGTCACAGTAAATAAAATTAAAAAATAAAAAATAAAAATAAATAAATAAACAATAATATAAAATAAATGGGGGGGCAACATGCTACCCTATGGTAACAAAGCTACCAGGCAATATTTTACATGCCTCCAGCATGTGGTGTTTTGTATTTTTAATTTATGTAAAAAAATTATATATATATATATATATATATATATATATATATATATATAGTTTGTTATTTATTTCATTATGTGGGGAAAGGATAAAGTAATATTTTATTTGGAAGATCTTGGAAATAAAAGGATAAAGAAATATTTTATTTGGAAGATCTTGGAAATAAAAGGATAAAATAATATTTTATTTGGAAGATCTTGGAAATAAAAGGATAAAGAAATATTTTATTTGGAAGATCTTGGAAATAAAAGGATAAAGTAATATTTTATTTGGAAGGTTTTGGAAATAAAAGGATAAAGTAATATTTTATTTGGAAGATTTTGGAAATAAAAGGATAAAGTACTTTTTGTTTTAAAAAGTCCATTTTATTTTTAGTGTTAAATATTATTATTATATAGCTATTAAGAAGGGTTAATAAACATATACTATTTAATATTAAGTTTGAAATCTATGATTTATTCAATTCGTTTATTAATATATATATATATTTTAAATGATATTAATATATATATATATTTTAATAATAATTAAGTGAAAACCGTGTATTATTAAATTATTAATTGATTATATTTTATTATCCAGGGGCTAATAATTATATAATGTTTAATATTGAAGTTGGGAACCTGTTTTAATGAGGAAATACTCCTTTGGGAATAGATAGAATAACTCTCTTTCATTGGAGATGTATGAAATAAATCATATTTATTATTCAGAGATGTTTAAATTTACATATTATCCAAATGCATATTATTTTTGAATTTAGATGTTATAGGACATATGGGAAATTTTCATAGTTGGTCAAGTCCCTAGTTAGAGTATCGTCTGATAAGAAACCCCTTGTAATTGATTTAGATGTGTTCAGATGGATTCGCTTCTATGAAGGGATCATTTATGTATTTATTGGCCGAAGTGGTCGTTGTATAGTGGTTGTGTTTGCCTATAAGGCTGAGATGTAAATGACATGAACCTTATGTAATCTTAACTTAAATAATTGCCAAAGGGGTCTTGCAGTTGAGCAGACCCGGAGATGTAGCCCTCTAGGGGTGAACTCCGAGATCATATCTGTGTTATGTGATGCTTTTGTCTCTCATGTTTCTTACTTAGAGCTAGCATGTATGGTTGCATTTTGTAAGTGTATAATGGGAATTTAATGAAGTTAATTCTTGAACGCATGAATATAGTCATCTTGTTAAATGTAGTAATTAGGGTCATAAAAGATTGTAAATATGATTATGGAAAGTATTTTGTTAATGTTAATGAAAAGAAGTAAGCATGGAAAGAAACTTGCTAGGTTACCATTATTGGATTAACTTGTTATAAAGCTTGTAAATTGAACGTATTGAATGGGTAACTAATATTGGATTAACTATCATAATATCTAAATTGAAATATAATGGATGAACCTCATTCGGCCACTTACCGTATTATCTTAATAAATGAACATCATCATGTTAGCTATATTTCACTAAATTGGATGAATTTATTTGGTTGTTTACGTTTTATTCTAAACAAATAATCCTCACCAAATTAGTTTTATAATTGGATGAACTCAATTGGTTACCCACATTTTAACCTCTATAAATGAACTTCATCATAATAGCTATAATTGAACTAAAATGGGAGAACTCATTTAGTTGTTTATATCTTAATCTTAGCAAATGTATTTCTTCATATTAACTTTATTTTAACTAAAGTGAGTGAACTCATTAAGTTAGTTATATTTTAACCCTAATGAATGATCGTCACTATGTTACTTACAATTTTAATCCTTAACGAATGAATATCATCTTACTAATTATATTTTAATTAAAGGGATGAACTCATGTGGCTATATTACATTTTCACCTTAATGAATGAACTCCATCTCTTAGCATTATTTTAACTTCAATGGATGAACTCTTTTGGCTATTTACATTTTAACCATCTATAAAAATAAACTTCGATAAATTAGTTATATTGTATCTAAAATGGATGGTCTCGCCAAGTTAACCATATTTAAACCTTAATGGGAGAATTCTTAAGATGCCTACGTTTAAAATACATTGAGTAAATATCCTCATGTTAGCCTCATCTTCAATCATAATAGATGAACGCTTCCTAAATTATAAAATGTCAATTCTTCGAACATATTTTATCCATGTCTAAAACATTAACTTGTAATTAAGATATCCAGCTTAATTGGATCAAATGTCGCGAGTTGAGTTAGGTGTAAGGTTACGTAATCATGTTGGGAAACTCCTTAGGTTCGTTTAGTCTTCTGCTGTGTTATCTAAGTATTAGATAACTCCAATGTATCTTGATGTTGTGTCTTATTATTAACACTCTTATTAGTATTAATATATTATTTAAAAAATATATATATTTACACTCCATTGAGTGTTTTAGCTTAAACCCTTCGGGTTTCTTGGCAGGGCATTACAGTGAAATCAATCTTTATTTATAAAACTCTGACATATAATGTTAATATTTTTAATCATTTTAATGCTAATTGGTATTCAAATCTATCCCCTGCTAAATGGGGAAAAATAATTAAGGTTCTTTGGTGCTCTCCTCTAGCCCCTAAAAAGAAAACTTTTAGATGGTTGTTAATGCTTGATAAACTACCTATCAGATTTGACTATAATAAAGATGATCTTTGTAATTTTGGTAAAGTGAAGGACTCCATCAGGCATATTTTCTTTGATTATATTATTCTAAGGAAGTTTGGCTTATTTTTGGGCTAATGTTACTGATGTATATTAACATACTTGATGTTGTTACTGGATTTATTAGAGGCATTAAGAAAGATACTAATCTTTTTTAGAATTTGTTATCTTGTGAAATACTTTGGTATCTATGGAGAATTATAAATATAGAAAGATTTCAAGGGGAAGTAAAGGACCTTACTGAGTCTTTTTGTAGACTCACCTTTCATTTTATTTTCTCGCAGGTTACTATGGTTATCAGGTTGAACAAGGAGAAATTTTGCAGATTCCTTACTAACGGGCATACAAGGCTATTTATCTTTGAGATCTCTCATGGTTATACTTGGGGGAGAATGAATGCATAAAGGATTCCCTTTGTCAATGCCCCAGATGCTCTTATGGAGGAAATCAGAAGAAATGGAGAGTCGGTTTGCCATCAAATGGTGCACTTTGCCAGAATGATGGATGATCAAAGGCTGGTTTGGATGGAAGACCCCCTAGGCTGGGTTGCCTGGATCTAGTTCGGGGTTGTCTCATGGTGGATGTTTTGTATAGCTGGATGAATTTTTGTATATGTTTGTTTAGATGTATAGGACTGTAGTACCAGATTGGTTGTTTGTATAAACCTGTGTTTTAATGGCCCGATCTATACATACTTACTGATGTGTATACCTAGATAGAAGGATGACATGAATTGTTGGCTGCAGTTATAACTGTTTTGTAAATCAGTTTATTCTCTATAATCAATAAAAAAAATGAATAAATAATAAACAATAAATAAATTAATAAAATCAATGAATCAAAACTCAATAATAAGTTATCAATTAAATAAAACAAAGCAACAATAAATAAATGAATAAATCATTGAACAATAAATCAACACAAATCAATAATAAATAAATAAATACTAAATAAACCATTAAAGAATATATCAAAATAAATCAATCTCAACAATAATTAATTAAATAAATCAAAACAATAAATAAATAAATAATCAATAAATCACAAATAAATAAAAATTAAATCAATTAAATTAATCTCAATTGATTAAATACAGTTCTTACGATAAATAATCATCAATTAATAAAATAACCAAATAAATACCAATAATCATATTATAGGATAAATTAATCCAAACCTTAAAAATTAACATTATTCCATAAATTAAATTACATAGAAAACATCCACTCGCATACTCAAGCAACTCGACAAAGGGAAACATCAACTCAAACTCTACCACTGACTTGCGTCGTGGCACAAATTGACAAGGTGAACATCTAAGCCTAGAGTGAGTGAAAGAAACCCATGCCATCTCCAACAACTTACCATTGAGATAGGACACACTCAGACTTGTGAAGCCAGGTGGAGTTGATGTTCGGTACCTACAATCCTGCAACCACAGTGTGATACATATACAACATATATCCATCATAATAAGTAGGCAAGTGAAAAGAGAATCACAACACCTTATCATGCTCATAATGAGTGATAAGGCATCGTCCCTTCCATGAAGGAAGTCATACATCAACACATCAATACATCAAATGAAACCATAATTACCAGATAGGGGTTAGAACCATCTTAAAATCATAACTCATGTGATCTACATAGAAATATAAAATGCATATAATCCATCAATATAAATCCCTTCATTAAATAATATAGCATGTATCGTCCATCATATGAATCACCAAATAGCATATGTCCATATAAGTATCTAGCTATATCAGTATCATAGAAATAAAGTCACGAGTAACATCAAAACATCATCCATATGTCTAAATAGGTCTATCGAAGCATAAATAAAATTTGAGTCTAGGAGGGACACTACACGATACTAGGTTTGTTCTTATTTGTTAAGATCTCTCAGAAATTGACTGCTCTAATGGAAACTTGTAACTGCACTTGCAAGTTGGAAAATAGTGTTCTCGTTGCTATATATGGTTTTGCCTTATCCCAAGCACTTGTTTTAGTGATTTCCACCTCCACAAATAGCAGATATTGTATTGAAAAGTGTGCATCCCCTAGAATCTCATGTGTTTATAAGATTCCTATGAGCTAAATGCAAACTAGAGTTCTACCCTATGTTTTTAAGAAAAACCCTAAATGAGTGTAATGTGAATGCTTTAGATCATAAATTCAATGTAGATCTTAATCAATAATAAAAATCTAAAAATTAATGTTATGTAGATTTTAAACTCAATATAGAGATATGAAAATAACGTGAAATCATACCCAATCCTAAGGAAGTGGTACAAGCCAATCAACACTCGGTGCTTCCCTTATTATTCTTTAATATCTCCTAAGCTTCCACAATTGATAAAAATGTTGATGAATACTTGATTGACAGATGAATTTTCTGATTTGAGACTTCACACAAAGCTACCCTTTAACTTCACTAGGATCTCCTTTCAAATTGCTTGATTCCCATCCTCAAATAAGGGAAAGAAAGGCTTTATATATGAAACCCTAATTTTGAATTTGATAATAGGCCGACTTAGAATTGATAAAAAATGACACAGAGAGGGATTTGAACATTATAATACCGCCAAAATTAGCTTCCAAAATTTGGGGGAAAAAAGTTTGGGACTATGGTGGTGACCGCCGCAGTCCTATCATTTTTTTCTAATTTTCTAGGGATGCAAGATATCATGATTATAAATTCAAATCCAACATGGTAGGTCAATCCAAGATGTGTAGATATGAAAAAATGTGCCTTGAAGATTTAAATTACGACATTATTAAGATTAATTTAAAATAAAATAAAAGGGGCTCACCTAGGGTTAAGGGCCCAATTTTATGATGTTTGAATTGGTGAGAGTGACTTTATATTTAATTAAATTAATAATTAAATGCCTAAAGAAGCCCTATAAATGCAAAATGCAATGTGATACACTAAGGTGGGTGCTAACCTAAGCGTTGATTTAGGCAGCCCTATTTAGGGGTGTATAATTTAAAAATGCTACATTTAGCCCTCACTTTAGCAATCATGTGATACTGCATGCATATACAACCTTAAGTATAGAAAAGTAAACATTCATGGGAAAAAGTATATGTCCAAAAAATGTTGAACGAAGTCCCCATGGTATCTGCAGTACAACATTAGGAATTGCATCCTACAAAGCCACATTGCTAGTTGAAATCACAAAATCATCTAAAATGCTTACTAAGAGTGATGAATTTTGAGGGTAGTTATATGCCCCCTATCTCGAATTGCTAATTAGGAGGTTGAAATAGGCTATCATAATTACCACTTCAAACTGTGAAGGAAAATTGATGATAAATGCTCACAACAAGGTTCAATATAGGATCAAAACTAATGGAGAATAATTTGGTAAGAAAGAGATATCAATCGTGATTCCAACGCAACTGATGGTGTGAGAATTGGAGCTCTCTAACTCAAGATGTAAAAAATTAATTACAAAATGTAGGGTTTGAAAAAATAATTACCTTTTAAATAGTGACAAGTATAAAGGGATCCTTTTGACAATAAAAATGAGGAAGAGATTATCATCCAAAGACATCCACCTTTGAGAATAGAGGGGATCTTTGATAAAGATAAAATCTTTAAAAATGAGAAGAAAAATAAGAATACACACCTTCTCCAATATTTAGAAAGAAAAAAGTTGTATCATTTCAAATGGAAAATAGGTCCTTGACAAAAAAATAGACATTTTCTATGTGAGAAATGACATCAAATGAAAGATGCAACTCAACAAAGAAAAGGTGAATCTTTGGAAAAAGATAGACAAGTGAAATATTATTCTTGCCCCCCAAGCATGGAGACAAGGACACCAAGGAGAGATCATTTATAAAAGAATCACTCTTCTAAAAGAAGGAAAGAGATCCTTATCAAAGATTCATTTTCCTGTAAGAGGGATGGGATCCTCAACAGATATAAGTGTGTCCACAATATAGAAGGGTTCAGTATAAAAGATACCACTCAATAAAGAAAAGGATGTGATGAATGATTATAGACTTCCAACACCAAGGTAGAGGTCCTAATTAAGTATATGTACTTATATGTATAAGATCCTCATCAGGGATACCTATATTCCAATAAGAGAGAGGGGATTCTCAGTAGGAATATACATCTCCACAATCAATAAGATATCTTTATAGAAGACGCTACTTCACAAAGGGAAATTTTTAATCTTAAGAAGGAGAGATGTTTGAGATCATTCTTTCCCCCTTACATAGAGACAAGAGATGGTACAAAATAGGCTATTATGTTGCTACCAAAGTATGGTTGTACTTGAAGTTGTACCATCATGAATGGAAATCATTGAAATGTCTTGATCAACAAAGTAGTCTCTAGTAGAAGAATAGGCCTCTAGGTCATGTTCCTCTTGTACACAAATTTCCTCATACATAAAGGAAACCTTAGGAGAGGGACAAGTATAATTCATTAGGGCCACATTTGTATAAAGGAGGGTATTGTGATGAATAGAAGGTAAAGTCTCATAAATGGTATTGTCAATCTCTTGGGGAGATTGATAAAGGGACTTGTCAATCATCTTAATTTCCTTATGAGTGGGATGAGTGTTGAGAGATGTAGATGATGGTCTAATTGAGATGAAGTCATCATCACTACTAAATATGGCATTTACATTGAGAGATGGTCTTTGGGATGCTTTGGTTGTCTTTAAAGGATTATATCCAAGTCCCAACAAGGCTTCATGTATGTTATTTTCTAAAGGAACTCTAATCCGTTGTTAATTTGCACCATAACAATTACCATTATATCTGCTTTTAGCTAAAATGTGAAAACCTTGACCATAAAGAGATGTCATATCAAAATGACATGGTAAGGCCTTACAAATCTCAATGTCATAATTAGATGAACTAGAAGAATTTTTTGAATTAGAAGAAGCCACAAAATTGTTACTAAGTTGTTTAGACAAAGTGGGTTGCTTCTTAGGTTCCACCATATCATCTTCATTTTTAGTCTTAGGCTATATTGTGGGGATTTAATATTCTCCTATAAAGGTAGGTGTAAAATCTAAGGACCCCCAATCGTCTTCTAAGAGTACCTCTTCAGATGAGGAAGTATCTTTAGGTGGAGATGGTGTTTCAACTTGAGTAGTAGAATAATTAAAAGAATGTGAAGAACATTTAGAATCAGATGAAGTTTTCAAACAAGCTTGTAAATTAGTATCAACATACAAAGTGTTGGAACCACAAGTTTTGACAAAATTTAGTCTTCCTTAAAATACCTAATTAAATGTTTTCTTGAACCCTACCATCATTATGACTTAAATTTCATTCAACTTGGAAAAATATCCCCTATATTACTGACACTAGGCTCTGTGTATTCCAAAAAAATTCTATATGTGGGGTAAAATGGGCTCCCACAAGGGTAGAGCTCAACATATAGCTTCAAAATAGAGCATTAAAGCATTATTGGTGAGAAAGCCATTTTTTGGCAAGACTTAATGTGCAACTCAACGAAATGAACACCATTTAGGGGTAATAAATAACACCGACAAAGCAAATATAACCTTCTCTGAAAAGGCTAGTTACACCAAAAAGGGGTTCCTATATCGATATAGTTTCCCTTATGTTTAACTAACAACCTAAAATTTGGTGTAACATAGTCATTCTGCTAAGCATCAAAATGTTTTATCGAAAGCACATCCTACAACTAAAATGAAGCTTATTGGGGTGAGGTATCTGGGCTTTGCCGAAAATATAAGATGTCGGGGAAGCTCCTTGCTCTTCTTACCAAAACTAATGGTTTTCGGTGTAGTAGTTGAATTTTGTCAAACTTAGAATGATTTCACTGAAATAGGATGTTATGCCAAAAATCAGAAAGGACCAATAGCTACGAAAGGAGACCAAAATGTTTTATGCGCAAAAACTGATAATGATCTTTGCTGATGCAAGTGTTTTCGGTGTGACTGTGCAAATCGATAAGTGGTATAATCACTATACCAAAAGATGGTTCTACACCAAAATGTCAAGGGCGATGAGGAGTTTCTACACTGATAAGAGTTTATATTTAGACATAGATAAAAACAATGGAGATAGGAAAAATGAATCCACCGAAACTACTACCTACACCAAAAAGCCCAAGTGGTGGTGAAATAAGATGTACAATCCTCCGACATTAATATGCACCAAATTGACATCATATCACTTGAATTTTGAATTTAGACATTTAATGACCATTCTACAACTATCCCTCAAGGCGACAATTCACAAAATTAAAAGGAAAAAGTTTACATTCATTCAATCTGTGGGATTATCCAGACGACGGAGACTAGAGCAGGCCAGAATAAGAAACTAGCAAGGCCAGAATTAGTAATTGCATCACAAGTAAGTGCCTGGCCTTAGAGAAAATATTTTCAATTTCAATTGTGCAGTTACTATTGCAATGGATGGTTCATCAAGAAAACCTAGGGCTATGAAACAAAAGGAAAAGGCAACCAAAATAGAGAATCCCTCAGAACTGAAACCTAAGAAACAAAAGGAGGGAAGGCACTTGAACCAAGATTTAATGGATCAATTTCTTGATTCAAGTCCAAAAATGAAAAGGTCATCTCAATCGTAAATATTAGGGGACAAATATGAGAACCTAGGAGACATATGGACACCCATAAGAGGGTATGAATTAATGCTATATCATTTCAGAAAAAGAAACATGACATAACCTATTTGCAACCCGTGGATTTTTAATGTTGGAAAATTGGTAGTCCCTAATGTCTATGTTGACGTTGATTTGATGATTCTGCTAGCCAAAAACTATAATCCTACAACTAAAGTAATTTATGATGCTATTGAAAAACCATTGTTGCCTATATCAAGGGATTGCATGTCCAGAGTGTTCGACCTAGACCTAACCCTTGAACAACCTATTGATATCACCCTCTTCTGAAATGAATATGCTAGACTCAAGGATGTGTACAAGAGGTGGAAGTTGTCAACCCATAAGCCTAGAGATGGAAATGATCTCAGGGTGTTTGGTGAAGATGAGGAACCCCCATATGAGTTAGATTAATTTGAAGAATACTTCAAATACACATACTATTCAATCTATCAAATTTTGGGATCTGAGGCCAAAATTATTATGGATATAGCTCCTATGGTATTGGATGCAGATGTACAAATGCACGATGCTAGGCCCTTTGATTATGTGTCGATGATGGTGAACCAGATGAATCATGGATTGGAGAAGATCAAGGTCAACCCTGGTGAAATTTATTTCAAACATTATTCTATGTTGATGCACATGCTCTTGTATGTTGGAGAGGGATTGGATATGTGGACTAATGGTTTTAGGGTTAAAGAGTATGATAGGCGGCGCATGAGAAAGCCAGTTTAGATGTGGACAACTGTATGGGATCAAAGATGCTCATGATCCTAGTACTTATGTTTTAAAGAATAATTTGTTAAAACCTTATGCCAACTTCTTGGCCAGCCAGACAATCACACTTTAACCCCAAAGATTCAAAAGTTTCTTAGGCATGAGTTTGATGAGTGGCAACTAATCAATCACAATTGGGGAGATTGGTATGCCCTCAGGGACTGCACAAAAATAAGAGTGTTTGGATTTGAAGGTGCCCCTTTCCGTTACCTAAAATGGTACCAAACAAGATTGCATACTTAGAAATTATAAGGAAACTTGCTGAAGCAAGCTCCACACATCTAGCAGCTCATGGGAAATAATCCCTAATGCCTAGGTACCTATGCTTCAAAGAATTTGTAGTTTCTTCCACCAAAGGTTATGATATTATAAAAGATACTCTGGCCTATTACGGCTTAGCATAGGATGAACCTAGGGTCAATTTCAACCCTGAGGGATTCATGAGATTTGCAAAGCAATCGCAGAAGCTACACACTTATGAGCATGTTCCACTTAAACTTATGAGCATGTTCCACTTATACGATGACTTGATCGTAAATTTGAGTGAACCACAAGCTATGAATAAGATTGAAGCCTATGGCAAGGTGATTAGGGAAGAGGAATGGAAGAAGAATCATAATTTTTTGGAGTCAGATGTTCATTTATATATTCAGGACCCCATTGCTTGTATCCATGAAAAGATTGCTCATTTGGAAAGAATAATTGAAGGAGTCCCTCCGAGTGTTGTGGATAGAGACATAGGGAAGCCTTTGGGAAAAGATGTACAAATCATAGTACCTATGTTGCATATATCCCTATAGCCTACCCCTTCAGTACATAGTAATACAGAGGATGTACGAGAGAAAGATCCATTCCAAGTCCAAAAGGAAGAGGATGTTATTGCAGAAACCATAGCTGACAGAGAAGACACCAGACAACTTGTTAGTGACAATCCTATTTTAGATGATGAGTTTATTCATTCTCAAGAGTTTGAGACATTCCTATACAGATACAAAGGGAAGTTTCTTAGGCAACAAGTTGGTAAAGTGACATAGGATAATGAAGATGGATTGCTTGACAAACTGTAGCTCAGGATGTGGATAGTGAAATTGCCACCATGACCCCTGTTAGGGGAAGGAATCTCCTACAAGATGTCTATGTAATCATTGTTCCCAAATAGGATATGAGCTCTGCCCTATTATTTGATAGCTTTGTTAAGAATAATGATAGTCAAAAGAAGATATCATTGCAGGATACTGACAAGATATACTCTGGCTCTAGCTTTGACCCAGATAAGAAGGTGTTGTTGCAATGGGTCTTATACCCCAAGAATAAAATGCCGACATTAGTGGAGACTAGCAAGGTTTTTTGTCATCTCATGGTCCAAAGGGTTGCTAAGACAGATCCTTTAGAAACCACAAAACTAAATGTAAATGTGGAAGAATTCACCAAGGCCCAAATAAAACATGTAGTGAAAGAAAGAGATGCCTATAAGGCTAAGTATGCGAAAATAGAGGAACATGTGCATTAGTTGGAAGAAGAATTAAGATTGATTTTGAACAGATAATCATTTTCTTATGAATGAGGATAAAAAATTACTGAAGCACTGCAGGTCACCAGTTATTGGAGATATCAGGCAGAGAAGCTATAGAAAAAATTGAAGAAAAAGGAAGAACAAGGAAATAAGGTCATCTATGACATGATGGCAGGACTAGTCACCCATAGGTTCAACGAAATAATTTAGTGTACCAATGGCTATTGAAATACTTATGTAGGAACTTTTAGGGCATTACAAGAACATGCTAGACTAACAGAATGGGTGAAAGAAATAGTGAGTAAGGTACAAGATCTTGAACCTTCCAAGCTACCAAAAAATGTCCAAAAGTTGTGGTCTAAACAAATAGAGTACAATGAAGAATTGGAGGATGATATGAATCGGTTGGACATGGAAGATACTAAGAGTCTCCCTTCACTGTTGAGTGACAACAATGGTACACCAATGCCTCAAGAATAGTGGAAGGAATTACTGTCACATGAGAACTCATGAGCATTGGAGGAGATCAATGATGATGATCACATCCAGGATAACATGAATATCATCCTAAACAAGCTCTACAAAAAATAATACATTATGAGACATTTTGTCTCAAATATCACTACTGATAGGGAGCAAGAATATGTAGACCAGTTAGGGGCCGTGAATCTGTTTCTTTTAAATCGCTAAGAAGACTTGTTGGATTAGTTACATCATGTAACTAATTTCTATTTATTTTCTAAAAGACATATATGTATTTGATCTTTCCTTATAAAAGAAGGATTGTTTACTCAATGCAAGACATCATGAAAAATATCATATTATTATATCTCTGCTAATATATAAATCAATTTGCTTTCAAATCCTTTATTGTGTTAAGAAGTATTGTGGATGATTTTCAATTAGATCTTGTTATTTTGGTGCTAAGAAATAAAAGGATACTTAAATCTTTCTGCAACTGTGGTCATTTCATTATTTTCAGATTGCTACTTTGTTGTGTGGTATGAAAAAGATAAGATATACATCTTTGATTAATTACTGTATGAGCTTGTTTCTAGGAAAGATTAAAATCACATGTATGGTAAGTGTCATGTTGAAATTGAGTCATTGAGTGTAGAAGCATTAACAGTGGATGGTAACCTAATTGGTGTCATGCCCAGACTTTTGGGCACAAACGGAATAATTTTTTTTTTTTTTAAATACTTAACCTAGTATGACTAACTTAATTAAAATAATGCAATCTAGTTTGGTCTTAATTATGTTTTGAGTGAATCAAACAACTAAATTAATTAGGTGATAAATAATCTAAGTTATAAGCGAGCTAATATTTCTCCAAAAGAGTTATTACTATCTTCCATTAATAAATAATTAAACTCTCTTAGCAAATAATCTCAAACTTAATATATAACCTCTAAATTAATTGATCAATAATCTCTTATAGTTCTTTAATTACCTAGGGTCTAAATAAATTGTCCTGGTTATTAGATTAAACAAACCTATTAAATAAAATTTCCATAAATTAAAATACCTTATAAATTTAAAATTTTAAAGGGCCAACTTGACCCTACATATATCATTTTGTTTTTTTCCAAGGGTTTATCCTACCCAAGAGTTTTAAAATCTTCTTATTAGAATGCTCCTACGTTCATTTAATAATTAAAAGTGCATTACTTAGTTTACAAATAACTATTTTGATTCCTTATAAATATAGAAGTTAATTACATATATATATATATATATATATATATATATATATATATATATATATATATATATATATATATATATATATATTTATAAATATATTCCAAAGAGAAGGGGGGGGGGGGTTTCTTTTCTTTATTTTATTAATTTACTTTTAAAAGAATTTTAAAAGTTCACATGCTAACCCTAACTTTTTAAACACCCATCCCACACATATTTTATTTTAAAATCTATGTGTGTTTGCCCTAACCCGAAATTAGAGTTAGGGCATGTGTGTTATAACATACATATTTTTTTTTATGTGCTGTGTGTGAATCTTCTCTTTTATTGTTTCTTCTTTTTGTGAGTGTGTGTGTGCAGGTGCGGACGCGGCGGCCCGAGCTTTATCTCTTGGCAGAGCCGAAGAGGGAATGGCGGAGGGGGGTGGCATTTTTATTTCCATGGGGCTGCACCCGCAAGCTGGGGACAGCTCTGCCCACGGCTGCGAGCTCCGCAGCCTGTGGACGTCGCCGCCCACAGCTGCGGCTCCCGCAGATTGTGGACGTCGCCACCCACAGCTGCGGCTCCTGCAAACTATGGACGTTGCCGCCCACAACTGTGACATCCACAGCCTGTGGACGCCGCCGCCCATAGTTGCGGGCTTCCACAACCTGTGGATTCCGCCGCCCACAGCTACAGGCTCCCGCAGGTTGTGGACGGCGCCGCCCACGGCTGCGGCCCAATTTACCCTCCATGCATTTTTTTTTAGTTTTTTTTTTGTGTTTGAAATATATATATATATATATATATATATATATATATATATATATATCTACTTTTTTTTTGTTTAAGAGTTTAACATGTAATAATTTCTTAAAAGACATAAACCTGCATTATATATATATATATATATATATATATATATATATATATCTAAAAAGAACATGTAAATACATTACTATTTTTTTTTTTAATAAACAGATTTACAGAATAAACATTTAAATGAATAAAATATATATATATAGATATATATATATATATATATATATATATATATATTTGTTTTTATTTATAACTCATCATTTAGGCAAACTTATGAGATTACCCTTTTTTTTCTTTTATAGCTTTAGAATGCATGCAGGGATTTTCCTATTATAATTTTGTAGTATGTTAAAGGGAAAATATCCTTTTTTTATAAGGCTAGAATATGTATGTTCTATATTCTGGTTTTTTTTTTGTTTTTAAAAAAAAAAAACATTCTGAAAACTATTATTTAAAATATTCCTAGAACAACAACTCAAATGTAATCTATTCTGGTAAAATCATTAACTAGGACTATATGCTAAATTCTTTTTTTTGATAAAACAAGCTACTACAATAAGATTTATTTTCTGCATTAAATGGAAAAATAAATGACTGATTTATTTTATTTGCAGCAGCATAAATAAACATAATGAACATGTAGTAACAGAATAAATTTATTTGCAAAATAAACATAAATGCAACAACTTTATTTCTTTTTTTTTTAATGAGGATTTAAATACATGCTAATATATCTCATCTTCCCTTTTTGCAAAACTAACCAAAATAGGAGAAATACATTTCTTTAGCAAATTTAAATGCAAAGTAAATAATAATACAAATGGGTTTGAAAACCCAACTAATCTTTCCCTTCCATAGGAATATGAATAAAATAAATACACTTCTTTTCTTTTGGAAATTAAATACAACAATAGCTCTTTTTTTTTGCTACAAAATAACTACATTCTCTTTTTTTTGAAAAACTTTTTCTGCAACTTAGAATAACAACTATTCCCTTCCTCTTTTCTTTTCCCATCCCAAGCAACCTACAATAAAAATGCAACTTGACCATGGAGAGCTCACCTCCCAGCCTAGGCTTACTAGAAGCCACCCCCGAGCTTGGAGAACCGAGCACTAGACGGGTTACAAACAAACAACTAGCACAACAAATAAGGGGCAAACACTCAACATGCATTTTCCCATCCCAAGCTACACTCTCACCACAACTTGTGATGAACTTTCCACGGGTGGAAGTGGACCAAGTACCATTGGGGAGATTGCAAGCATAATACAACTCAAGCCACCTCATGGCAAAGCAAAATACAAAAAATTCACCTCTACTCCCTTATGCCCCCCAAAGGCTTAAAAGCCATATTTTTTCCCCTTATGGCCCCCAAATGCATACACAAGGCTATGCAGCAAGGGTCACAAAGGACACCCTTGAGATCACTCTCCATAAGGAGAGCCTCTCACCCAAGACTATCATACTTCTTCCACCCTAAGACCATCCTACTCTCCCAAGAGTAGGAGGCCTTGGACACTCCCAAAACAAGAACACATAAACAAAGAACAAAGAAAGGAAAATTTTACACTTTTCTCCTACAAAACAATTTACATATACACATCTACTCATACAAGCATTTCTTTCTTTCAAAACAACAAAAAAAACAACATAACTAAAAGGAAGTAAAACCAACCTTAATCTGCCAATAGGTATGTTAGACTTAGTTGGGGATGAGCTGCCCAAATCCACACAAACTTTCCACCAACACTTCCCCAAAATTCTATCCTACAACTAATTTTAAAAAAAAAATGCATAATCTCCAACAATGGAGAGTGGGTGATTAAACACTAAGTCCCTAATCCTTGCCTAAGAAGGCCTCTCACACACTTCCCAACCCCTTGGGTAAGGTGAGAGTTTCCATTGGTTTCTCTTCCCAACCTCTTACATAATACTAAAACTGGAAAGGGAAAATGTGAGAGAGAATGGGGAAGAGAGTTTGACATCAAAAGGGAAGGTTGTCTATCCTAGGAGGAACCTTCTAAGTTGAATTTTCGCTCACCTTGGGAAAACCACTTTTTGAGGTGACTGAACAATCACATGGGAGTAGTCACATGGTTAAAAATACCCCTAACCCATAGGTCTACCCTTTGGACCTTTGGAAAAGCCTTAAAACTGGCCCTAGGAGTCCATTTGACCCCTTAGAAACCCAACTGAAGTTAACCTACGGGTCAAACCTGATTTGACCACTCCCAAGACTCCCTACCCAAGGCAAATTTGGGACCACACTCTTGTGTTTGAATGGCTTTGGTAGAAACAAAACTCCCTCCAAGAGACAAGTCAAAATCAATGACACTAATCAGCACATGTGTCAAGTGACACAATAAAATACAATATAAAAATCACACATGGAATTTGTCTCTTGTAGGTTTACACAATTAAATAAAATCAAATTAACACACATGCATCATTTACTTTCACAAATAAAATATATTACAAATGGGGTGTTCTCTCTCCAAATAGACAACCCCTGGCTTAACAAACGTACATTGGTCTAGGTTTGGTTCTCCATATTAATTCCATGGTCACATGGATAATTTTCCTGCGCATCTCAATTAACACATTAGTAATTCCAAATAATCACAATTATATATAATTAAATACATGGATTTTATTGCACATCAAACACTCATACATTTGACAATAATAATTCAATATCCCATTCATTCAAATTCGATTCCACATAAGCAATTATCATAATTCTCAAAATTGAACCATTCATAAAATAAGCATCCTCTTTCTATCATCAAAATGAAGTCCTACAATTCCAATAATAACATTCACCATTTCAAAGTAATTCTATTCTAGCAACATATAAAGTTTCATAATCATAATGCATAAAATGAAGCATCAATATACGTCAATGTGATCCAAATCATGGAATCATATAGGTTCTAAATCCATAATGCATAAAATAAAGCATCCATAATAGTCTCAATATGAAAATAACTGAAAATGTCAAGCTGAGTCGGGGTAGGGCCTCACAATTGGTCAGAATAATACATTCACAATTTCAGAAAATTAGTCAATTATATTTTGTTTTCAGTTTTATGCATATAGGAGATAGGAGTAGGGTTAGAAGTTAGATTGATCTAATCTAGAAGTTCATGCCATTCTAAGATAGAGATTAAAATAAACTAAAGGAAGATTAATTATTCTTAATTGAAAGGTGCACCCTATAGTGTCCACCCTTGACTTGACTCTTATCTCATGCATGATAGACTTATCTAGACTCTTATGGTGTTTTGGATTATTATTATATATGTGTTTCAGTTACTCATTATGATACTAGAGATTATTGGGCATATGTTATTTTGATGATTCATATGGATGATGAAATTATCATTATTGATCATGAAATTTGATGGATAGATGTGTTTGATGGATCATATATATATGTTGATGGATTCTATATGCATTACTATATTGATGGACTATTGATGGTTTATATTGATCATGGATTTGATATTATTATGATTTCATTAACCCTAGTTCATGATTACATATGATGAGTTGATTATGTGGCATGTCTGATTATTATATAAATGTCTTCGTGAGAGGGATGATGTCACATCACTCATTGCGAGCGGGATGTGTCGTTGTGATTCCCTATCACTTTCTTGTTATGATACAACATATATATATATATATATATATATATATATATATATATATATATATATATATATATATATATGTTGTATCATTGCTTTGTGATTGCAATATTTGCAGGTACCAGACACCGACTCCACCTAGCTCCACAGGTCTGAGCATGTCTTTAATCCCAATGGTATGTGGTCTAGAGATAACATGAGTTCCCTTCACATACTCTAGGTCTAGGTTGTTCACCTTGAGTCGTCATCGTCTTGGCATAATTTCCATGTCAGTTAGTGAGTTGTATCTTTGTGAGTATGCTAGCCTATTGTTGATTTATTTGATGTATTTATGTGTGATTTTGTAGATATTAATGTTTAATTTAATTGATTGGGTTATTGGCTTTTGAGTATTTAATTATTTGATAATTAATATTTTTGATTAGGGGAAAACAGGTTTTGAAGGGCCCTTGAAACCCTTTACATCAAATAATCAAAAGATAGCCATTAGAGTCCACCAGAAAAACAAAAGACAACAGCCATAGAAAAGACACTTGGCCGAAAACAAAAAGCCACTAGCAGAAAGACACAACACAAAGAAACTAAACTCTAGACAATAAAGATTACTTTAGTGGCAAATATTTGCCAATGGCGAATTTTTCACGTCGGTGACTTGGGAAATGGCAAATATTTTGTACCAACTGGGGGTGGCCATGTTGCCAGAGCATTATCAATTTCTATCAAATTCATGGCCCGATCGACATATGTTTTATGTAATTAAATGTTTCTATGCGAGGATTTCGCCAATACAATATATGGTGGACACAAGGTAAATTTAATTTTTTCACCTACACTCTCCGAGCTTGTCTTAATAGACGACCATAATTCGCCTACAGGCATGTGAAGATTTGTTAGCTAGGAGGACCCAATTTGCCTGATATTTTGCCAACGCATGTCTCCATTCACCCCAACTTTTACCAACTATATTGTATTTGCCAATTATTTGGACGACCCATAATCACCTCGAAAATTACATAAGTCGCATTATAGTTACACAGGATTCGCCAAATATTTGTATACCATATAAAATTCCTGTGGAATTCACCATATAAGGATTGGTATAAATACATGCAAAGATTATATCTATCTCTACACAATCTGGTGGGTTCTAGGCTTTGAATTCTGATCAATAGTGAAGTTTCAGCCTAAGGAATATCATTGTTGTTGACTACATTGGCGACTGCTAGTGACCTAAAGGTGAGCGATCATATTTTTGAAGTGTTATAATGTTATTATGAATTTATCTATATTTGTTTGCACTGTTGAGTTCATTTTTATTCAATGGCAACCCATCAGTTCCAAGTGGTCAGTCGAGACATTCAGACCTCAGACATATAGATTATAGGTCATAGGGCCAATGAAACATATATTATACTTTATAGTCTATGATTGCTTTTTCAATAAATTGATATTTTTTTGGTAGCCTTTATTTCATTGGAGATGTTGAACATGAAGAAGGGTAGGAAAACTGAATGTGGGGAAGGCCATGAGAGGCCAACAAAAAATAGAACATTGTCTTCGTACTTTGGCTTTGGAAAAGATTGTGGTGAAAATCAGGAAGGTACATCATCACAAGTACAAGTACAAAATTTGCAACCTACACTACATGTTGAAGACGACGGCGAACCTGATATCTCAGATCAGGATGATCTTGAAGAAGATTATCTGGTAGATGCCCAAGTTAGCCAGAATGATATAATCAACCTGGGTGATAATGCCATTGATGATAATGCATGGAAGGGGAAAAGAAAAGCCAGATCAAAAAAGGATCGGGAGTGGGATATGTCAATGAGGAATTTTTAAATTAATTGGGCATCAAAGTATCCATTCATTGAACCAGTGGATAATCCAATTGAAGGCGAGCCTCCAATAGAATGCAGGTGTAACAATTGCACTTGGAAACATAACAAGGAAATTAGGTTGCAGCTAAAATTTGACACCATAGAAAAATATATGGGTAAAGTTTATGAAAAACAAATGATAGACGGAGTTGAAAAATTAGTGATAAGATGGAAAACAAAGGAGGAATGTAAGCATGTGAGGAATGCTGAAGAGTATTACTTTCATGAGAAAAGATAGATGAAGCCTGAAGGTTCTATTGAAGCTAGTTTTGGAAAAGCAATGCAAATAGAACAACTGGGAAAAGTTGTTCAATTAAGCATTGTTTTTTATATTTTGAGTAGAGGGCATGCTATGACATATTACCCATTAATTAGTGGTTTATTACACTTTTTTAAAGTTCCTAACTATCCTAATAGACACTGGTCAGTAAACAGTGGATGGGAATGGGCAAGTTGTCTTGCTGAGGTTGAAAAATAAGATGTAAAGGAAAAAAAGAGAGAGTCAAACTTTATTGAATTTTCTTTAGGTAAAGTTACGATAGTAGACAATACTTCATGGGTATGCATGCATGTTTATACCATAGAGAATCATACCCACCAACCTCATCTACTATCTGTTGCTAAAATGAAGGAGAGTGCAACAGTGGAAAATTGGATGGAGTAACTATAAATGGAATATTAGATGAAACTCGTCTTCTAGAAATCATCTCGTTTTGTATACACTATGAGAGAACAATATGGCACAATGGAGAACCCCCACGAAGAGCAATCAGTAACAAGGCTTTGGAAATATATAGCCAAGAATGCGGCGTTGCGTGATTCAATGCCAGAATATTTGAAGCTTGTTGATTTATGTCTTACCACGATATTGGGTTCGGTGGAAGATGAGAGAGTTTTCAGTGCTTTGGGGTTCCTAAAATCAAAGCTAAGAAACAAACTAGACAAAAATTTGGAAAATTGCTTGAGGCTCTATACATATAGGTATGATGTCCACACATTTCCTTACAATAGGGCATTGCAAATTTGGAGGTCCAAATGTGAAAGAAGAGGTTTGGGCAACACTTCAAACCAAAGCGCCAGTGGGACTATTGACTCATGTACTGGACCTACTGGTAGCATTGAGATGCAGTTCAATGAAGGCATGCAAACTTAGAGTGAAGAAACCACATACAAGAATCAAGAAAGCTCTGAATTTGATGAGGATGAATGGCAACTGTAAGAGATTGGTATTTATTAATCTTATTACTGTATCTCATCATTCATATTACAAAAACATATTACTATTTGCAATTAGAATTTAATATTGATTTGTAATTGTATTTTTCATCTTTCTATTTCCATATTTAAAATAACATAATAAAAGACCATAATGTGTTTATTGATACAAAGATGTTTATTGTTTATTTAGACATGTTTGAGAACTTAAATTTTCATTAATTCTTTCAAAATATAGCCATATGATACAATTCATTCAATAGTAATACACCAATCTGTGTGATTCTCCATGCAAAAGTCAATACAAAGTTTCAGAACCCTTTGTAAATGACCCATAATTCCCTTTTATAGAAACAAGGGAGAAACAATAGCTTCAGGTTGAATTGCAACATGTGAAGACTCAACATCAAAATCACAAACTCGGCATAGATTTACATGGCCATCATAGGCCGGATTAGCAATTTAACAACTACTACATGTCTGATGTCTCCTGTTCAAAAAATAGAGTTCAAAATTAAATATTAATTCACGCCATGACAAATTAAATATAGATAATAGCAGTGCCCAAAACCTAGTAATGAGAAATAGAGAAATGCAGAAATGTTAAAGCTTGGGAGAATTTGAGAATATAAATTTATAGGCTGAAGTTTTGCACTGTGCATCATAGATTCATAGGCTGGATTAGCAATTTAGCAATAGCGAGTGCTGGTTTTTTCCTATTCATAAAACAAAGTTATTTCAAGTGATGCCAAATTCCAAACAGAAAAAACATAAAACCTTGAAATTAAGAGTAAAAGAAGAAAACTATGCAATACATACTATGATTCCGTAAGATTTTGTGCCAATTTTTGTAGGGTGCTCCACTCTTCATCTGATGGAAGGTCAATATTCTATAAACTATGGAAAGTCGACTGCAACTTCGTCAACATTCCATATTTAGAAGAGTGACTTGACATCATTGTTTCACTCAATATCGAATTCAGAGTTGTAAATGGTTGGATGAATTCCAAAAAGCTTTGGGGAGTTGTGTCCTCAGGAAGAAAGTCTAAATCAGACTTCATTTTTATCTCCATGATTTTTTGTAAGCTTCTTTTCCAATGAATTTATTTGATGGGTCAGCGGTCTTAGGCAAACCAAGTTTAATCAAATTAGTTTTCTTTTCTTGTAGCTTTAATATCTTTTTGCCACATTTATCCATAACTTCTTATGTTTCCCTTAGTTTCTGGCATTTTTGAATGATAGATGATGTCTTAATTGTGGCATCAATGTAGCTCTTAATTCCCTTGGATACCAAGTAGCTATCACTGGTACTGTAGACTACTTGCAGAATCTATTTTGCCATATCCTCTTTTGAATAAACATGTATGCTCTTCTCAAAGTGCCCTTTGATTTTCATATAAATTACTCTCAGGCTTTCATTCAATTCAAACCATTCACACAACTTGTCACTCCTCTGCATTATTTGCTGCCAAATGTTTTCTTGTATATACTTCATTGTATTTTTTATATTCTTTCAATATATCCTCCAAAGTTTTAATTTTATCATTTGCATTGTGCAGGTCTTCTTTCATTTGTGCACATTTTTTTATTTCTTCCTCTACTTCCTCTTGCAATTATTTTTCTTTTTCCTTCTCATGATCCAATAGGTCTTGTATTTTTCTTATTTCAGCAGCAGTAGACTCATAACTTTTGTATAATTTTTGAAAGCTGGCTCTTTCCTCATCAATTTTTTTTACTGCTTTTAGCCAGTTTTTCACTCAGGTCCTTCAATTCTGCATCCATCTTCTCCTGCTCTGCAATTTCTACTGCAGAGCCCAAATTTTTTATCCTTTCTTGTAAATCATTGCACTTTTTATCTGTTGCTTTCCTCTTTGATTTTTCATTTGTTAGGTCTTCCTGTAACTTTTCTATTTGTTTCTCCAGTTTATTTTTTCCTCTTTCCACCTTTAGCAGTGAAGTGTAGACCACTTCGTTAGTCCTTTTTGACACACTAATTTTGTCCACATTATGTACTTTGAAAAAATTTATTTGGAGGGTGCTAACTTGAAATTCAGAGGGATCTATCTGATTGTGTGGTGGATTTTTATCTTTATTTGGGGGCATAACAACCAGGAACTCCAACATATCTTTGTGTGGGTCATATGTTGGAAATACCCTGTCCTTGTAGGTTGTTCATCTAAAACTTCAGTCAGGGCAACCCTATGAAATGCTCTCTTTTTTTCATTATTTGCATTTGTGTGTTTAAATTTTTCATAGTATTCACAAAATTGAAAATCTCGGCTTGTTGAAGCAATTGAATATTTGAAAGGTGACATAGGAATAGCAAAGGCTCTAGTTCCACTTATGCCTGTGGTTTTAACTAATGCATTACTAGGATTACCAACAACCTTTCCCAATCCTATCCCACTGACACTTTCATGTGTAGTTTTCATAATCTTTTGAGTTGTGTGATCTGAAGCTGCAAATGATTGATTTGTAGTGTCAGTGGCACTTGATATAGGATTCTGAATAGTATGAGTATCTACCACTAATGGCCTCTTGCGAGAGATATTTTGTTGTATCCCTTGTCCAACACCAAGACAACTAGTATCAATAGTAGTACCCATGCCAACCCCACCAATCATCACAGAACTTGACTGAACAATAATAGGAATACTATCCATAGATTCCCCACTAGTGATAGTGGCACTTGATTCACCACCAATGGGAATACCATGATGTGGTGGTGGTTGTGGATTTGAACCTGAAACAAATGTAGGTGGACCCTAAGGGTAATGAGTAGTACCTTTCCATGATGAATCTGAAGAATCAAGTCCAATGATTGGTTTAACAGGAGCTTTTGATTTTGAATTTGATGGAAGTTGTACCTCAAGTGGATACCAAATGCCTTCTCCTCTGGGACCTAGACCGCCACCGTCAAAACCCATTTTTTCCACAATGTTTGCCCCTTTGCTATATTTTTCTTTCATGAACTCATTGACTCCAAATAATATTTTAGGGACTATAGTAGTTGTCAGAGTGGGATCAACCTCATACTCATCATCATCTTCACTCCTGTCATATGTTGTTGTGGGATGCTCCATATTCCACAATTTGCTAAACTCTTCATCCTTGTCGATGGTCTCAAATTCTGCACTGGTCTTTGGTTCATCGAGATTCTTCCTCATAGTCCAAAAATCATTTATTTTGGTTTGAGTCCAATAACTCTCTTTACATTCTTTTAGAATTGATTTGGGAATAGATTTGTTAGATGGATTAGCATATTTTTGGTAGAAATTGTAGGACCTCCTATTTTGGATGCCTTAGCCCTCCTCTGTTGTCCTCTGTGTGTGCAATGCCATAATTTGTGATAACATTTCTACTATTGAAATGTTATTGTCAGCTGCAATTTTCTCCATCTCTTTTTTTACCTCATCCCAGGAGTCCATGTTTCTAAGCTTTTCTGGCAATGGTTTACTTTCATGTTGACATAACACTGAAGAGTTCCCATTTTTCTTAAGCCTTGCTTGAACTACACCGATTGGATCATACTGCCAGAGACCCTCATCAACAAAGATAAAAACTATCAAAAAATCATGTGCCACATTAAATGCCTTTCTCTCAAATGTGAACCCTCCACATGAGAAAGGAAAGGAAGGAAATATTCTCTTCTTTTGCTGACCATGGAAGTACCTATCTATTCTCTCCAACTGCCGTACATATTCCAATGCAAATACCCTCTCTGTCACATGTATTGGAAGTCTATATGGTTTTATTGTTGATCCGTAAAACCTTAACACAATGAATTCTTCCATGAAGAACCAGTCAGCCAATTATATTTGACTTCCGAGTTGAATGCAATCTCTACAAGACACAGGCAATCTAGGCATTGGAGTGCTTGTAATTTCATTATACATTGGTGCCAAAAAGAAGTCTACAAAATGATTGTAGTTCTTTCTATTATCATGCATCCTTATCTTTGGTGTCCATTCATATATTGGACACTCTGTTCTATTCTGGGTCTTCTCATCAATCTTATAGTTCACAATTTGAAGATTGTTGGTCTCAAATATTACACGATACTTGGATAAAAGGAGATAGCACAAGTAGGATGAGAACCTAAATGTCTTATAGGAACCTTTTTTTATCATTAGTAATTGTTTTTGCATGGATTTAACAATGTGCTCAATTAAATTATATCTTATTAGCTGACCTACACAATGGATATTAAAAATCATTTCAAGAAGGCTTGCACCCACTTCCCTATCATTTTCCAATCCCAGACAAAATGATAGCAAGGAAATAGTATCCCCAACCCATGGAACAAAAATGTTAGAATCATAAGGAGGCTTATGATTCTGATCCAACAGAGTACCACACTTTATTAGATCTTTGATAAATGAATCTCTGCGACTTGGATCGAGACTCTCATAATTCTCTGCCAGTTTTCCTAGATCAATTTGGACATTTGAGTTTTGTGCTTCAAACCCTAGGTTAAACAAATGAGCAAATTCTCCCACATTTATGGATAGAATTTCCTCTTTTGTATTTTAATTGACAATTGCTTTTTTATCTTCATCATAATTTTTGACGCAGATCATGACAAAATCAGGGCAAGGGAATACTTCAGGTAACACCATGCTTCCCAATCCAACATCCCACGATGCGATTTTATTTGCTCTTTGTTTTAACATTGTGTTGAAAACAATAAATTTTGCCCTAGATGGACTTGCCACCTTACTAGACAATGCATATCTAATATTTATGATACACTTTTCACCATGGATAGCAAGGTCATAAATATCATGGCATTCATAAGTGAAACCTGGTGTTTTAACCAGTTCGGTTAGGTACATTTTTTTTTCACTTGGCTTCTTGTTGAACTATTGCTTCCCATTTTCCCCATCGTTGTTATTGTTAATAATTAAAAAATAATGCTAGATACAAACCTGAAAATGCTAACCCTCAAATTGGACCACGAGATTTAAAAAAATTTAAAAAGGCGGGATGTGTTCTAGAATTTATCCGAAATTTCTATTTCACTAGATTGGCATAGATAGTCTCTGTTGCAACTTGCATTCCTCAATCTAGTAGTTGTTTCTGAATCTCCCTCATTTTATTGGTTTGTCCATGAAATGAAATAGGATTATGATTTATGAGTCACTTATTTTGAAAACTCCAAAAAGTTACAAAAGTAATACTTAGGGCAAAATATCTAGAATCATGTTGTAATTTTATTAATTATTATTAATATCTATTCGCCGCCAAAGGACAAAACATTCATTACTTTAGTCTAAATTTTGAGGATATTAAATGTAAAATGTTAAATTCCGGGCGAAGTTCTCACAAATGTGTTCACTTCCCACATTCGAGCTGAAATCCATCCTAAGCTGTTGATCTTTTCTCATCCAACGGACGATGGTACCTATTGTCAAATGTCTTGGGTCCCATGACTTTTGCCATTTTTTGGGCATGTCACCACACTCGAGTCACTTTTTTGGGACTATTTTTTAAGTCGGTTTAATCATTTTTAACTTTTGTCCAAAAAATAGCTTTATAGACTTAATTATATTTCACTAATTTTAAAACATTCAATTCCGGGCGAAGTTCTCACAAATGTGTTCACTTCCCACATTTGGGCCGAAATCCACCCTAAGCCATTGATCTTTTCTCATCCAACGGATGATGGTATCTATTGTTAGATGTCGTGGGTACCATAACTTTTGCCATTTTTTGGGCATGTCACCACACTCGAGTCACTTTCAGGACTGTTTTTAAAGTCTGTTTAATCATTTTAAACTTCCACCGAAAAAAGAGCTTTATAGACTTAATTATATTTAATTAAATTTAAAACGTTCAATTCTGGGCAAAGTTCTCACAAATGTGTTCACTTCCCACATTCAGGCCAAAATCCACCCTAATCCATTGATCTTTTCTCATCCAACGGACGATGGTACCTCTTGTCAGATGTCATGGGTCCCATGACTTCTACCATTTTTCGGGCACATCACAACACTCGAGTCACTTTTCGAGACTATATTTTTAAGTCTGTTTAATCATTTTAAACTTTCACCTGAAAAAGAGCTTTATAGACTTAATTATATTTAATTAAATTTAAAACGTTCAATTCTGAGTGAAGTTCTCACAAATGTGTTCACTTCCCACATTTGGGCCAAAATCCACCCTAAGTTGTTGATCTTTGTTCATCCAATGGATGATGGTACCTGTTGTTAGATGTCATGGGTCCCATAATAAGAGACATTTAAAGATGTGCAATAGTTTGAGATAACTATTAAATATAATGTTAATATTATTTGTAAAAATATGAAATTCAAAAATAGTATAGAACATGAAACTTAGTTTCTAGAATAAAACAAACAACTAAATAAAAATATAAATTTTGATATACAATTTGAAAGGTAAAAGTTTAATATAAAAAAGAAAACATTCAATATTAAATCTAAAATATTAATTTAAAGTTTAACAAAATTCTTTAAAAATATGTTTACGATATATAATTTTAAAAAATAGTTTAAAAATATATATAAAAGCCTCAACATAAATTTAGTGTAATATAAATTTTAATTTAATTTAATTTAATAAATAAATAAAGACTAAAAATATATATAAAAGCAAAATGATTAAAAAATTCATAATATTAATTAGCATTTGTGCGAATATGGCTCTGCATGCGAAAAGAAGAATCAAGACATTACCTCTCTACGAGCATCCCTTTCCACTGCGAGGTGTTTACCAAGGCTATGGAAATCAGTTTGCGGTTCTGGCTAGTCACACTAGGGCAGATGAACTAAGTAGGGTAAAATCTTAAACCATCAAGCAAGAAGCTTTCTTTGCAAAAACAAAGTATTCTTTGGTTGATTTGGCTAGGGCTCCCCTTCCTTCGCTCCAAGGCAGGGATCGAAAATGGCAGTCGGTAAGGCGTAGAAATATTAAGGTAGAAGGGAAATCAAATCGTCTTATGTGAAATCCCAACCTTGGTAGGAAGGAAGGTTTTGTAAAACCTAACCGGTCAAACAGGCCCCCAGCTTCCGTTCTCTTTACTAAAAAGTCCTTTGGCAAACTACCTAAAGCTAGTCCCAGCAGGACAATCATTGATATTGATTCCCAAACATTGGATATGTATCAAATGCATTGCAACGACAAAATGTTTTTTGCACGATGGAAAGGTTGGGGGATCCTGACTGAACAAATTGCTAACTAGGTGGTGTCTTCTCTCAATAACTAGGTAAAAATTGACATCCTTCCTGATCAATTCTTAGCTATTGAATGCAGTAATCAAAATTTAAGAAATTCATTTCTAAACAAGGGCTTATCAGAGTTCATGGGTTTAGGGTTTGACTGCTGGGGATGGCAAACCCTCTTTCATCCTTCTCAATTAAATTCATGCATGGTCAATAGAGTTATATCACTCAAAAAAATTCCGGTTGGATTACGAAATAATGATTTTTTAAGAATTTTAGGGAACAAATTAGGTAAATTTGTAGAAGTTAAAAAATCAGCCCTAAGCTTTTTTAACCATCTTTTGATTGTTAACATGGATATTAACATTAAAACTATCAAACCCGTCACACTAAAATGCGATAATCTATGTTTATCCCTTGAATTACCCTTCTACAATGGTCCTTTCAAAGTTAAAAGGCCAAGGAAGATTCCCTTTAAAAATGCTTTCCCTAAATCAATTTCCAAGTCAAGAATCATTCCAATTAGATTTGTGGATGGAGGGGATTTCTCCATTAAGGGTTTTAATAATACTAGCACTAATCACCCTGCCATGGTTCTGTGTCAGTAGAGATCCCCAGTTAAGACCGTATGTTCTCCTCCCCAACCTTTGTCCTCTGTCATTCCCCCTATAGGTGACCCTTCTCCCAGGGATCAAAAGTTGGAAGAGGGGGAAATTTGTGAGTGGCTCCCCCAGATAGAACAACCTGGTATGACAAATATGTTACCATCGTGCTCCACTAGAGAGAGAGAGCTCCTCAAAAACTTCCCCTCTGCAAAATCTCACCATCCCAATGCTATCAAAAGAGAAATATAATCCTTCCCAGGATCAAGAATGGGCTTCTCGGCAGAATCAATCATTCTCCCCAGTCTCAAGTCTAAAGGCCCCTCTGGGGGAAGAGGCTTGCCCTTCTTCACCATGGGATGACCCTGTTACAACTGTAGTATTTGAGAGTGACCACGTGTCTAAGGAAGCTGACATCATTGCCAATTTTATAGGGGAAGAAGTAGTAAATGACCTTATGGATCAATTGGTTGATGAATTCTATGATGATGAGGAATTGGAAAGACAAAGGGATCTCCTTGTTAATAATCTAGTAAATATTACTAGAGTTAACTTAGAAACAGATGAACTCTTTATAGCATTAGAGAACTTGGAAAATCAGCAACCTAACACCCTAGGCATTCTCTACTCTATTAAAAGCAAAGACTCTCTGGATTGTGCTAAATTCAGTAAAAGAAGGGGCAAGAGATCCCTTGCTGAATTGAGATTGAAGGATGGAGAAGCTAGAGGTCAATCCAAAATATCTACTCTTTTTAATGTAGGGGAGGGGAAGGTCCTCCCCACAGAGCCATGAAAATCATAACGTGGAATGTAGGGGTTTGAATGCCCCTAACAAACAACGCATCTTAAAGCATTGCATCTCTAATTCTAAACCTGACTTAATGTTAATTCAAGAAACAAAAATGAACGCATTTGAGATTTCCCTCTTTGAGCAAAAACTAGGGGCTAGACAACTAAAACATTCCCCGGCCATAGGTGCCTCAGGGGGTTTAGCTATAATTTGGGATTCTAGAACCCTTTCATTCACACCTTTAGAGATTTAGTAGAATTGGATAGGAGGAGATGTAGTAAGCTACAAAAATAACCTTAGATTCAAACTAATTAACGTATATGGCCCCATCTAGAATAAGGATAAGGTGAAGGTTTGGAAGGAACTTGAGTCCTTTCTAAGAAGTTTCTCGAAAGACCTATGTATCATTGGTGGAGATTTCAATGCCATCACTAAGGCATTAGATAAGAGAGGAAGAAGTAGCAAGCTTCCTCCTTTAGCTGTAGATTTCAATCTCTGGATCAATAGGAATTCCTTGCTGGAAATCCAGACGGCAGTGAATGCCTTCACCTGGAACAATAGAAGATCTAGTTTTTGTAATATTGCAGAGAAACTTGATAGGTTCTTTATCTATGGAGGGATCTTAGAGCTAAATTACTCCCTGAAGGTAGAGCCTCTCCCTTTATCAAGATCAGACCATTTCCCACTCCAATTAAACTTATCATCCAACAATGCCCCTAAAAAATGCACCTTCAAATTTGAGAATATGTGGTTTAGAGATGACAACTTTCTAAACTTACTTGAGAAATGGTGGAGTGGCTCCATTTTCTCAGGTTCAAAGATGTTTATTGTTGCTAGTAAGTTAAAGCTTATAAAAAGGAAGCTCTTAGAGTGGAATAGGACCAATTTTGGTAACATCTTTAACAAAAAAACCCTAATAAAGAATGATCTCAATAAGGTTAACACTGAGGTACTTGAGAAGGGGATGGATGAGCATCTTTTCCTTAAGGAAAATGACCTACTCTCAGAGTATGAAAATATACTATCTTACAAAGAGATCTCCTGGAAACAAAAATCCAGGGAGACTTGGTTGAGTGATGGGGACCGGAATACCAAGTTCTTCCACAACAACACTAAGCAAAGGAGAGGGGTCAACTGAATCTCTAAGATCATGAATAGCCAAGGATCCATCTTGTCTGAACCAGATAAGGTTGCGTCTGAGGCAGTTAAGTTCTATGAGAATATCTTAAACAATCTTGAAGGCTCCAACCTTAGGGGCCAACTCGATATTATTAAGAATCTCCTGAAACTCATTACCAATGACCACAACCAAACCCTATTAAATAAATTCTCAGTGGAGGAGGTTAAATCTGCCCTCTTCAAGATGAATCCAGATAAGGCTCCGGGCCCGGATGGCTTCCCCACTAGCTTTTTTCAAAAATGTTGGGGTTTTATGGGAACAAAAATCATGGATGCCTTAGAGGGGGTAAGGAATTCGGGTAAGATTCTTAAAGAAGTCAACAATACCTTCCTTGCCCTCATTCCAAAAGAAGAAAACCCAAAGAGCTTTAATGACTTCATACCAATTGCTCTCTGCAACACTCTGTATAAACTCTTAACTAAAACCTTAGCAGCTAGACTCCAGAATCTCCTCCCCTTAATTATTAGCGAGGAACAAACTGGCTTTGTAATGGATAGATAAATCTATGATGGGGTTATTATTGCCCATGAGGCCATTCATTCGGTTCAACTTAACAAATCTCTGAGCATGCTAATCAAATTGGACATAAGTAAAGCTTATGACAAAGTTGACTGGCACTTCCTTTGCAAATGCTTGGAGGCCTTTGGATTTTCCAAAACCTGGATCAACCTTATCTTAGAATGCATATCCACTCCTATATTCTCAGTTCTGGTTAATGGATCCCTGGAAGGTTTCTTTATTAGTTCGAGGGGGCTCAGGCAGGGTGATCCTATGTCCCCCTTCCTTTTCATTATTATGGTTAAAGCCCTAGGCAGATCTATTTCGGTGGCCAAAGAGAAGGGGAAGATCCAAGGTATTCCCATCACCAGTGGCCTCCCCCCCTTCACCCAGCAACAATTCATTAACAACACAATGCTTTTTGGGCAAGGTGGCTCAGGGGAGGCTTGTGCCTTTAAAGACATCCTTAATTCCTACATGTTGGCCTTGGGTCAAGAGGTTAATCTAGCTAAATCTGCAATTTTTTTGTTCAATATAGACCCCCTTTTAGGAAAAGAAATCTACAATGTCCTGGAAATTAGTCAAGGATCCCTCCCCTACAAATATCTAGGCATTCCCCTTGATAGAGGCAGGAGACCCTCTAATTTATGGGACAACTTAGTGGACAAGATCAAGTCTAGATTTAGTACTTGGAAAGGGAAATGGCTCTCTTCGGCTGGCAGGGCTACTTTGGTTAGATCGGTCTTATCAGCTATGCCCATTTTCCAGCTTTCCCTCCAATGGTTGTCTTCTTCCAAACTTGCTGAGATCAACAAGCATCTCAAAACTTTCTTTTGGCAAGGTACTAATAGCAACCACAAAATCTCACTCATTTCTTGGGATAAGATATGTACACCCAAAGAGGATGGTGGTATTGGCATCAAAAACCTACGAGATCAAGGTAGAGCCTTGGGGGCCAAGTTGGTTTGGAGATTATTTAGATCTCCTCACCTCAAATGGGCAAGATTACTTAACCTCAAATACCTTAATGGAGATGATCCAACCCAAATATTCAGGGAGCCCAACCCTCCCAGAGGTTCCTGCCTTTGGAATTTTATGCTTGATTGTAGGAAGATTATCTCTGATAGGCTAACCTAGAACCTGGGGTCTAGGGACAAAGCCCTCTTTTGGTCAGATTCTTGGGGAGGGTATAAAGCCATTGAAAACATCCATGACTTTGGGTTACCCAGGCCCTTCTTGAATCACATAGAGGCCCCCTGCTAAATAGTTATCTCTCCCCTTCAAAGGAAGGGGCTGGTTGGCAATGGATCAAAAGGGATGATGAAGCCATCTTGGAGAGGGACAAGCATAAACTTTTGTCAATTCTTAATTCTAGGAACTTTGTCTTAAGTCATGATGAAGACAAGCTCGTATGGGAGGGCTCCTTAAGAGGAGAATACAATTCCAAGGATGGGTACTCTCACATATCCAAAGCAGTTTTAAGACCTAAGGTAGAGCCTCCATTGAATATTTGCTAGGATAGAAATTGTCTGCCTAAGGCAGGTATTTTCTCCTGGCTGGCGATCCAAAGCAAACTGCTCACTATAGATAAATTTAGGCGTATGGGCTATGAGGGTCCTAGTAGATGTCCTCTATGCGAAGCAGAGGAGGAGGACACCAATCATATACTCCTTAACTATCCCTTTGCTCATCAATGTTGGATTTGGTTCACCAATAAACTTGAATGGTCTGCAACCTTTCCCAACACCATCTTAGGGATGCTCATGGCTTAGCCTCTCCTTAGGCGTGGATGCCTCTTTGAAGGTTTATGGAGAGCTCTCCCATCATCCATAATGTGGGAACTTTGGAAAGAAAGAAATAGGCACCTCTTTAAGAATGAAAAACTAGATGCCCTAAGAATCATCAATAAGATAGAGTTAGTTGTCACTAAGCTTGTGAACAACAGACTTACCTCAGGTTCACTAAAAAATTCTTCTATATCTTATTGGGATGAAAGGATAAAAAAATGATGGAAGGGCTTGTCCTTTCCTCCCTTTGTAGGAGTAGGCCCTTCGGCCAGCCTCCGATCTAGGGTGACATGTAGATGGTAGCCCCCTGGTGAAGGGTGGCTGAAGCTAAACTTTGATGGGGCTGCCTAGGGCAACCCAAGGCAAGCTAGGATAGGATGCATTGTTCATAACTGGGAAGGCAAGGAAATAGCATCCCTTGCTTCTCTGGCTGGCATCAACACAAACAATTGGGCAGAATTGATGGCCTTGGTGGAAGGCTTGCTCTTATGCAGGAAACTTGAAGCTAAATGCTTAGATATTGAGGGAGATTCGGCTATAATTGTCAATGCTCTAAGGAAAGGGAGAATGCCCAATTGGAAACTCAATACCTTGCTATCAAAGGCTATAGACCTATGCAAAGGTCTTGATAGGTTTACAGTTAATCATATCTATAGGGAAGGTAATAAAAGGGTGGATGAGCTAGCCAACTTGGGGGCTGATGGCATCAAGCTCCTGTCTATGCCAACCTAAGACAAGATCCGTCTTCATGGTCCCCTCACATCTTGCTTGTTTGCATCTTAGCTACCTTGGTTTAGCTCCATACTCAAACCTTCCCCTGAACCCTGCAGTTCAGATAATCAATAATCTTATATATATATCTAAGCATATCTAGATAGTTTACATATCCATATTTAGATATATAAGGAGATTCGGGGTGACCTCAAACTTTCTCTAATATATATATATATATATATGGATGTATTCATATATATAGTATATATATATATATATACATGTATGGATATATATGTGTGTGTGTATATACACACATACACAAACACATACATACATTCATACATAAACGCACATATATAGATATATATATACAATTATATGTATGTATGTATAGATGTATGCATGCATGAATGTATGTATTTACATACATTCACATATATATTTATTCAGATACACACACACACACACACACATATATATTTATCCTTGAGATATATATATATATATATATTTACATATATATATAAATATATATTCATATATAGTTTCATATATATATATATATACATATTTATTAAGATATAGACTTATATATATAAACATATATTTTCTAGCATATTTATATCTAGGTAGGTTTGGATCTTAGCAGGCCTATCTTTAGATTTAGAGTCATCTCTAACTGCTCAAATCCTCTAAGCCGCTTATCCATATATTCTTAGAGCCATTGTTTAAATATTCAATTATTTATTTTACCTTCTAGGAATATCTCCTCTTACCTTCATTTAGATAGGTTTTAAATCATACAGATACTTTGTGATTTAATTGGCATCATTTTCCTTTCTTACTTGGCTATACCTAAATGTGGCCTTTTATTGTCCCGCTGCCATGTCTAGATAAGCTTGAGGACTAGCAGAAGACTAATCCATACATTAATAAGTATAGGTTTATAAACATGATTTCATATTTTATCTAAGTATATGCGGCATGGATATAGAGCTAATATTATTAATGTAAAGATGGCCTTCCTCTAAGACTTAAGCCTTTCTAGTTATCTTCCTCTATATTTTCCATCGCCTGAACCCCTATAGTTGTAGAGCTTTAGTTTCCATATGAAATATTATTGTCGGACATCACACATCAACTTCCTTTCTCGATCAAGGCCTTTTGATGGCTCTTTGCGAAGTTGAGTTTATGTCCCTGCAGTGATGGGACAGTTGAGGTACCCTTCGCTTGATGGCTGTAGGGGTTAATAATAATGATCTTGCACCTTGAAATTTGCACTCCATGTTTTGTATTTACTCTTTAGTAGTTGCTCATTATGCAGCTTTAAGAGTGCGAGTCCTATTTTGGAATGCTAAGTTTCCTTCTGCTAAGCTACAATGGATACGACACTCAGGCTTTTGGGGCTGAAATGTCAGATGGCCTTCGTCGGTGAGATTAAGGACGAAAGGCTGAGAGGTATTCTTGTCCAACAGAACCCTTTGATCTCTGGAGCGGTAATGAAATTTCTAGGGAGGGATTTCATTATGAATGAGGACCGAACCAGAGCAAACTCAGATATTGCAGCAATGTTTCTAGCCCTTGCAATGCATTTTGAGAAGGATAGGGACATGGTGGCGAAATTATGTAAGAAGGTCTTCATTAAAGACATTCTCGGTGAATTGGAATGGGTTATGGTTAATATAGATGAAGAATTCATAGCTCCCAAACCATGCGACTATGATGTCCTTATCAGAAAAAATAACCCAGTTCCTCGCTCCCCTATTCTGGTAATTGAAGACCTAGTGGCTTTCGAAGCTCTGCGCTCTGTCAGAAGTAGGAATTTCCTATTTCTATCCTGGATTCTCCAAGTTAAGAAACCCCCATGTGAGAAGTGGTTGCAGAACTATTTGGAGGCGGAAAATATCATGATCATCCCTGATCATGTGCCTCTCCCTTGTTCCCCTGTTGCCTTCTCAGCAGATGCACCAGAGGGCTCTAGGCCTCGCCCTTCCCATAGACTGAGCAAGAAAGGATGAAGGCCCTTGGAATGACATTCTTCAAGGATGAGGTTACGTTATCAGAAATAATCTTTTTTTTGTTTTAAGCAGTTATAGAATACTTAGAAGCAATGCACTTAATAGCCTTTTAATCCTTTTTGAAAAGGAATGCTGCATAGATGATCTTTCAAAACTTTTCCATTAGACTTGAGATGGTTTTTGCCTCTTGTTGTTTTTTGATTCATGAAGACATGAAGCTATATATCCATAAGAGATATATAGATATGTGATTATGATTATATAAAGGCATAATATGGATCTTTCAATCTCTATTTTTCTGTAGAAATCTGCTTTCCTGGGTCTTTCTCATGCTTCAAGGTTAAATATGGGGGAAGTGTTAATTAAGCTTTGAGGCTACGATTATAAGGGTTTTTTGCTTTGATACATTTATTGGTAAGTCTCAGTTTCCAGTAGTCATCCTATGCCCTTCATGAGCATAATCTCACTCTACAGATATATACTCAGATATTTTATAAATACATATATATATTCATACTTATATATATATATAGATATATATGTATATATACATATATATATATACATACATATATTCATATATATATATATACACACATATATATACACATATATAGTCATAAATACATATATATATTCATATATATATATAAACACATGTATATATATATATATATATATATATTCTCTGTTATCTTTCAAGAATATTTATAAGCATTAACCTATATAACTATATTTACATAAAGTAAGGGGAAAATTTTTCTGTTCTTGCCTTCTTCTAAATATGTAGTCTTTGATGCTTATTTCACTCCTCTCCCACCTCGCAATCTTATATTCTTACCTTCAGTCTTAATAGGGTTGTAATGCCCATACCCTGGTCGGACTTTTAAAACCCTTTTAACCTTGATTGACTTCCTATGTGGCATTCTCGAATGGTAGATTAACCGATATGCAATGTGTAGTTTAGATAATATAAATAAATTGTGCATACTTATTATTGTGCTTTTGCATCGATTTTCGTGTAAATGCAATTGTTCCCTAACCCTTGAGATAAATCTCGAGCTAACGCCTTCATTGAATATGTATATGTATATGCATGCTTGTAGGAGTTCATGGGTGCAGGAGATTGCAGGTACAACACCGCTTAGGGCAAGGTTCACCTCCTTTGGAACTTGCAAGGTTGAGTATGCTCTTTCATCTTTTGAATTCGGAATTAGTGGTCATATAACGCTCGTCTTGCCTTAGCCATGGTTAGGTGAGCATCGTGCGTGGATTCGTGGAGCTTGCCTTTCATTGGGATGCATGTCGAGAGATTTGGAGGACTACCTCGATTTGCGTGCCTTGCACGAGGTAAGTGAGGTTTGTTATCCTAAGTATTAAATTTAAAATTATGATTAAACGTACACATTAGAGATATAGAAATTTAAATAGGTAGCTTATTTATACGATTAATCAGTAATTAAAGAGATTTGCTTTAAATTATTATTGTAGCAAGTTTAAGGTATTTAACTGAGGTTAGTGTGCTCATTTACGCATTTGTAACTTTTATGCATTTGTAGTCGAGAAATTAGAATAAATTAAACTCTTGCATTAGATTAGTCATTTATTTAAAAATATCGCTTTATTATGTTGTAGCGAGTTAATTTAATAGCTAATTTTAAAATAATGAATTTAATGAGATTATGCGTTTTTGGAAAGGAAAAATTTAAAGACATTTGGGGAGATAGCAATAAATTACGCATTTTCGCATTTGGAGGGAAAAGGGAAAATTATTATTATTTAAAAGAAATTATTTCTTCTTACTTGTATAGTTGATAAAATATAAAAGTTTGATTTTCAGTAAATTAAATTAAAGTTGAATATGAAATAGAAGCTTTTAAATTTTAAAAGAAAAATGAACAAGGAGGGAATGAATGATTCCCATTTGGATTTTCATTTATTGTATTTTAGAAATAAAACCCTAAATTCGAAATTGAAATTAGGGCAAAATTAGGGCTTTTTCTTTTTAATCTTGTTTGGTAAGCATTTTGGGGGGCTTCTTGGCTTTTTGGGTTTTTTTTTGGAAAAACATGGTTCTTGCAAGGGAGATTGGGGGATTTTGGAGAAGGATGAGGAAAGAGAGCAGCTGATTTGGGAGCTCATCTTCATCAAAATCTCTTCCCGGAAAGCGTTTGGAGGTAAGAAATTTTAATCTACCCTTTTTGTTGCATGAGTGTTCTCTTTTAGTTTTAGTTTTCAGTTTGGTTGTTCTTGGTTCTAAGATTGGCCATGGTTTTTGGGATATTTTGAGAAAGAGAAAATCTTCTCCATTCTTAGTTTAAACAATCTGGAAATTCATTTTATGGCTGTTAAAAAATGGTTATGGGGTTTATACATTCTTTTTTTGTCAATCATTTTGGTTTATTTCAAAATTTTGTTACCAAAAAAAAAAAGAACTGGCTGTGACTGTGTTTGTTTTCAAAATAAAGAGAGAGGGTTTGCTGGAAAATATTGCAAGGTAGTGTTTTCAAATTGTGTGATTGTTGAGTCATGTATCCTTTTGAAATTCTTACATATATTGTTTTTTTTAAAAAAATATATATATATATATATTCAGAAAATTTTTGAACTGGCAGTTCTGAGACTGGGTCTGGTTTGTTCTTTTTACCAGACGATTTTTTTTAGTTAAAATAAAATTATAATGAAAAAAAAAATGTAAAAAAAAAATTATATTGTTTGCCCCCCCCCATCGCTGGGAGGAGGCTTTGCTACCACGGTAGCCACTGCTACCAGTTGGTAGCAGCGCTACCACTGGTAGAACTGCTACCAAATGGTAGCAGCGCTACCAAGGGTAGCACCTGCTACCATTTGGTAGCAGCGCTACCAATGGTAGCGTGGCTACCATGGGGGCCCACGTGGGAGTCCACGTGGGTAACCCCATTCCAACCCTTTTTTTTAAAAATTTTTTTTAATTTTCTTTTTATTTATTGCGTTGAATAAAATAAAATAAACAAAAGATAAATCAAAAAAAAAAGAAACAACAACAAAATAAATTATTCTTATGGTAGCCGATGAAAGAAAAGTAATAAATTAATGAATTTTTAAATAAGGTTATTAATTACTTAAATTACTCTGATACTTCTTTGTTTATTTTATGTAATTAAGTTGAGTATTTATATTTGAGAAATTAGAATTTGGATATTTAGAAAACCCATATAGTAATACAATTTTGGCTGCACACTAATCTGTGCAAATGGCATTAGTAATTGTTAACTATAAATTATGGTTAAAACGTGGGGGTTATTTCTAATTTGGCTAGTAATGATTGGGTTTCCTGTATACTCGTTTATATTTACGCAAAGAATCATAGATCATTGGGGGGTGTCTTCTTTTCATTTCAAAGGTCCCTTTTATAGTATATTCTCCTTGATTTGGGTACTAGTGTATAGTTCTAGACCAACAATGTCAGTGATGTGTATCTATGGGTTAAGTAAAATACCCGAATGAAAAAAAGATTACGTTTATGTGAACTTAGTTGGTAAACTTGTAGAGTTGTATTGCTGATTGAAATGGTTATTTGCAGTATGGTTGTGATCGCCCAAAAGGCAAGAATGTAAAGACATGTAATTATGTAACCTTAACTATAATACATACCAAAAGGGTCTTGCAGTTGAGCAGACCCGGAGATGTAGCCCATCCGGGGTGAACTCCGAGATCATATTCTGTGTCATGCGATGTTTATAGCGTACCTAGTTTTATGTTTTAAATTATCTTGAATGGTTGTATTCTTGCACAGTGTAAAGTGTAAATTAAATGTATAACATTTTTCAGATGGATAAACGTAATTATTCAAGTTCATAAAATGTTGTGAATTATGAATATGGCATGGTATTTAAATATTGAAATTAAAGTGTGGAAAAAAAAAAAGTAAATTGGTAATGTTAATTTAAAATGTAATAGTGGAAGAAATTTAATTAGAATTACTTTACTGGATTAACTTGATATTGAGCATATCAATGGAATGAATGTAAAAAGGAAATAAAGTTAAAATTTATGTCATAATTCCCAGATTTAAAACTAAAGGATGAACATCATATAAATATCTATCTGCTTACCTTAGTAAATGAATCATGCCATGTCAATTATGTTTCATTACATTGAATGAATTTGATAAGTTATTTCACGTTTAAATCTTAACAATAATCCTCATCAGATTAATTTGATAATTCGTGAGGACTCAACTAGGCATTCATGTTGTATATGAAATGAATATACTTAGTAATTTATGTTGCAATTATAATCAATAACCCTCACCAGATTTCTTCTACAACTGGGTGAACCCAACTAGAAAACCCATATGTTAATCTTTATAAAAGGAATTCCTCACGTTTGCTAAGATTGAACTAGAATGGGAAACGTCATGTTAATTATGTTTCATTATATTGGATATAGATGTTTGGTCATTTACGTTTAATCTTAACAAAGCAACCTTACCAAAATTTAACTTGATAATTGGTGAAACTCAACTAGTCCATCCTATTTATAACCCCAACAAATGAATTTCTTTATGATTGTTAAAGATGAACTGAAAAAGAAGGGATTCAATTAGTTGTTGATACATTAAACCTAATAAAATAATCTCTCTCACCTTATATTCATTTAACAATAAAAAGAGTGATTTGCAACAAGATAATTGTAATTCAATCCCAATGAAAGAGCATCTGTTGGAACTTATACTCTAATCTTGAAATGTAAGATATTATCTAGCTAACTACATCTTAAAGGTAAAGGATGAACTCTTGTGGATCGATACATTTTCAACGTAATGATTCTAGCCAATCTAGTAGTATTATTTTAAAACTTCAAATGACTCCTATGGCTACTCACATTTTATCTTTCATTTAAGAGCTGCAACTCATTAGTAGGCTACGCATGAAATCGAATAAAGGGGTTTCACTCTATTAATTGTGGTCAATCCTTAAGAAACGAAAATTCTCCTTATTAACCATACTATTTAATATTTTAAAAAGGATATCAAATGTGGGTGAACACTTTGAAATCAAATGAAGGAATCCTCACTTTACTAATCATAGTTTAGCCTTAAATGAATGAATCTCATTGAGCACATTTATAGCATTAAAGGGGGATGTCAAGTGTGGATGGTTACTTTAAAACTCTAACGAATGTACCTTGTTATATTTAAAACACTTGAACCCATTTGGAGACCTCCTAATGTAATTATGAATTAAGGTGCAATGAATAAATAACTTCTCAATGGCCCCCAAACCGCCTAAAGTAAATGATCTCTTCCTAAAATTATAAGACGTCAAACCATTGAACACATTTGTAATTATGATCTATGCATTATCCCGTAATAAAGATATCCAGTTTAAAGGATCTAATGACGCAAGTTGAGTTAGGTGTAAAGTTGTGTAATCGCGTTGGGAAACTCCTTAGGATCGTTTCAGCCTTCCGCTGTGTTATCTAGATAGAGATAACTTGAGATCACTTCAATCTATCTTAATATTGTAACCCTTTCATTAACGCTCTTAATTATTATTTAAAAAAAAAAAAATTTACACTCTATTTGAGTGTTTTTAACTTAAACCCTTTAGGGGTTTCCTGGCGGGGCATTACATTTGGTATCAGAGCCAAGTTAAATGGTGCGTCATTTAATAGGTCCTAATCACACTAATTGAATAAGCACATAAAACAATCTTTTGAGAAGCATATCAATTTACTCTTGAAGCTACTACAGTATGTCCTCTTTTGGTTTTCCTTTCACATCGAGCAATTTGCACAAAATCAACCATACGCATTTAAGGCACCTTACTTAAGATGAAATTTGATTATATTACTCCTACCAAGCACCTGGAGCACCCTTTAATGCAACCATACAATTTTCTATCATTAACCAAAAATTAACTCCTAAATCAATCCTTTCCACAATCTAAAGCACAATAGTTAAAATTAACTATAAATTATGGTTAAAACGTGGGGGTTATTTCTAATTTGGCTAGTAATGATTGGGTTTCCTGTATACTCGTTTATATTTACGCAAAGAATCATAGATCATTGGGGGGTGTCTTCTTTTCATTTCAAAGGTCCCTTTTATAGTATATGTTAGTATAATGTAAAGTACTCCCCGTAAATGTGACTAAACCAGTAACAGTGCTATTCTGTGTGTGTTGTGGGAAAACCCGTACTTGCTTTGTGTGCCCATGGGATGGTGAAGAAATCAACCATGGGGAATATGTTTATTTATGAGTATGGGAAAAAAAAAAAAAACCATACCTATCTATGTGATGTTGCTTGTTTGTTTCCCTTACTGAGTGCCAACCCACGGGTTGTTGATAAGTCAGTATGTGAAGGGGTAGTAGTAGAAGTCACCATTCCTCGAATAGTATGAACAGCGTACGAGTTATGTCGACGCGAAGCGACTCTAGCTTCCCTATTTTGAGGAAAAGTATGGTTTTGTAACGAAACTATAACATAGGTGTACTCAATACTTCCCCTTGTGATGAACCGAATTATGAGGTTCATGTGTGCCAGCCTTATTCCTATCCTTTATCTTGAGCATATAGATGACAGTTTTGAGCATATTGTTGGATTCCATTGGAGCATTTGTTGCCTTGTCTTCATGAGAGGTGTGGTACTTTCTTGCATATTGGAGCATTTGTTGCCTTGTCTTCATGAGAGGCGTGTTATTGTTCTACATAAGTTACCAACAGGCTAGTGTTGGTAGACTTATGGGTAGACCTTAGCCATGTATACCTCTGGCTTACGGCGAGTATCCTGAGAGGAACATCGCTATGCGGAGTGTGACCAGCGCGTGCCTTATCCGCGGGGTACACTGCCATGCGGGATACGTCCATTGTGTGCTTTGTCCGCTTGGAGTATTGCCATGCCGTGCTGAGACACGATGCGGGATGTAGTAGACATTTCCATGCGGTCTACCGCTATGTATTGGGTAGAGCCATGCCACATGACGACGTGATGCGGGGTGATGCCGAGGTGCACACTGCCATGCCATGTGGATGTGTGACTTGGTCACACCACATGATGAGCTACTAGGGTAGCTAGACGATTGTTCCTTCCTTCCTCGTTGGTGGCTAGCTACTAGTCACGTAGTGATGTAATGTGCAATTATGATTTTCTTGTAATTATTTATTTATTTCCTTGTGGGCCAGCAATTTATTTTACCTTGACCTTGACAATTTAGCCACGATCTTGCGATCTTGATTTTACTTGATTTGATGTTGCAAATCCGGAAATTATTTTCTTGTTTTATTGTTGGAATTGACAATTATTATCTTTAATCTTTTGTACTTTGGTGGCTAAACCGGTTTACCCTTGTTGTTTTTGTATGCTGGTCTTGTGTTGTAATGTGAATTCCTCTCCAAGAACGTAGGAGACGGGCTTGGATGAGTGTATACGAGGAAGTAGACGCAAGGAACCTTGAGGATGGAGGTATGTGAGGCTGTGAAAATAGCTAAGATCCACTACCTACCTATGAGTGGTGACTATCTCTTGGAGGCTAAACACCTTACACAACAAGGGATATTCACGAGGGACTTGTATGGAAGGTGGCACCGCTATGGTGTACCCTAGCACCATCAAGCCCTTGAGTGAGATGTTGGATATTTGTTGATCATGTATTTGTTCTGAGAGCAGACATAGAGATGTGGATCATATATGTTACCTTTGACCGAGCATTAGACATGCTCACATGTGGCCTATTGTGTTGTGCAAACCAGTATTGTGGATGGATATTATGTGTAATCATGGATTAAATGGTATTAACTTGTCACTATGTTATGGGGCATAGACATTGGAAAGGATCTTGTATGTCTGAAAAATGTAAACAATTGAGTTCTTATGTTGTTCTTGTTTGTTGAGAAGTTAACTTGGCCCTGGAAATTGTTTTATGTGAAACTAGTTCTATGTGATAAAATCTTGTGAAAAAGAGGAATTGATGGAAGAAATTGACCTTGAGAGCCTGTTTTCTTGTCATGATTGATAAATGAGAAGGATAGCTGTGTCTATGTGTATTTTAATTGCTTTAATTTGGTGTAATAAGGAGGGAAAAGTCTCATATCTTTGCTATAATTGTGTGAAAATTATAGAATATTTGAAGGTGTGAATGATGTTAGATGCATTTTTATTGGTGAATAATGTTTTAAGTTGTTGACAGAATAGTTGTTTGTGTAAATTGATAATTGTTAATTGAGTTTAAGGACTAATAAGTGTTGCAGGACTTCCGTTTAACCTTGCGACTTCCAGGAGTAAGTCGGAACCTAGGGGGGGAGAATGTAATGCCCATACCCTGGTCGGACTTTTAAAACCCTTTTAACCTTGATTGACTTCCTATGTGGCATTCTCGAATGGTAGATTAACCGATATGCAATGTGTAGTTTAGATAATATAAATAAATTGTGCATACTTATTATTGTGCTTTTGCATCGATTTTCGTGTAAATGCAATTGTTCCCTAACCCTTGAGATAAATCTCGAGCTAACGCCTTCATTGAATATGTATATGTATATGCATGCTTGTAGGAGTTCATGGGTGCAGGAGATTGCAGGTACAACACCGCTTAGGGCAAGGTTCACCTCCTTTGGAACTTGCAAGGTTGAGTATGCTCTTTCATCTTTTGAATTCGGAATTAGTGGTCATATAACGCTCGTCTTGCCTTAGCCATGGTTAGGTGAGCATCGTGCGTGGATTCGTGGAGCTTGCCTTTCATTGGGATGCATGTCGAGAGATTTGGAGGACTACCTCGATTTGCATGCCTTGCACGAGGTAAGTGAGGTTTGTTATCCTAAGTATTAAATTTAAAATTATGATTAAACGTACACATTAGAGATATAGAAATTTAAATAGGTAGCTTATTTATACGATTAATCAGTAATTAAAGAGATTTGCTTTAAATTATTATTGTAGCAAGTTTAAGGTATTTAACTGAGGTTAGTGTGCTCATTTACGCATTTGTAACTTTTATGCATTTGTAGTCGAGAAATTAGAATAAATTAAACTCTTGCATTAGATTAGTCATTTATTTAAAAATATCGCTTTATTATGTTGTAGCGAGTTAATTTAATAGCTAATTTTAAAATAATGAATTTAATGAGATTATGCGTTTTTGGAAAGGAAAAATTTAAAGACATTTGGGGAGATAGCAATAAATTACGCATTTTCGCATTTGGAGGGAAAAGGGAAAATTATTATTATTTAAAAGAAATTATTTCTTCTTACTTGTATAGTTGATAAAATATAAAAGTTTGATTTTCAGTAAATTAAATTAAAGTTGAATATGAAATAGAAGCTTTTAAATTTTAAAAGAAAAATGAACAAGGAGGGAATGAATGATTCCCATTTGGATTTTCATTTATTGTATTTTAGAAATAAAACCCTAAATTCGAAATTGAAATTAGGGCAAAATTAGGGCTTTTTCTTTTTAATCTTGTTTGGTAAGCATTTTGGGGGGCTTCTTGGCTTTTTGGGTTTTTTTTTGGAAAAACATGGTTCTTGCAAGGGAGATTGGGGGATTTTGGAGAAGGATGAGGAAAGAGAGCAGCTGATTTGGGAGCTCATCTTCATCAAAATCTCTTCCCGGAAAGCGTTTGGAGGTAAGAAATTTTAATCTACCCTTTTTGTTGCATGAGTGTTCTCTTTTAGTTTTAGTTTTCAGTTTGGTTGTTCTTGGTTCTAAGATTGGCCATGGTTTTTGGGATATTTTGAGAAAGAGAAAATCTTCTCCATTCTTAGTTTAAACAATCTGGAAATTCATTTTATGGCTGTTAAAAAATGGTTATGGGGTTTATACATTCTTTTTTTGTCAATCATTTTGGTTTATTTCAAAATTTTGTTACCAAAAAAAAAAAGAACTGGCTGTGACTGTGTTTGTTTTCAAAATAAAGAGAGAGGGTTTGCTGGAAAATATTGCAAGGTAGTGTTTTCAAATTGTGTGATTGTTGAGTCATGTATCCTTTTGAAATTCTTACATATATTGTTTTTTTTAAAAAAATATATATATATATATATTCAGAAAATTTTTGAACTGGCAGTTTTGAGACTGGGTCTGGTTTGTTCTTTTTACCAGACGATTTTTTTTAGTTAAAATAAAATTATAATGAAAAAAAAAATGTAAAAAAAAAATTATATTGTTTGCCCCCCCCCATCGCTGGGAGGAGGCTTTGCTACCACGGTAGCCACTGCTACCAGTTGGTAGCAGCGCTACCACTGGTAGAACTGCTACCAAATGGTAGCAGCGCTACCAAGGGTAGCACCTGCTACCATTTGGTAGCAGCGCTACCAATGGTAGCGTGGCTACCATGGGGGCCCACGTGGGAGTCCACGTGGGTAACCCCATTCCAACCCTTTTTTTAAAAAAAATTTTTTAATTTTCTTTTTATTTATTGCGTTGAATAAAATAAAATAAACAAAAGATAAATCAAAAAAAAAAGAAACAACAACAAAATAAATTATTCTTATGGTAGCCGATGAAAGAAAAGTAATAAATTAATGAATTTTTAAATAAGGTTATTAATTACTTAAATTACTCTGATACTTCTTTGTTTATTTTATGTAATTAAGTTGAGTATTTATATTTGAGAAATTAGAATTTGGATATTTAGAAAACCCATATAGTAATACAATTTTGGCTGCACACTAATCTGTGCAAATGGCATTAGTAATTGTTAACTATAAATTATGGTTAAAACGTGGGGGTTATTTCTAATTTGGCTAGTAATGATTGGGTTTCCTGTATACTCGTTTATATTTACGCAAAGAATCATAGATCATTGGGGGGTGTCTTCTTTTCATTTCAAAGGTCCCTTTTATAGTATATTCTCCTTGATTTGGGTACTAGTGTATAGTTCTAGACCAACAATGTCAGTGATGTGTATCTATGGGTTAAGTAAAATACCCGAATGAAAAAAAGATTACGTTTATGTGAACTTAGTTGGTAAACTTGTAGAGTTGTATTGCTGATTGAAATGGTTATTTGCAGTATGGTTGTGATCGCCCAAAAGGCAAGAATGTAAAGACATGTAATTATGTAACCTTAACTATAATACATACCAAAAGGGTCTTGCAGTTGAGCAGACCCGGAGATGTAGCCCATCCGGGGTGAACTCCGAGATCATATTCTGTGTCATGCGATGTTTATAGCGTACCTAGTTTTATGTTTTAAATTATCTTGAATGGTTGTATTCTTGCACAGTGTAAAGTGTAAATTAAATGTATAACATTTTTCAGATGGATAAACGTAATTATTCAAGTTCATAAAATGTTGTGAATTATGAATATGGCATGGTATTTAAATATTGAAATTAAAGTGTGGAAAAAAAAAAAAAGTAAATTGGTAATGTTAATTTAAAATGTAATAGTGGAAGAAATTTAATTAGAATTACTTTACTGGATTAACTTGATATTGAGCATATCAATGGAATGAATGTAAAAAGGAAATAAAGTTAAAATTTATGTCATAATTCCCAGATTTAAAACTAAAGGATGAACATCATATAAATATCTATCTGCTTACCTTAGTAAATGAATCATGCCATGTCAATTATGTTTCATTACATTGAATGAATTTGATAAGTTATTTCACGTTTAAATCTTAACAATAATCCTCATCAGATTAATTTGATAATTCGTGAGGACTCAACTAGGCATTCATGTTGTATATGAAATGAATATACTTAGTAATTTATGTTGCAATTATAATCAATAACCCTCACCAGATTTCTTCTAAAACTGGGTGAACCCAACTAGAAAACCCATATGTTAATCTTTATAAAAGGAATTCCTCACGTTTGCTAAGATTGAACTAGAATGGGAAACGTCATGTTAATTATGTTTCATTATATTGGATATAGATGTTTGGTCATTTACGTTTAATCTTAACAAAGCAACCTTACCAAAATTTAACTTGATAATTGGTGAAACTCAACTAGTCCATCCTATTTATAACCCCAACAAATGAATTTCTTTATGATTGTTAAAGATGAACTGAAAAAGAAGGGATTCAATTAGTTGTTGATACATTAAACCTAATAAAATAATCTCTCTCACCTTATATTCATTTAACAATAAAAAGAGTGATTTGCAACAAGATAATTGTAATTCAATCCCAATGAAAGAGCATCTGTTGGAACTTATACTCTAATCTTGAAATGTAAGATATTATCTAGCTAACTACATCTTAAAGGTAAAGGATGAACTCTTGTGGATCGATACATTTTCAACGTAATGATTCTAGCCAATCTAGTAGTATTATTTTAAAACTTCAAATGACTCCTATGGCTACTCACATTTTATCTTTCATTTAAGAGCTGCAACTCATTAGTAGGCTACGCATGAAATCGAATAAAGGGGTTTCACTCTATTAATTGTGGTCAATCCTTAAGAAACGAAAATTCTCCTTATTAACCATACTATTTAATATTTTAAAAAGGATATCAAATGTGGGTGAACACTTTGAAATCAAATGAAGGAATCCTCACTTTACTAATCATAGTTTAGCCTTAAATGAATGAATCTCATTGAGCACATTTATAGCATTAAAGGGGGATGTCAAGTGTGGATGGTTACTTTAAAACTCTAACGAATGTACCTTGTTATATTTAAAACACTTGAACCCATTTGGAGACCTCCTAATGTAATTATGAATTAAGGTGCAATGAATAAATAACTTCTCAATGGCCCCCAAACCGCCTAAAGTAAATGATCTCTTCCTAAAATTATAAGACGTCAAACCATTGAACACATTTGTAATTATGATCTATGCATTATCCCGTAATAAAGATATCCAGTTTAAAGGATCTAATGACGCAAGTTGAGTTAGGTGTAAAGTTGTGTAATCGCGTTGGGAAACTCCTTAGGATCGTTTCAGCCTTCCGCTGTGTTATCTAGATAGAGATAACTTGAGATCACTTCAATCTATCTTAATATTGTAACCCTTTCATTAACGCTCTTAATTATTATTTAAAAAAAAAAAAATTTACACTCTATTTGAGTGTTTTTAACTTAAACCCTTTAGGGGTTTCCTGGCGGGGCATTACAAGGGTATCACTCTTGATAACAGATCAGGGTCATTTTTGCAGGAGATTTTCTTGCCACTAAATGTTTGATTATACTAGTGTTTCAAAGTTGTTTACTAAATCTAGTAAAATAGGATTTTACCTATAGTTAACAATGATTGGGGTAAAATAATAATGTGTATCAAATATTTAAGACAAAGGTTTATGTAGTCATATTGTAGCATTCTATTCTGTATACCCAATAAATCGTATATTTACTTTAGATATTAGCAAAGCACTTGAACGTATGCATTTACTGGTATTTACTCACACTGATGATATATATTTTAGAATGCGTATCAATGAGAGTAATACCAGTGCCTCTTATTAATTTTCTATATCAAGCTATTTGCCTATCATATCTTAAGACTATGGTTTAAAGGTGGCTAACATGCAGAACTCGCGGTCTGGACAAAAATTTATATCTAGCATGGTATAATCATACTCTGTCATCCTCTTTGCTATAAATGATGGGGAAAGGGAGGAGGGACTGACTGAATCCCATTTACCTACTTTTTTTATTGTAGCCTGGATCTCATCCTTCTCAAGGAGCACATCCAGGAGAATTAACAAGAGTCGGTAAGTTGGAGATCCCTTATCTGATTGGGTCTTGGGTTAACCACTAAGATAAACAAATCTGGAAACCCAACTCAATTTTAAGTTTTACATCTCTTATTTATGTTCTGTGAGGATAGGTTTCACAGGATAGTTTACTAAAGGATCTCTCTAGATGGACAGTTAAAATTTCATTTATGATAAACGATTGATCGATACTAACAAATCTGCCTAGTGTTTGAATAACTAACCATGCAGGCCAAACAGGTATACCTCGAGCAATTAAGGGATATTATATACAATCAAATAACATCTTCAGAGCCATGTAGGTGGAAGTTAAGGGACAAATGATTTCTGAAATTTGTAAATTAGGGCTTGTAAGGGAGGGGTAAAATAGAAACACCCCCTCCTGATCACCCTAGCCCGGGGTGTTGTTGTATTAAAATCTGGAATTTTTGTATATTAAGTCAGAACTAGTTGGACTATGGTCCCGGGCAAGGCCGGAGGTTTTCTCACCTCCACTCTTTCCTACCAGCACCTGCACAAGTGGAGTAATGTAAACTTCAAAATAATTAATAAAATTCTTGGCCTCGGCCTCTTACCGATCAAAATATATATATATATATAAAAGTTCAACATAAATTTAGTTTAATATAAATTTTAATTTAATATAATTTTAATTTAATTTAGTTCAAATTAATTTAATAAACAAATAAAGACTATAAAAAAATTATATGATTGTATTTACAACAAAGTTTATAGCCTCTATGAAAAATCCACCCTAAGTCATTGATCTAATTGAGTCTAATCTTGTTCTCTAATTGAGTCTAGAATCTTGAATTTTCTTCTAATGACCTTGGCCTTGAGTCTAATAATGTGGTGAATCTTATCGATAAACCTGCACCTCCTAAGGACGTATGCAATATGCATTACCTTTGATCCTAGTGAGACTATTGAAATTTGAAACACCTGATGGCCCACTATAAGTCTATATATCACCTCCAAAGATCAAAGACATACTCTCACAAGGGGTTCTCATTGATGATTGATCCAACATGTATAGTGAATGTAATAACTTAAGAAAATATTTATACTTTACAATTGCATAAAGTAACATATTGATATGATAAATTTGTTCTAGTGGTTAAGATCTTTGATGGTTTCTCTTGTCCTACTATAGGTTCTATTACTCTTCCCGTTAAGGTTGGTACTAAGTGCTTAGATGTCATTTTTGCTATCATTCATAAATCCTACTTCAGATCAATTTTGTGTGAAGTTGGGACATCCTTGCCCTTGGTTCTCTTCGATGAAAGTGATCCCATCTACCCTTCATAAATGTCTCAAATTTATTCATTATGACAAAATCTTAACTATAAATCATAGGATGTACCCAATAACAACCCATGCATGCACTAGTTCAAAAATTCAACAACAAGTAAGTTGGACTTTTAGTTTTAATTCACTTGTTTTTCGCGAGATAAACATCTTTTTTTTATATATTTATAAAATTATAATCAACCATAATCAATGTACAAATAATTAATGGAACGAATTGAATTTTTTTTATATATATTAAATATAGAGGAAGAAGCATTACATAAAAAAGATCATAGTATTAAATTTATTTCCATTGTTTAACAAACTATTGAAATAACGTAGCTCATAGACAAAAAGCATTTGAAAAACTTTCATTAATAAAAATGAAAAAGAAAGCATTTTTATATCCATAAGACTCTAAGAGGCAAACTGAAACAAACTGGAATTTGAAAAATTATCATTAATATTTATGCTTTGGAAATTTACAATTTTTACATGTCTAAGACTTGAGTCCCTCAAAAAATTTAAAGCCAAAATGAGTGAGCCACTGAGCCTGTGAGGTTTCGAGGACATAGGCAAAAATAACTACTAGGGGGTCAGGGCTAGGGCACAGGTAATGGATGGTTTACAACTTTACCCTAAGAATCTGGCCCTCCTTCCATGTAGAATTCTTTAGACAACATAAGCTAAGAGAATTATTCAAGCCACATGTAGTTTGGAAAGTCATCCAGGAGCAACCATTTTTGGAGAAAGTCCCTACCAATCCATGCCCATTTCCAGTGATGTGTCAAGTGCTCTGCATTCAGGTTTAGAAGAAATGGTTGCTTGGCCACTGGCACTATTTGGTCAGGGATGAGAAGCTTGGATAATTCACCTGTCCAAGGGATCCCCACCCATACTTCTACAAGGACAAAAATAGTAATGTCATCTCCAAGGAAGTCTTCCTTAAACACCTTCCTCAACAACATCAACATATCCACCTTGTCTCCTTCGAGGTCCAAAAGAGATGCCAAGAAATGGGATGTAATGTCCATGTTAACACGGTATATATTTTTGTTTCGCAGAAACTCTCTGCCCAGCACCATCCACACAGCCTCATTGGTGAACAACCCAACCTTCTTGCAGACTGATTGGAGGGTTGGGTCTCTAACGGAGCTCAAAAAGGCCCTTTGGTCCTTTTCAGAAATGCTTCTCAAGCAGATGGGAGTGTCCATCTTGAGAAAGTAGATTAACAAATTAAACAACCTGAGCCTATAAACGTAAAACAGAGGAAGAATTTAAATACTGTGAGCTCCGATGATTTATTTGCCAAATGGCAAAGGCTAATTGAAGATGAAAGAAGCAAAGACCATATATAAATAGTTGAAGATGTTGATTGTAATAATTACTTCTCTAACCGTATTAATTGCTTTAATTGTTTTTTAATATTTTATATCTCTGCAAATCTTTCCCATAAATTCACTAGTGTGCAAAATTGGAAACAACTATAAACCCGTACCAAGTTGGCAAGTACCACATAGGAAGTCATGAGGATAGTGCAGTTAATGAATAGATGTATATTAAATGACCAAAATTATTGATCGTGACATTTGATACATGAGTATTGAATCCAATTCCATTACGGACACTTTCTGGTGAGCTATGTTCTCTTCAGAAAATTGGGCTGAAATTAAACTTTAGCCATTGATCTACGATCATCGAACGGTTTAAAATCATTGATGGATTTTAGGCATGTGTCACCCTTCATGTGTCAAAGAGGTCACGCTTATTGATACATCATGCAGAGTCCAGATTCAAAGTGATGTACTGATGTGATGTGATGTACATTGTCTATTAATGACAATGAATTCATGAAATCGCTAATAAATTATATATTTTTCCATAAATAACACAATATTCGCCAAAACAAATTAAATAATTTTCAAGCAGTGGATAAAAATTGCCAATACATTTAAATAGTTTTTCCTTCAGAGTAGAATTTGTCTCCCATACAATTATATATTTGTTCCTTTTAACAAAAATTATGCGCCTCCTACAACACACATTTTCCCCATAGAACAAGGTATTATTCGCTAGAAATTTATGGAATTTTCGTACCCTATAAAAAAATCGCCAATACAAATTAATTGTTTTCCCTATTTTGAAAAACAATTTCGCCATCAATATGAAAATTTCCCCAAAAAAATAATGTCTGATTCGCCAGGATTTTACACAATTGCCTGGGGGGTGGTTTCTTAAAGTTATCCCTACTAGATAGGAGAAAAAGATGAGAATAACAACCAAGCCTAGGTAAATTTCTTTAGCAATTTGGCAGCTTCTAGCTCCAATTGCTCCATAGTCACATCAATCCTCTTGATATCTTCAATGTCCCTGCTTTGGTTTTGCTTCTTTCTAGTACTTGCGTGTGTTCTTTTTCTGGGACCCACTTCCTTATCTTCAGGGGTTCCATTCTTCTCCTCAGTAGTGTCCCCAAGGGCCTTTTCCCTTGGACATGTTCGAGTTTGCTGACAAGGACCTTGATACTATCAAAAGCAGCCTTTAAAATCTTGTAACTCTACTCCCCAATCTTTTTGAGGATCTTCTCAATACCTTCCATCTTCTTTTCAGTTCCCCTAGCTCTATCTTCTAGGGTTGGAAAGCTATTGCATTGGGCATTTATAATTTCCTTTACATTGTTGATAGTTTTAGTTAGCTCACTTAAGCAATCAGGTAGAGAGCTGAATTTACCAGTGCCAATAGCTTCTAGAGCTTCAAGTTTGCTAGCTTCCTGGACATGTTTGGCTTTTATGCTTTTTATTTCCTTCTAAACTCAAAAGAAGACCTTATTGAAGTAGTCCATACCATTTTTGATGCAGAGGTTGAAGTCTAGAGGTGAGCCATCTTGAGCCTCATCTCCCACAGGGTCCAAGTTCACCTCCAGACCCACCTCCTTCCACTTTGATGTCTTAATTTCATTAATGGGGGTATTCTCCCTAGCCAAGCCCTTACTTTGATCCTTGGAGCTAGTAGGAAGGGGCGAACAGTTCTTAGCTCCCAACTCCTCACCTCTCAGCATCTTCTCCTTTTTCTTATGGCTTGAAATAATTTGAACCTCCTCACTGTCTATCTCCATGTCATCTTCATTCTCCTCTTCTTCATCATACCAACTGTCATTGTCCTCTCCCTTCTATTTCCAACTGATCAACCCTTTACTTTGTTCCTCTTGCCCGATTTTCCTTTTATTCTTTCTTGACCTGGTGGTATGGGGGTCCACCTCAACATCCACCTCTGTGTTGTATCCTTCATCATCTTCATCATCCAAATCACCCAAATCCTTATCTAACTCTAATACCTTAGATATGGCCTATTGAATAGTGGTGTTCTTGATATGGTTGTATAGAACCACCATAAGACTCTCATGTAAAGCAGGGTTAGTCTTGGGATTAGAGATAGCATCCATGATCCTAACATTTAGGGCACACAATAGGTAGTAGGGGAGGGAAATTTTCTCCTTGTACCAGAAATGATTAGGAATAACAAAGTGGTAGACAACAAACAAAATCCATTGCTAGAGCAACTTGATTACCTTAGGGGAGTAGTAAGTGTGGCTTCCCTTGACTAGTTTCTCTTTCTCCACCTTGTCCTTGGGGAATTTCTTCACAGAAGTGTTTGACAGCTTTCGGTCCCTATAGAATTTGATTCCATCCATCAATAGACTAGTAGCTTCAATGATCATGGTTTCATTAACCTTAACCTTCTTGCTACCAATGGTAAGGGTGCCCTTATTCTACCCCTTTTTGAAAATCCTAGTGATTTCAGGTCTTCTTTCTTGCATTCTTTCCATGTAATCCGATTTTTTTGCTTCTTGCAGCACAATGCAAACCTGGGGATGGTCCCACCATTTATCAATTTTTGTAGCCTCTGTGCACTTACGATTTCCCCCCATCTTCTTATCAGTATTAATAGGATGCAAATTCCAGCAAATGCCACTCTTCTTTGCAGACATTCTTTTTTTAAGAAGCAAAGAAGAAGCCAAGAAGAACCCACAAAGCATGTGAGATGTTATGGCAATTAATAGTGTACCTCCTTCGTGGTTGATTATGATACTATTTCATGATGCCATGACCACCCCTACCATATCGAGAAATGATATCAAATCTTGCCTTGTTTTCCATGATATCTTTCATAATTTAAAATGTCACATGCCACTTGAGGGAGCTCCCTCTCTCCCTACCAAATCTTTATCTACCTACTTCATACTGCCTCATTGGCAGCCCAATCAACACTCTTGTTGGACTCTCTATAATCATGAGAAATGTGATAATAGTCGAATCCCTTGAGCAACTCCCTGGCCATGTCAATAATATTTTTAATCATCCATGATGGTGTTTTCTTACCAAGGAGGCAATTGATTATATTTTTAGAGTCTCCCTCCAGCCATAAATATTTGGATCCGAGTTGATGCACTAATTTTATGTCTTGGAGGGCTCCCATGGCTTCAACCAAGTGATTAGTTTGGTTCCCCAAGGGGAAGGCCACCACCCCCATGCAAAAGTCAACACTATTCTGGATAACTCCACCACAACCAGCTGGCCTTGGGTTCCCTTTAGCAGCCCCGTCAAAGTTAGCCTTAATCCAATCATTGGGAGGAGAAGACCAACATCACATCCTTCTTTTGATTTGATTGGTATTATTGTCCATGGAGGTTGGGATATTCCATCTCCTTAAAAAATCATACTCTTCCTTATTGTTGCAATAATGAGATCCAATGGCCATCACATTCTCAACAAGATTGTGTTTTATCTTAGCCCATACCACTTCAGGGGAGTTACTAGATACCTCATAGGTTATATGGAAAGGAAAACTCCCACAAATTCCTTATAGTCAGACTTTTTTGTTCTACAAGACCAACTCCTAAAACAATCTTGAATCTCTTCAGGAAACACCCAATTTAAACCCCACAGCTGGAAAAGCATCGACCAGATAGGTTGGACAAAAAGACAATGAATAAAAATATGGTTCATGAATTCTTCATCATTGAGGCATAAGTAGCATCTATTGGGGATGCATAATCCCCTCTTTCTCAGGTTATCTATGGTTAGAATTTTATTTTGCAAAAGAAGCCATAAAAAAATATTAATTTTAGGAGTCAAACCTGAACACTAAGCTTTGGCCCAGTAGGGGATAGAGTCTTGAGACTGAGGCAACATAAGGACAGCAGACGCCACCGAATAAATCCCTGAAGGGGTACCTCCCCACACCTAGTGGTCCTCCCTTATTGAATTAATGATAGCTTGGTTGAGTTTCATATTAAAATGCTTTAAGTTAGGATTAATAGAGCTCAGTTCCACCCAATTATGATCTCTCTAGTACTCAGCAACTTTGACACCAAACTTGTTCTTGCAGGCTTGGATGATCAACTAAGGAACATAATGATCATTGAGAGGAGTACCTCCAATCTAGGCATCATCCTAGAAATCCACCTTTCTACCATTACCAATGGACCACACTTTTCCTAGACTCACAATACCTTTTGCATGAGTAACACTATTCCATATGGTAGAGCCACTTGGGATCTAATCCGAGGCAAGGAAATCTTCCATGGTAGGGCTCACACATGAGTAATTTAGCCTTCCAAATTTCATTCCATTCACCCATTCCCTAATAGATTCTCCATAATTGTTTGGCCAAGAGGGTTTTATTCAAGGTTTTAATATTTCTCAGGCCAAACCCCCCCACCTTCTTTGGTTTGCAAACTTTATCCCAAGAAATGAGGGCAATTCTCTTCTTCTCCTCAACCCTCGACCAAAGGAAAGATTTCTAAATTTTCTCAATTGCATTTGCAAATTTACTAGGTATTTTGAAGAGACTTGAGGCATAAACTGAAAGACTCTGGAGATAAGATTTTAATAGCCAGATTTTACCTTCTTGGCTAAGAAGGGTCCCTTTCCACCTAGCAAGCTTCCTACTGAATCTATCAACAAGACTATTCCAGAAAAGATCCATATGTTTCATACCCAAGGGAAGACCCAAGTAAATAGAAAGAGGCTAGCCAATTTGGCATCCTAGGATCCAGGCCATCCTAGTTAGTTTGTCCTCCAGAGTGTTGAAGAAGAATAAAGAGATTTTATCCCAGTTAATCGATTGACCCAAAGTAGTACTATAAGTATTGAGAAGGTTCTTCATGATAGTTGCTTCTCTGATCGATGAAGTACCCATTAAAATGGTATCATCAAAAAATTGTTGGTGGGAATAGGCTTTGAATCTAGAAGACGGAGAAACTCCCAACAAAAGACCCTGAGAAACAAATTTGCTTATATATCTACCTAGACATTCAACCAAGATAATGAAGAGAATAGGGGAGATGGGATCCCCCTGCCTGATGCCCCTAGAAGTTTTAAAGAAAGGGGAGGGCACACCATTCATGATGACACAGAATGAAGGGGTCAAAATGAGTTGACCAACCAACTGACTAAACATTTCACAAAAACCAAAAGCTCTAAGCACCTTGTCCAAAAACCCCCAGTCCACTTGATCATAGGCCTTAGACAAATCTAATTTCATCAAGAAACCCTATTTCTTTGATTGCACTAGTGACTGAATATTTTTATGTATAGTGATGATAGAGTCTAGGATTTGTCTACCAGGCATGAAGCCATTTTGTTGGGGTGAGATAATGGAAGGGATAATCATGAGCAATCTGCCAGTAACCACCTTCGAGATAATCTTATAGAAGGAATTGCACAAGTTGATTGGTCGAAAATGATCCATCGAGTCAGCCCCTGAACATTTGGGAATCAAAACTAGAAAAGTGGCATTGAGTTCCTTTAAGATAAACCTAGCCCCCAAAAATTATTGCACTCCCTTAACCAGATCCTTTTTGAGGATGTTCCAAAAGGTTTGAAAGAAGAACAATGGGAACCCATTAGGTCTTGGGGCTTTATTGCCATCAAAGGAGAACATCGCTTTCTTAACTTCCCCTTCATAATGCCAACTAGGACATTGTTTTGATCATTATTAATGAGGGAAGGAATGGTCTCCAAGAGAGGCCTCTAAGAATGATCATCCAACTTGCTATCCATAGAGAGAGAGTTGAAAAAGTTCCTGGCTTCATTCCTAATCTCATCATCCTTCCTTGTTTCAGCTCCACCAATCCTCAATTTAGAGATCTTATTAGCAGCCTTATGTTTCATAGCATTCATATGGAAGAACCTGGTATTTTTGTGCCCAGCTTTAAGCTAAATAAATCGGGACCGTTGTTTCCAAAATTCTTCTTCCCTTATGATGATCTCATGATACTTTAGAAGCACTTCATTTTCCTCTCTGATAGAAACCTCAGTACATCCGCTGGCTTGGATTTTTTCCTAGATATCCTTTAGGTCAAGCTGGGTTTTGGACTTAGCAACAAATAGCTGCCCAAAAACTTCCTTGTTCCATTTCTTAATATTATCTTTCACATGCCTTAATTTTTTTTCCATTCTATACATAGCAGTACCTTTGACATCAATCGACCACCACTCCTCAATGGCCATCTCAGGGTTAGGATGATCCAGCCACATCCTTTCAAATCTGAAAGGGTAATTTCTTTTTCCACTTATATTATCTGCCATAAAAACCACATGAAAGTGGTCTAAATAAATCTATGAAATAACCAACAGGGAGCTCTGATAATGGCTAAACCAGTCATTTGAGATTAGGGTCCTGTCTAATCTAACTTGAATAAGATCCCCCTCGCCCTTCAGTTAGTCCAGGTAAAATTGGCTCCTTGAAGATCAATATCGTGCAGACCTTGGTTATTAATAAAGTTCAACAGGTCCATTCTACTTTCTAATTGAGACAAGACGCCCCCAAACTTCTCATTGTCACAGAGAGGGGTATTGAAGTCCCCCATCACTAGCCACCATTCATCCTTAAAAGGAGACATAATAGCCCCCAACTTCTTCCAAATTTTGAATCTACCTAGTCTATTATTAGGAGCATAAATATTAGTCAAGAACCATGAGGTACCACCCCCTAAATGATGAAACCTAACAAAAGCCACATTATTATCCTGCTTAACAGGCACCCCAGTGACATGCCTAAGATTCAAGAAAATGGAAATACCTCCAGAAGAACCATCAGAGCTACCTCCTAAAACCCCACCATCCTTAAAAAGCTTAATCTTCTGAGCTTTCTCTTTAGTCATTTTGGTTTCTTGGATAAGAACAATATCCAGATTATGTTCTCTAATGAAATTTCTTAGAACATCCTATTTATGTGGACTATTCAATCCACAAATATTCCATGAAACAATTTTCATTTTCTTTTTAGGGAACATACCTCAAGGATGGTCATCCGAGTTCCATCCACTATATTCTTGCTTGCCTCTTGATCTTTGATCTGTCTTGCTGATCTTCTTCTAGGGGGAGAGGGAATAAATCCTGTATCGGCCTTAGTCATGTTTCTTGTCTAAATAGGGGTTGACTTCGACCCCTTTTTTCCACCTTTCTTTCATTCCGTGGCTTCATTATTCTGGATATCATCCTCTTGGTTTTTCTAGGTGGATGCCTTCATCTTGAAAGCATCTTCCTCAACCCACTTTGCACTTATGTTAAGCAATGAAGTCATGGGGGACAGCTCGAAAGTATATTTCACCATCTCAACTGACTGTTGTGATTCTAATGATGATATCTCTCCAAGAATCAAGCACCTCTGGGCATCCTCATAGTCCATTCTTTCTCGTCTTTGCCTATTTGATCCTCTTTTCCACTTTCAGACACATGGTTTTATAGGTTTTCCATATTGATGTTCCCATGTTGCTCAAAAGTGTCAGGGATGATGACACTCAAGGCTTCTTCTACCATTTTCTTTTCTTCAACAACCACTAGTTGCTTAACAATATTTTTGGCTCTCCATTGCGTTGTCTTGTCTTTCTTCTCTTTCTCTTTGACAACTTGTAGAGGGCATTTTTCAGCAGTATGTCCCATTTTTTTGCTGTGAAAACATGCAAAAGGGACACTTTCATATTCCAATGGTTGGACCCACTTCCCTAGTCTGGAGTTAATATCAATAGATAAAGGAATATCCATTCCTTGCATGACTCCCACACAAATCTTTGCAAAGGTGAGTCTTCTTCTAGCCACTGTGATAGGGTCCATAGATAAGAGCTCCCCAAAGGAACTAGTGATTCCTTTGAAAACATCTTCAACCTAGAACTCCAGTGGGAGACCCAGGAGTCTGACCCAAACTGGAGCTTGGACAAAAAAAGATTCATTTAGGTCCATCATGGGTGACCATTTTTGCAGAGCTAGTGCAGATTTTCCAATCAACCAAGGGCCATCACAAAGAACCCTCGACATGTTTTCTTCACACAAAAAAGGACATAGACAACGCACCTTCGGACATGGCTATGATCTCCACCTGACCTTTGAGTGCCCATTTACATTTAGCAAACACCTTGACAACATCAATATTTGGTCTAGGGCCCAAAAATTTGCCAATTAGTGTCAAATCCATAAGGTTGATGTTTTGCTCAATCACTAGGTTTGGAACTTCAATAGCAAATCTACCCTTTTCTGGTTCTGAGATATTACGCATTGCAGGGAGCGAGGACTTTCCACTCTATTTGACACCAAATAGAGAATTCCATGGCCAATCGATGTCCCTACAACCAGGTCCCTGCCTTGGGCTACCTCCAGCACGTGATTCTCCCTCCCCCCCAATGGGATCGAGAGGCCTGTCACAACCTTGTGGGTCCCCAACCACCAGATCCTTTCCATTTGACTTAGAGGAGTCAGGGTAGTCTCAAGATTTGTCCCTTCTGCCCACTCCCTGGTTCACCTGTCCATTACAAGGTTTCCTACCCTCTCCTGAGTTCAAATTCAAAGTCACTCCCTTCTCTCACTTCTCCATCCTAAACTTTATTTATGTTATTTAAGGTTTATTTATTTATTGTTTAATTGTGGTTTATTTATTTATTGTTTATAGATTAATTATTTTTTTAGTGATTCAACATTTGTTTTGGTTATTTAATTATTTTTTATGAGCTTTGGGTTATTTATTTATTTATTTCCCATTTAGATTATTTAATTTATGTCTTCTGATTTATTTATATAATTTGACATTTATTTGTATTGGGGTGTATAAATACCTTGGGGTAAAATAATTATATTCCCCACTTGGTTTATATAAACATGTTTTAATATTTTCCCTACCTACCCTCTATTCTCATTGGTTGACTTTGAGGCTAGGGTTTTGACTCAGAGGTTAGGGTTTAGGTTTGGATTTCTTTTTATCGGGTTGCCTCAGCTTGTTGTCGGGTTACCCTTTTTTGAACTCTTCTGCAAATTTGATTTTTGGAGCTTGGATTTTGCTTTGGGGAGCTTGTTGGATTTCTTGTGGGCGCTTCATCAAATTTTTTGTTGCCATTACTTCTATTTGCAGGTCTGTGGACTCCTTTCATTTTATTTTTCATTTACTGTGTATTCTCCATGTCTCCAAAAATATGGTTGTATGCGGGTATTTGGAAAAATATTTTATATAGTTTCTTCTATAGTTTAAAGGGAAATATTTCTTGCATGGTTTTATTATATGGTTGAACTTTAGGAATGCAAAAAATATTTGGATGTTTTTGTTTTGCTGCACACACAGCTCTGCTATTTTTCTATCTATAAATACTTCCTTTCTAGGTCTTATGTTTGGTGTGAGAGAATACATATGACTTTCCTTTGGTCTCGGATTATATGTGAATGTTATTTTGGTGTTTTAAACTCTTTGTGAGCTTCTAGAGAGAATTTTGTGTCTATACCCATGAACGTGGGTTTGGTTATATATTTCTTTATAGACAATCATTTTATATTTGGTATATGCCAATCGATTTGTATTATTAAGGCATCTCTATTGAGCCCTTATTCGGGTCTTAAGGTTGAGTTTTCGATTTTATTTTTGTGACGTAAGTTTTTTTCAGTCAAGCCTTATTTTTGGTAAATGCATTGAAACAGTTAATGCGCTAAAACACTTTGTATTTGCACTAAAACCCTCTGTAAATGCACTATCTGTTCTTGTAAATGTGTTGTCTGCTTGGGCGTATGCGCTATTTCTGAGTATATGCATTGTTTAACATTGTATATGCGGTTTTACCTTTCATAAATGCGCTATTTGGATTTGTGAATTTGCTGTCTGTCTAGGTGTATGCACTGCACTACCCAACATATATGCTAAACTACCTAGTCTATGTATTTCAAATAGTTTGCTTAGTTCAATTTGGATTTTGGATTTGATTTTTGTATCAGAGGCTTGTTTAAGGTCTGTTGTTGTTTTCTAGATTGGTCTTGATCAGATTTGATATATTTTCTATGGTTTTATGCTCTTTTAGTTTTCCTAAGCTTGTTGTTGATAAGTTTGTACTCTCCTCCATGTTGATGAGCCATGTTAGAGAGATGGATGCATTGTTGTTTTGAACCAGCAAATGAGTAGGCCTTGTTGTGGCTTTTATTTACTACTTAGTGTAAGGTTTTGGATTGCCTTGTTGTGGCCTTTGTTTTATTGGTTAGCCAAGAGGCTCATTTTGTGATACTTGTTGTTATAGCCATTTGTATGATAACAAGTATGTATGGATGTAATTGGCTACATATGGATGTTTATGTTTTCAGATTTCCATGTTGGATTAGAGCCTCTTGTAATTTATTATTGTTTGGATCCATGCTAGGGGGAGTGGTCTTCCTTGTGATGACTAGGGTCATGAGAGATAGGCTTGCATGAGGTTCCTTGTAAGGACGCATGAAGTCTAGACCACCAGGGAATATTGGAAGCTTACCATGATGTAAACAAGTGATAACATAATAATAAATTAATGGGTTGGGTAAATAATTCAGCAATTAAGATAATGAATAGTTGAGCCCCATGACTTGATCCTAGGGGGGATGTTTTAAGATAAGCTTGGGAAGGCCACTATGGTGGTAAGTCAATCTCCCTTGATCTCTCATAGGTTGAGATGGCTCCACATGTCCATCAGGCTTGTGCCTTATGTTATAGTATTTGTTATGTTGAGGATGGCATGTGATGACACTCCACCCCTTCATGTTTTCCCTTGATGATTCATGTTTATGCCTTATTGGTTTGCAATTATATCTTGTTGTCTTGTATGCCTCTGGGAGTTTCTTCTTGTGATGATTGTGGTTGTTCCTTGTTTGAGAGTCCTTGTATATCTTAGTCACTTTGGTTGTTAGGTGCTAGCTTAGGTCTAGAGTGCACGTTGGAACCTTGTGTCATCTCCTAGCATGGGGGGTGGTTCCTTTGGTTCCACATGGTTGGGTGGTTGGTTCTTTTCAACCATTGAGATATTCTCTTGGATTATTCATGTGTGGATGTGGATTCTTCTCTTGTAGAAGCTTATGGATGTTTCTTGTAGCAGATTTGTGTAATGGATATCTTGGACTCATGTAATGTATTATCATGTAAATATGTAGATGTATTAGGAAGAGCCATGCTCATGATGTATTATTCACATGATTGCAAAGGCAATTGTATTTTAGTTGATATCTTAGGATTATGACTTGATTTGTAATAATGAGATTATAAGATGTATGGTGATGATCTTGTATAATGGAAGTAAATAATTTTCATGTACTTAAATATTTGTAATAGAATGGATTCATGTGATGAGTTATTATATTGTTTTTTAATTCCATGGTTATCACTTAAGATGTAGATCAATGTGTAAAATAACCTTGAGTAAATGGAATGAATATAATGTAAGAATTGTGGCTGATTAATATTATCATGTTTAGTTGATAATGGGATTCATGTGATTGAATTGGATGTTAGGAAGTATTCGTAACACATACGATGATTAAAGTAAAGAAAGGCACTAGGATTCTTGCATCATGCATTTGGAATTAATGTTAAAGAATTGATCATGCTAGGTATATGGATGCATGCATAGTGTGGACAATGTAGATAAGTGAAAGTTAATTATGTTAAGCTTTATGTATTGCATTATCATCATAAATGGATAAAGATCATGAAGTTAGGATATGTTTAAGGGTTTAAGCACATTTGGATTTTTTTATAAAATGAACGTAAGAAAATGGATTAGACTTGCATTAAAAGAGTAAGCATATCATGTTATAGTAGAGTGCATCTCTTACGTTAAATGATCAAGTAGTTTGCATATCATAATGGAAGGAAATAAATAAGTGCATTTAAATATGATTAAGGATTAATTAATAATGAGTGTGGTAATAAAATGAGTGGAATGTTATGGCTTATGATAGTTGTAATAAGTAATGATGTTAAGGTACCCTAGATAGGTAGTAGTAATGAATGTGATGTTATTTGGCTTGCATAATTATTTAAGGTGCCTATAATTCATGTTTATAATTAATAAGGTTAATGGATTAATTATAGATAATGTTATGTGTTGCATTAGTTGATATTAAAAAAAATTCTCCATTTAGTTTGTTAGTTGCTTAGTTTTTCTAGGGTATTTTGGCGGGCATTACACACCCACCTAGGTTTGGCAGATCCTGAAGAGTAGGGAATTGCAGTCACGTTGACCTATTCCGTTAGTTGACTAGAGTTGAGTGTTGAACCTAAGTATAAGGCTTGGCATACCTTTTGGATTTAACAACCTCCAATTTTGAGCTCCAACACAAAGTTGATATATCTCACATAGCATGAATCCAAGGTCATCCTAAGAGAAGATTCTAAGTAAGACTATTGAGCATGACTTGGATAGGTGTAGGTAAAACAATAGGTCCTACCTTAATAGGGAAGGTTATGGTACCTAAGGATGCTCTAGAAACATTGTCAAAACCACAAATTGAAAGATATTCAAATTGAATAAGCGAAGGAACCATATTAATCTTATGTAATAAATCAATGCTACAAACATTAAGGCCAGATCCATTATCCACTAAGGTTCTTCTTATAGCATTACCATTGATAAGAACAACAATCATAAGAGGATCATATTGATTTTGAACTTCCTTTGAAGGTAACTCATCCTGTGAAAGCACAATTGAGATTTAGAAGCTTTCATTGATCAATCAAAGAAGCCATATTATTAGGTTTCACTATAGGTAGGACATCTAAGTTATTTAAAGCATCTTGTAACATTCTATGATGTGTGGATGAAGTTTGAATCAAATCCCAAAGAGATATGTTGGCGGGAGTAGCTTTAAGATGTTCAATAAGATCATACTCTTTATCAAGATGTTGTGATATACAAGGTGTTGGTGGAAGCATTGGTTGTGAAGTAGGAAGAGAAGGAATAGCTAGAGGAGTATTAGGTTGCCTATTGTTCCTCATATTATATCTATGGGAAATCAAATTATAACTCTCTCGGGTGATTTATTTGGCATATTCATAAGGACTTTGAGTGGGATAACCCTCTTGCACAATAATAACTAGTTTGTTAGGAGTGCAAAAGGCATCATTACTATAACCACCTTGAACCAAAAAAAGAGGTTTATTGAGAGGTTGAGAATTTTGAGGAGGGTTGGCACCTTGAACCAAAAAAAGAGGCTTTTTATGAGTTTCATAATCATTCACATGTATCATATTGATCAAAGATGGTTTAGAAACATGTGAGGAAGGTCTAGTAGAGTTGAATGGTTCATAAAGAGGATTATCAACCTTAAAAAAATTTCCATGAATAGGATTTTCTTCAAATTGAATGAAAGGGGCATCCTCATAGAGGTTATTGTTAATGATAGTGAACACTTGTAACCTAAGAGCATTCTCTTGTTCCAAATTATCCTTACAAAGGAGGTACAATTTAGGAGAAGGATCAACATCATTCATATGATGGGGACTATTGAAAGATATGTTGATAGTCTCTTCTTGCACCAAAATGTTATCATAGATAGGATCAATTTTGGGGGAAGGACTAGCACTAGTCATTAATGCTTCATCCCTAGAGGGAAGGTTATTGAAAGAAGGTATAGTGTTACTTAGAAAGGTAGCCATCATATCATCATCTATCACCAAATGATCCAAATGGGGGGGGTACTCTCTAGGAGAAGGATCAACATTACTCTTCAAAGCTTCATCCTTTAGAGGGAGATCTTTGAAAGAAATATTAACAAGATCTTCTTGAACTAGGGTTTCCCCATGAGTAGAGCCAATTTGGGGAGAGGGAATATCAATATTTATTAATGCTTCATCTTTGGAAGGGAGAGCATTAATAAATGTGTCATTATCCTCTTGCCTCAAAAAGTCCTTGGTAGGATCTTTAGGAGTGGGGTGAAGTGTCATAAGAATTTCTAAGAAACTATCATGATGCAAAGACAAGTTGGTTGAAGGCCGACGTGTCATCCTAGAAAATATTTGGAAATTTCCTTTTTTTTTGGCTTATACAATGCAATGAAAGAAACAATGCAAGGAAAGAAGAGAAACTAAATGTCTAAGAAATGAAGTAATTATGTGATTAACTAAGTGAAAGCATATGAAATAACCAATACAATAAAAGAAAGTGCATAAGCTATATGTTTAAGAAATTATTGCAATATGAATTTTTAAGTGTATACAAATCAGATCTAAGAGCATAAATAAAAAAATAATGCAAATGTAAGAATGATGGGTTCACCAAAATGTGCTATATGAAAATGGAATCGAGTAGTTTTAGGACCTAATCCCATGTTTATCCAACCATTGGAATAAAAAATAACCTAAAGGATTGTTCCATTTTCACTAACTCTCATGAAAGAGAATCAAGGGACACTTTTAGGGTTTCTATTCCTTTGTTGATATGAAAGGGAATGTGTTGAATGTAGGAGAATATAAAGCTAAGCTAGTAAGATCAATGAAAACAACTATAACAGTAGTGAAAACAATCTGACATAGAAGAAAAATTGAGACAAAAAGTATAGATCTAAGAATAGGGATTTTATGTGTACCTATAACACAAAATTGAGCCTGATTTGTCAGTGCCCCGGTCTCAGAGACTGAAATGAGCTACAAACTAGAGGGATGAAATTTGAGCCTGTCTGAGAGCTTCCTACAAAATCTAAGGCTGACTAAGGAGGCCAAGGTGTGGATCATCCTGTTCGTAGAGGACTAGGGCACTGGGTGCCTTGGTCCTTGAAATCCAAGTCCAAATTCTAATATAGGTTTTGTGCATGTTTGTTGAGATCTCCCAAAAATTGACTACTCCGACAGAAACATGTAGCTGCACTTGCAAGCTAGAAAGTAGTGTGTTTGTGGCTATATAGGGTTTTTCCTTGATCAAACCCCTTTTTTTTGGTGATTTTAACCTCCACAAATAGTCGATATTGTATTGAAAAGTGTGTGTGCCCTAATTTCTTATGTGTTTGTAAGATTCCTATGATCTAAATGCAAACTAGAGTTCTACTCTATGTTTTGAGTAAAAACCCTAAAATGAGTGTAGTGCAAATACTTCAAATCACAAATGCAGTGTAGATCTAAAGCAATAATGAAAATCTGAAAATTAATGTTATGTAGATCTGAAACTCAATATTGAGATATGAAAATAACATGAAATCATACCTAGTCCTAAGGAAGATGTACAAGCCAATCAACAGTCGGTGATTCCCTTATTATTCTTCAATATCTCCTAAGCTTCCATAATTGATGAAAATGTTGATGAAGACTTAATTGATAGATTAATTTTCTATTTTGAGACTTCACAGAAAGCCTCCCTTTCACTTCACAAGGATCTCATTTCAAATTGCTTGATTCCCATCCTCAAATGATGGAAAGAAAGGCTTTATATATGAAACCCTAATTTTAAATTTGATAATAGGCCAACTTATAACTTATTAAAATTGACACTGAGTGGGATTTGAACATTATAATACAACCAAATTAAGCTCCTGAAATTCAGCGAAAAAAGTTTGAGACCATGGTGGTGACCACCATAGTCCTATCAACATTTTTTTTATTTTCTAGGGGTGTGAGATATCATGATTATAAAGTCAAATATAGCATTGTAGGTCAATCCAAGATGTGTAGATATGCAAAAGTGTGTCTTGAATATTGAAATTAGGACTATATTAGGATTAATTTAAAATAAAATAAAAAGGGGTGCACCTAGGGCTAAAGGCCCAATTTTATGATGTGTGAATTGGTGAGAGAAAACTCTAGATTTAATTAAATTAATATTTAAATGCCTAAAAAAGCCTTTAACTGTAAAATGCAATGGGACACACTAAGATGGGTACTAATCTAAGTATAGAATTGGACATCCCTAATTAGGGGTGTACATTATATGATGCTACATGACCCTAATAACCTAGCTCCATCTTCTATTTGTGCATTAATGTTTAAATATGTCCTATCAAAGTGCTCCTAATTGAAGGTGTTCTTATAGTTCTACCATAGATATGAGTGTTTAAAACATAGTGTGGATGGCATTGAGATTGTTTGATTATGTGATGTTTTGGCTAGGTGAGATTGGTTTAGTGTGATTTTGGTTCACTCTTCTTTATTCATAGCTTATGTGTTATGTTGTCCAATGTTTGAAACCATTCCTGAAATTGGTGTGGCCATTTATGTTGTATATCATGGGTGATTTACAATTTATTGATGAGATGTCACAATCAAATTCTATATACTTGATCTGGGAATACAATTATGGTGATGATATTACAATGTCAATTCAGCATGTTAGATATATGAGGATGATGTTATTTAGTTACTTATAGTGGGGATGTTTAGCCTCTCTTGATGATGCTTTATGACGCATATTTTTTATGGTTATAGCTGATTCAATGATTAATGATGAGATATTTTATTGTTATTTAGATGTAATTCATTTGATGAGATTCATGATATTATCTTATGCTATAATGATATAACCCATGGATGCATTATTGACACCTATTGCAAGTGTGCAAGTACATGCCAATGAGCAATTGAGATTGAACTCCTACTCCTTATTTTTCCCCTAATATGGCCAATCCTCTCTCATATGGAGGAGATTGGGTCATTTTCTATTGTTCTAATTGTGTCTCAATTTGTATATGTGAGTTTGAGTATGTATGTTATATGGTGTTATTATGTTGTAATATTAATTTATTTTGGAACCCTTAGAGTTTGTAAAGTTTCATGGGTGGTAGCTTGTGTAAAATTATCTTATTTATTATTTGTGTTGTTTAGGATTTTATTTACACTATTAAAACTCTTAGAGAAAGAAACTAAAGTCCCTAGGGGTATATTATAGGTTTGGGGGTATTTTTAAGGTGTTATATTGTGAAAATTATGAATTCTACCCATTTTAAAATTAGGATAAATGTCTTGCACGAATTTGGAGAGGTTCATATAGAGGATAAGATTCCTCTCTCAATATCTTGTCTCCCTTGAGGTGGGAGAGAATTAGTTGAGAGATGAAGTGAAAGAGGAAGGGTAGGTGGATGTTTGAGGATCTAGAAATGTGGCATAATTTTAGGGAGTGGATGGATGTGATGATGATTGGCCACTTGGCCCCATCTCATCCATTCTCACATTCAAACCCCCTAGATATAAAATAAGGTGTGGATAGTGTAGTGGAGAATTTTTGGCCATTTTTATTTTCAAAGTTTTGGGAAGGGCGGATTAGAGGAGGAAAGGGAGAAAAGATGGGGATGGAGAAGGAATGGAGCAAGTTGTAGGAGACCTATTGATTAAAGTGAGTTAAGTTCTCATTTATTGTTTGTATTTGAAATTCAATTTGTTTCTCAAATTTGAACTTCTATCTATTGCTTATTAGTCTGGTTGTATGAGTGTTGGTGGGAATTTTTGGGAGTTTTGTATATGTGTGTTGTAAATAAGATGCTTCCAGAATCTTCTTTCTCTTTGATTGAATTGTTTAATTTTATGTGGAGGAGAAAACCTATTTCCATGGGGGAAAGAATGAGGATCTCCTTGGGTTGTCCAGGGGTAAGGTGTGGCACTCTTGGGAAGGGGTACGAGTACCCATGGTATTTCTACGTGGTATGAGTACCACTATTCTATTATGTGAATTTTATTTTAAGGGTAATGAGTACCCATTACAAATATTATGTTATGTGAATGTTATTTGGAGGCGTATGAGTACCCATGACCATCATTCTATTGCTTGAATGATACTTGGAAGCATATGAGTACCCATGGAATCATTATGTAGTGTGAGTACCACCATACTATTATGTGGAATTCCATTTGTTTTATGATTATGCTTGAGATGAGGATTGAGAGATATAATAGAGAATTGATGAGTAATTTCATATGTACTACCTCGGGAGGTGCTCTGTACACCCTTTGGAGGGTGAGAGATATACTCTCCTTGTGTGGGTGTGATGTGTTGAACATGTGATGTGATTTTTGTGTGAATATAGTTAGTATGGTTGTTTTATGAATGTTCATGGCTGTAAATGTGTTTTTGGGTAAATCTTGAATAATATGGTGATTGTGTTGGCATGAGTGTATCCTGGAGTAGAGACTCAACCACTATCTCGAGGGTGAGCTAATATTTAGCCCTATGGTTGGGAGGTGAGCTCCACATTTACTTCTTTAATCTTGGTTTTTTTTTTTTGTAGGATGGAGTTGAAAGAGTGGATAACTATACAGGTGTTGTGCATCTTGTCATTATGATGTAACATGTTTTAGAATTGAATAGTTTTGCGAAGAAGTTCCATTCTTGTACCAATGTTTTTGTTATATAATATATTTTGGAGACTATTTTTACGTTGAAAAATTGAAACCGTAAATTATTCCTAGATGTTTGAAGTTGTCTAAAGAATACTTCTAATGTATTATAGGAGAATAAAGTGCTTATTGAAATGAAGTCATTCATTGTGCAAAATAATTTACCTTGTTAAAGAGTTTAGAACATTTAGAAAGTATCTAAAAATTATGATATCATGTTGAATTTGCATGTGCTATGGGAATTTAAAAAGAATTGACAAATTGGGTATCCATTAGTAAATCTTTTATGTACTTTATGAATTGGGCTTTGATTATGGTTGTGATGTTTAATATTGTAATACCCTAAAAATGGTCACCCAAACCATGGGCCCCTAATCTCGACTACATCACCAATGTCCTAACCAAAGGAAAATTAAATCAATCAAGAAAACCTAATTAATTAATTCTCACTCATCAATGTTACATGGCAAATAAATCATGTTGGCATTGTGTTGTCACTGATGTCAACCAGTATAGAAGGACAACCAGTATGGGAGTATTGTTGACATGAAGTCTTTAATGTCAATTAAGTCTTGCAGGTCACTAGTAAAGAAGAAGAATGTTATTCAAAGGAATGACCACTGAAGTCACAATTGAGTCACCGATACATAGGATAGTGTCTGACTTGTGTGGAAGATATAGACGGTGACCGGTATGATATAACAATCAGTACATGATGATATCTATGAGTGGGAAAGATGTTGAGATATTGTTTGTGATGAAGACGTAGAATGTTACCTAAATCACATCAACACCAGAGGAGAAGGATGTGCAGGTCAGTGGTATGCTATGTGGATGTCAAACAACAAGACTCCCACCGGATGAAGATGTAGTCACCATGTGAAGAGAAGACTGACAATGGGTGTGCCCCAAACTGGATCACATGTGCCTATTTGAAGGCTGACACTGGATCAACCGGTGAATAAAAGGAATGCCTCAAGTGCAAGAAATCAGGGGTATGTACTGGACTGACATAGAAGGAATGTTATGCCACCGAGATAGAAAAGAAAGAGTAAAGAATTGATGAGTTTGTCAACTTGACAAACCGGCTGAGATAGTGTCCGGTCTGATGATGAAGAAGGCAAAATGGAGAAGCTGCAAAGAGAGTATGCAACCGGTATGCAGATGCCTTAGATAGAATCAATTGAAGGTTGATGACATGGTGTCATCAAGATGGCTACCGATGAGTATGAGAACTGATAAGGAAGAAAAGAGTCTAAGTGATGTGATCCTACCTAATGAGAATGTGCATGCTATGGATAGACATGTCTGGCGATCGGTTAAGGTGTTCCACCGATAGATCAGCAAAGTGCAGAATTGAAGGGTAACCGATAGAGTGTGAGATACCGATAGGGTTAGTGAACCGATAGAAAGGAAGGACCGGTTGTGTGTTGATTGTTGGTGACCAAGTCTTGCCGACACAAAGATCTTTGTTGAAGTGGATATTGACATGGACGCCACGTGGAGTTGAAGTGGAAAGCTCACAAAGGTTGGTGAAGTGTCGTGTAGGGATAGGTGTTTCTACAGGTGTGCATTTAATATGGAGCCTGTGATTTATAGATCGGATCAGAGGAGTGTGGCTCGAGGAAGAGTGAACGATAGAGAAAGATCAAGGAGTTATTGGCACCTGAATCAAAGAAAGGAAAATAGATTGTAGGAGGACCTCTAGATGGAAACAACTGAGATATTTATGGAGTTTTGATAGATGCAAGTCAAGATACAGGGTCCTATTTTCTAAGTTTAGAAATCGTGTATTAGAAGGCACGCTAATGGCGGTGATGTGCAGAAAACTGTCTTAGAGATCTGATTGGATTTGGTTTTCCTCGAGGTCAAAGAAGAAACCCTAACCACCTGAAATTTGAATTGGCTTTTGGTGGGAAAACCAGGTTATAAATATGCAAGCTAAAATCATTGAAGGTTGCTACTGGATGAGGGAGTGTTGCTACATGTAAGGAGAAATTAGTTAAGTGTTCATCAAGAAGAAGAAGAAGAGACTAAGTATGAGGAAGAAGTGGGTTGAAGTGCTCAACCGGCAATAGAGGTCAAACTGGTAGAGAAGAAGTGGAGAAGACTGTAGAGAAGGCATGCATAGAACTGACAGAAGATAGTACCAGTAGAGAGAAACAATGTTGTTGAGAGAAGAGTAAATTGACAAAGAGAAGAACCAGCAGACATCTAAACCGGTAGAGAGTAGAACTAGTAGAGAGAGAACCGACATTGAACTGGATAGAAGATCCAGTAGAGAGATTTGAAGAAGAGTTACAAAATCTATTTGTAACAAGAAGATAACTTTTTTATCAAAATATTTTTTTGCATTCACTGAGTTGGAGCTTGATGTAGGGGTGGAGCTCCTTGGGTTGGTGCCCTAAATCAGGGGTTGGTGCTCCTTGGGTTGGTGTCCTAAAATTAAGGGTTGGTGCTCCTTGGGTTGGTACCCTAAACATTGTAATCAGAGATTCATTGTGAGGCTAGATTGGAGCAATAGTCTCCAACAACATTTCTCATCGAGGTTTTTCCCATGTTGGGTTTTCCTCATATATACTGGTGTTATGTGATGTTCCTTTGTGTGTGATTGCATTTGTGTTGGTCTCCCCACTAACCGATGAGTCTACATTAAATTAGATCTGATAACTAGTATACACACTAATTTACCCCCCTCTCAATGGTGCATTATGTCTAACAATTGGTATCAGAGCCTAGGTTCCCAGTCAGATGAGCTTTCTCTAGCTTGGGTAGATTCTGACTTAAGGACACAATGGTCTATTTAGTGTCAATCCTAGCTCTGGTGTTTAATGGGTCTAACTATTCTATTTGGAGTTGTAGAATGGAAGTTCACTTATTCTCTCTAGGGTATGATGTTTGGATGTCTGTTGTAAATGGCTTCCCTAGTAAAGTCTATCCTCCCATTGATTCAGATGCAGAAAGAAGAAACCAGTGCAATGAAGCAACAATGAAGGCTATACTTCGTGGGTTAATAGATGATGTCTCCTCATAGGTGGACAGATGCAGAATGACAAAAATCTTATGGGAGAGATTGAAGATGCTCTATGGAAATGAGCCCACTACTATAGAACTGACTTGTGATGATAGGATGAGAAATGCACCTCATGTATCTATAGATGATGAAGGCAAATCTGCTAGCATCTACAACAATGATGATGAAGGAACCCACCTCTTCATGGCTCAAGAATCAGAAGATGAGAGGGACACATCTAAGAATGATCATGCAGATCACTCCTACTAGCAAGATGTGTTTGGAAGCGATAGTGAAGGTGAAGAAGAAGAGAAAGTAAAAGTTGATCTTGAAGGAGAGCTTGTGAATGCACTTGAAGAACTCAGTAGAGTAAGAAAGGAATACAAGCTATTCAATAATGTTGCTAAAGTGGAGCAGAACCATTTGATGAAATGCCATGAAGAATCTGAGAAATGTATCTTAGAGTTGAAGTCTCAACAAGGATACACAAAGGAGTGTCGGTACAATAATATAGCCTTTGAGCTAGAGGTAAAAGATAAAGAAAATCAATAGCTTCTTGGAGAAATGGAGATTCTCTAAAAATACCTTGAGAAGTGTTAGGATGAGCTCAAGGTAAGAATTCGGTTTGATGGCAGCAGTGATGCCTTGGACAAGATGTTGAAGAAACAAAAGCATTCCAAGGACACTGAAGGTTTAGGTAGTGGTGTTGGTGAATGCTTCACTACCAAGAATGTCCCCTAAAATGACATTTTGTTTGTCTCCTCAAATGGAGAAAACAAGGGACAAACCTTTAGAGTTAGAAATGCTCCCCGAAAGAAGGTTGACCTTGCTACAACCGGTGAAGACTTGCAGATAAGAATGAAGACCATTGTTGCAAGAAGGAGGAGCAATGCAGATCCTAAAGGAAAAGGGAAAATGGGAGAAGACAACTTCATTGAAAGCAAGAACATGAGAAGATAACAAAGAAGACCTCCTACTGGTAGAGGATAAAGAAATGATGTCGCTCACATGTCAAAACAAATGTGGGAGAAGAAAAGATCAGATGGAAGAAATGCAAAGAATGGACAAGCCAGGGTCCATCCTCAAAGAAGGAGAAATGGAGATACTAAACCAGTAAGATGTCCCCATGCATAGAAAAATAAATTTGT